>NW_019154099.1:37891613-38049139 GCF_002288905.1 Enhydra lutris kenyoni | reverse complement strand
GAGCCCAATGCGGGACTCAATCTCAGGACCCCGAGATCATGACCCGAGCCGAAGGCAGAGGCTTTAACCACTGAGCCACCCAGGCGCCCCAACACCATTCCACTTGCAAACACAACAGCTGTTATTAAGATGGTCATGGCTCCTTATAGTTAATTCCACATGCGTATGGCTTTTTTAATAATTACAACCGAGGTAGAGGTTGGTCTACTGACTTTTTCACTCAACTTACCATAAACATTTTCCTGCGGTGTTTACAATAATCATTTTAGTAAGGGCAGATTACACCCCTGAATTAGAGGTTCACTAACTTCCCTGATTTCTACGTCCACTTCTCTTCCAATTTTTTCTATTAAAAATAAGTCTATAGTAGTAGCTAGCTTATTGGGTATATATGTTTCAGTCTTTTGAGATATCTTTAGGTTCATCTTCCAAGAAAGATATTAATCTGAAGCTATGAACAGTATTATGGATATAAATGTAAATTACAAAATGCTTTACATGAATCTTTTAAAAGCCATGGATGAGAGACGACACAAAAATATATCAAAGTTGATGAAACATATGTAGGGAGAGAAAATAAGGACTAAAGTCAGAGTACCTGGCCTAACTACCGAGGCTCTGTAAATTAACTACCTTCATTCCTTTTTTTTTTTTTTAAGATTTTATTTATTTATTTGACAGAGAGAAATCACAAGTAGGCAGAGAGGCAGGCAGAGAGAGAGGAGGAAGCAGGCTCCCTGCTGAGCAGAAAGCCCGATGTGGGGCTTGAACCCAGGACCTGGGATCATGACCTGAGCCAAAGGCAGCGGCTTAACCCACTGAGCCACCCAGGTGCCCCACTACCTTCATTCTTTATCTTCCCTCTCCCTTTCTTGCTTTGGTTATCTGCTGTTATTGTTGACAGACGGCAGAGGCATCCTAGTCTATGTGAAATTAGCTTTCCAAAAGGCAAAATTGCTGTTTGAGAAGATAACATTCAAAATGATTCCTGTGAATCAGATAGTCTATTGTGAGAAAGACTGAATTATGCATTGAGTTGCCACAGATTGAATATTACTATTTCAAGAACTTTTTTTTTTCCTCCAGTACTTATAGGAGCCAATAAGTGGAAGGAATTTAAAGTTTCCTCTTTCTTGCTGTTTTTACCCCTTCCTGTCAGCCTCCTTTCTTACCTCATTCTCTTTCCCAGCCACCTTCCTAAAGATATATACTTAAAACACAAATAATCAATTCTAATTGTTTTGTTGATGTTTAATTGTAAAGAAGAGCTTCACTAGTCTGGCAAACTCATTTTGCATTTCAGAAGAACACATTAACTTTCAGCAGAAAATTCCTGTCAAAGACTCTGTTTTGCTACTGCTTTAATCTTCTTTAAACCTAATTTTCTTTTTTTTCTTTTTCTGTTTGTTATGTAATGGGGCTTCTGAAAACACTGGCAATCTCTGCTCATTTTGCCTTGAGCTAGCATGGAGTTTGCTTTTGTCTTTTTCCCCCCCACAAGGAAATACAATTGCTGAGAAAAATTAACAGATAATTTAGCAGGGTTTTACCCCAGCAAATGTAAAGATAAAAAGAATACATGAAGAGTAAAAAGCTTAGAAAATAATGGATGGGTGGTTATAATGTTTATTGGAATGCCCAGAGTAAAAAAAAAGAAAAAAAATATATAGACTGTGTAGATTTAAAAGGACATACAGGTCAACTTAAATATATTTTCTTTAAATAACATAATTCTCTAGAGTATGTCCCTAGGTGTTTCCAGAGACTTCAACTGCATTTTTTAAGATTTTATCCATTTGTTTAAGAAAGAGAGAGAGAGCATGGAAGGGAGGGGCAGAGAGAGAGAATGAGAAAGAGGGAGAAGCAGACTCCCTGCTGAGCAGGGAGCCTGATGCAGAGCTGGATTCCAGGACTCTGGGATCACAACCCAAGCCAAAGGCAGAGGCTTAAGGGCCTGAGCCATCCAGTTGCCCCTTCAAATGCACTGTAACTGATCAGTTGAAAACTAAAACTTCTGAGATTTTAAGAATGAGTGAAAGAGTACAGCCAAGGATAATTTCTTAACTTTGATCACTATCCTTACTCTGCTAAATTAAATAATAATGTGGACAATTTGGGAATCTTGTAGGAATAAAAGGATAGATACATGTAAATAGTGAAAAGATCAGGGCTCCTATGTGTAATTTTCTACACAATATAAAGCATCATAAATGCTGACTGCAGGCTCAGCACAAAGGTCATAAAAACCTACAGACCATTCACCAGGTTCATGTTTTCAGCTTCCCTCCACTCTAACCCAGATCCACCCTCCCACCCCCCAACCCCCACCACATTCCCCACAAAACTCAAATTGCTCCCTGCTCCTTTCTATGTTTTAGTTCCCACTATAACATCTATTATGCGAAATGTAATTTTGTCCCTTTTTGGCCAGGGTACCAACAGAGATACAGACTAGTAGGAAATATGTTTTATGAGATTAATTGTAAAAAATTTCTTTATATGCTTGTGAGGACTGGCAAAAAAAAAAAAAAAGTCCCAAATACATAAGGCATGCTGTAGGAAGGGCAGGATGGGAACTCTCCAGCATAAGCTAAACCTACTGTCTACAGTGGAATTTCTCTTCAAGAAAAACTCAGTTCTACTCTTAAGGTCTCTGAATAGACTGACCCAGGCTCACCCAGATTAATTAAGATAATCTCACTTAACTTAAAGTCAACTGACTATGGAATTTAATTACACATACAAACTGCCATCACCGCAACACCTAGATTAATGTTGAACATGTAAATGAAGGCAATAGCCTAGCATGTTAAAACTTAAAGTGGACAGCCATAGTCTGTGCTTTCTGAACTTGGCAGACATACACATCTTAAACCAAATTTTATTCTCAAATAAAGACAATAACAAAGTCAAACTTCCATAAAACATGATACAGCTATCTTGCCTTCTTAAAACAGGCTATCCCTTCCCTAGAAGAGAATGAAAAGTCTTGAGGTGATGCTCATATTTCTTCTTTGATATGTATACTTAAGTTAAATACTTAAGTTAAATACTGTGATATAAAGTCAACTATTTTAAACACCTCTTACATTAGATGACAAGGGGATAAATGTTAGAAGAAAACATATCTAGTATGTGTATAAAAATAAGAAAAATACACATAACTAATTACAATCCTCATTTCTGTAGCTGATCACATAGTTGTAGCAGGAATTTATAACTACTTTCTTCCCTACAAATTCCAATATCATTCTTCAAGGGTCTAGGCCATTAGCTGTCCTTTCTGAATTGAACTTTTACACAGACTTTAATCATAGGACATGGTAACACCAGGAGATACCCTAGGGAATGTTCTGTATTTCAGACATACTCTTCCTCACTTCTGTTGTGTACAACAACCCAATACCCCCTTGGTAATCTGGATCGATCAGCCCAGACAATAGTATTAGAACTTTCGTCTTTGCCTATTAATTGAGAGGCATGCAGAGACCATGGTGGCCAGGCCACAGTCTCAGCTTCCAGGTTAGTGGTGGTAATTTTGCATCTCCCCGTGGACACATTCTTTCCTTTGGAATTAAGGACTCCAGACCAACAAAACCTAAGGTCAAGGGGATAGGATATCACATGTTTGTTAGTGTAGTACAGAATAGGACCACTCCCATTTCCATTCTTTGATTCCCGGATCAATGAATGCTAGCTGTGGAAGAAACTGCAACATATAACCATTTTTCTTCTTCAGTCAATTATCCAAAGAGAACTAACTTTCCATGAGAATATCAGTGTGGACTTCAAAAGTAAAGGTAATGGAGTGAGGAGCATTGAATGAGGACCAAAGGGCATTTGGCCACTTTTTATGCAATTTACTTATGCCTTCAGGGACTGCTGAAACCTCATCTTGTATATTGCACTTCCATTGGATGATGGAGTACTGCTTGGCATACCCAAATTTATGACTTGAAGGCTCAGGCAGCACCCAATTCATGGTTGTCCACATGCGACATCTCCACACCTACCACCATGATCACTTTGTTCATAAGCTCATTGGGCACTGAGAAGAGTGGCTATGGAAAAAGACTGAATGGTATCCAGAAATGGATAATGCTATATTGGTTAGTAAAATCTGTTGAAATCACCATTTCATAGGGCACCACAGGTTGCCTGGTTAATTTGGTGAACTGTGACTAAGACTTTTTTTAAGGCCCCTAGTAAACCAAAAGTGCTTTCTCAAGTTGAGCATAGTTCTCCTTACAGGATGACTGGGCTTTGTTCCAAAAACCCAAGGGTCATGCTATTATTAACCTAGTGATGTCAGCAAAGGCATTAAACTTCCAGCATCATTGGGTTTACTGGATTATATACTACAAATGTTAGAGCAGTTTACCAGTCCAGACCAGTTGTAGAGCCTTCTCTTGTTCTGGGCCCCATTCAAAATGAACAGTTTTGTTCACTTAGTAAATGGTTCAAAGTAGCATAAATAAATTAAGAATATGTTTCCATATTCCATAGAGGCCCATTAGGTTTTGCACTTCTTTTGTTGTAGGGAAGGCCAGATGCAGCTTCTTGTCATTCACTTTGGGAGGGATATTTTAACATACCTCACACCAATGGACCCATAGAAATATACCTAAGATGACAGGGTCTTGAATTTTTGTTGGATTTCTCAGTGTCTGACACTGAGAATATTATTATTATTATTATTATTATTATTATTATTATTATATATTGAAGGTGCCCCACCAATTGCAAACTTTAATCACACCTACAAAGTATATAGCAACACCTAAATTAGTGTTTGATTGAATATATATATATAACATTAATATTATTGATATTTATATATTAAGTAATATATCAAGTATAGTCTGCTCACCAGGTCCAATCAGCAGAATATTCATAGCATAGACCAGCATAAGATCTTGTGGAAGGGAAAGGCAATCAAAGTAACCCATGAGATAAGTTATGATTCAGGGCTGGAGAGCTGATATACCTGTGAAGTATGACAGTGAAGTTTGACAGTATCTATAGTATTGCTTGTCTTGCCAGCTGAAGCAGGGCTGCTGGTGGTATAGCTGTATACCAGTTTTAGGGGATATGCTGATTTGGTCAAGCAATAAAATGTTCCATATGTGAAGCAGCAGTTGCAACTGGAGTGTACAGCCTGGTTAAGCTTATGATTACCTACTGTCATTCTCTAGGACCTGTTTTCTGCACTGGTCAAATAAGTAAGTTGAATGGGGATGGTAGGAATTACCATATCATAGCCTCCAACTCCTTGATGAGGGGAATCTCTACAATCCCCAGGAATGGAGCATTGCTTTAGCTTTACTTTTTTTTCCTTAGGTAAAGGCAGTTCTAGTAGCTTCCACTTGGTCTTTCCACCATAATAGCTATCACTCCATAGTTTGGAGAACCAAGACAGAAATTCTGCCAGCTGCTGAGCATGTCTATTGCAATGACATATTCTAGAACTAAGGAAATAACCACAGTGTATGTTCAGTAAACAACTAGAATGACTACGAGATGGATTAGAGCTAAAATTCCACTGTTCACCTGACCTCCATAAGCCCCCATTCTGAATAGCAGACACAGTGATGTTGTGTCTCCAGGAATTAATTTCAGTTCAAAGACAATTCCATCAATCCCCAAAAGTACCATTTCCCTTTCTCCAGAGCTGTCATTCTGGTGAGTGACCATAAGTCCTTTGGCTGGGAGGAAGACTAACAGTACACATCTTTGGAAGTATCACAGGGTCCTTCCTCAAGTAGAGTTCTACCTCTGTAAACTGGCTCAAGTCTGGGAGTTGACTGATGGGCCAGGATTCAGGGTTTCACTGATTTGAAATGGACTTCTGTGCACCTGACGTAGAACTTTTCAGCTTATACAGTTCAAATAGGAATTTAGCAGCCTTTCCTCTTATTTCTTTTAAAGGTTACCATATTCCACTCACCACTGCCATACAACTCTGAGTCAGATATTCTCACTGCTTTGACTCCACTGTCTGTTAAGTTAAAATATCCACCTTATTTTTGCTGATTAAATGTCACCTTCAGGCTTATGCAATTATGAGATTACATTATCCCCATTGCAATTAGGGAATCCAGTTAGATGGGAGCAGTTCCCACTGTAATTCAGGATTTATAGACAAGAACAACTACAGGGCTTTTCAGGGATTTTGAGACCCTACTCACAAATCTCTTTCTCAGTTTTAGTGACAGGTATGTCCTCTGAACCATCCATGTTACACAAGCAGGTCTTACCTGATAAATTCAATCTAACATTCCCATCTCCTTAAACCTTTGGATAGTTTCTCTCAAGTATAATAAGGCTATTATAGGCAGTTCTGGCATAGGTTACCTTAAGAGTTTCAGCTCTACAAATGGCAACTGCTGGAACCATTTCTTACTCCTCAAGCTAAAGCACTGATCCAGAATCTCTGCTAAGTGAGTCCATTTCAAAAGATTCCTGATCAATTTTATGTTCCTTCCACCATGATCTCATATCCTTAGGATCCATTTCCACAGATATTTTCTAGATTTCTGTCATAAATTGGAAAAAAGTGTACTGTTTTTTATCATGTAGTAACAGAGCTTCATGGTTATACTCTGTATCTCATTGTTTGGAGACTGAGTTTGGTCCTAGGTCTAGAACCAATTAAGGATCTTGGGTGTAGGTCTTAAGGAGATTATCAATGGCTTGCAAACCTCAGGCCCACCCAAGTTAGGATAGTATCCCTTACCTTAAGTCAATCAATTTCAAACTTTTTTTTAAAAGATTTTATTTATTTGACAGTGAGAGAGCAAGCGCATGTGGTGCACAAGTCATGGCAGAGGCAGAGGGAAAAGCAGACTCCCCACTGAGCAGAGAGCCCCATGTGGGGCTGGATCCCAAGACCTTGAGATCATGACCTCAGCCAAAGGCAGATGCTTAACTGACTGAGCCACCCAGGTGCCCCACCAATTGTAAACTTTAATCACACCCACAAATTCTATAGCAACACCTAAATTAGCGTTTGGTTGAATAACTGGGGATTAGAACCTAGCCAAGTTGACATAGTCCCCGTCCTCTCCATGTATTCCCCAGAGACAGGTTCCTCACCCAGTCATTCAGTTCTCCTGGGAAATGTAACCACGAGACACTTTTGTGCCCCCTTTTCTTTCTTTTTTTTTTTTTTTTTTCTTGAGAGAGAGAGGGGTGTGGGGAGTGGGAGTACAGGGGCGCAGAGGGAGAGAAAGAATCTTAAGTAGGCTCCACATCCAGCATGTGAGCCTGATGTGGGGCTCGATCTCACAACCCTGAGATCATGACCTGACCCGAAATCAGGAGAAAGACACCAAACCAACTGAGCCACCCAGGTGCCCTGACACTGCTTCTTTTTTATTGCTGAAGATACAACACACAAAGTTTGAGTGCTGAAAATGTACACTGTTTTTGAGAAGAGCCAAACATAAAATGAGAAAAAATGGAGAGAGAGAGGAATATATAAATGCAAAGAGGTACAGATGAATGGATCAGAAAGTGCTGACTCTGCTGGAGTAGTTTCCAGTTGTTGCTAAGATCCCAGCATACTCTTGTCCTTACACTGATAAACAAACCCCAGTATCCCTGTAATACATCCCTTTTTTTTTTTAATATATCCTCTTCCGAGTTTGTTTTAATTGGGTTTCTGTTGCTTGCAATAAAAAAATATCCTATGAAGCTTTCAAACAATTTGAGAGGGAAAAAGCACTACTGAAAAATGCAACATAATGAATAAATAGCAAAGCTAGACATTTTGCCAGAAAGAAAAAATAAGGGAATGCAATATGATTCAAAGCCTAGCTGCTGAAGTCAGATAGAACTGCTCTAAATTATGCCAGACTTACCATTCATTAAAAAAAAAAAAAAAAAAAAGTGAGTATCTCCCATGCATCAAACATCATCCTTGACATGGAGTATATTAGTACTACACAATCCTTACTCAAGTGGAGTTTAAAGACTAATGGATATTCCATACGTACTATCACCAGAATCCTGTGTGCAGACTGAGGTTTGGCATCAGGTGTAGAGGGAGAAGCCGACTCTGCTGAACAAGGAGCCTGATGCGGAGCTTCATCCCAGGACTCTGGAATCATGACCTCAGCCAAAGGCAGATGCTTAACCGACTAAGCCACCCAGGTGTCCCCTCTTTTTTCTTAAAGATTCCTATTTTTTTCCAAAGTGACACTAAGCCCATTAAAATATGACATTTTTCAAGTTTCTCTTGCAGGTTGGTATGACCACATATTTAATTCTGGCCATTGAGACAGATGTAAAAGCATTGAGTATTTCTGTTAAGTGCCTCAATAGATGTGGGGCAGTCATTCTCTTATGTGCCTTTTCATTTGCTTTTCTCCCCTTCCTCTTCTCTCCTTTCTGCGAACTATTTTGAGATGGAGCTGCAGCAGCCATCTTGTAAACCTGCAGGAAATGACTCACTACAGATAACAAAGCAGAAAGATAGAAGCAGCCTTGGTCTTAGCTGATTGAACAGAGCTACAAAGTTAATTGTCAACTGTTTACCTCTGGGGTTCTTCTATGTGAAAGAATAAATCTTTTTGTGTTTCATCTTTGTAGTGTGGTGTCTATCATAGCAGTTAAATATAATTTATAACTGATACAGTGATTTTTAGGAAGTAAGAATTTAAGGTCAATGTCACTAGACAAATATTTCAAAACTCAAAGGGATAAGGACAAAATTCAGTTATGAACAGCTATCAGTATGTGACTTCTCAAAGGGCTCTTCTCTGTAAGTCTAGCTCCAACTTGAAAAAGGAATTTGCATTAAAGAAGTGTGCATGCACTAAGATAATATCATACATATTTTTAGAAACAAATGAAGTACTTATTAAAAAACTGTTAGAGGGGCTCCTGGGTGGCTCAGTGGATTAAAGCCACTGCCTTCGGCTCAGGTCATGATCCCAGGATCCTGGGATCGAGCCCCGCATCGGGCTCTCTGCTCAACAGGGAGTCTGCTTCCCTTCCTCTCTCTCTCTGCCTGCCTCTCTGCCTACTTGTGATCTCTGTCTGTCAAATAAATAAATAAAATCTTTAAAAAAAAAAAAACTGTTAGAAACCAACAAGACTAAAGAACACATGTCAATCAGAGATAAGGAATTACTTGCATCTAAAGGTTAAAGTATTTAAACCCTAAGATCTGGAAATATCCTGCTGGTACTGGTATACTTCCTTGGCATTTATCTTGTCATTTAAAATGTTCACAGCATGCAATATATTGGGCTTATTCTTCTTGCTCTATGGGAGACGGAAGACAGTGAAAGGACTGGAGAGAGTGGAGAAAAAGGGGTAGCAGGGAACTAACCCTCTCTGATGACATACAGTGTGTCTTGAGACACAGGTATAGAAATAAATTTATATGAATATAAGTATATATGTATGTAATTTTTAAAAAGGTCTTATTAGAGAGGAGGAGGAGAGAGAGAGTGGTGGGGATGGACGGAGGGAGAGAAGAGAGAATCTCAAGCAGATTCGATGCTGAGCGTGGAGCCCGAGAGAAGGCTCCCCCAGCACCCTGAGATCATGACCTGAGCTGAAACCAAAAGTCGGATGCTTGACTGTGCTACTCAGGTGCCCCTACATATACCTACATATAATTAAAAGAAAGGTGTCAGTATATATGTCCATATACTATGATGTAATGATAGAGACAGAAATGGCTTCACTTTAAGCAGATACTGCACACTTTCCATGAAGAGCTGTTTTCCAACGTTGAAATGTGAGAATTTAGTTCTCACTCATTCTCCACTTCCTGCTGCTTCATTTCCTCCTTCCTGCCCTTCCTCCATGACCCTTCCCCACATACATACACCTCCTGCTGGGTTAGCCTAAACTTGAAAATTCTCTGGTTTCCTGGCATTCAATGTCCTTTTGAAAAAGTTGAAATCTTGAAAAAAAGATGAATCCATAAAATTACATCAGCTAAAATAACTTATACAGGTAAATTTTAAAACTCAGAAGTTACTCCTGATTTTAGAAATCAAAATTAGGGGTGCCTGGCTGGCTCAGAAAGGAATGCAACTTTTGATCTCAGGGTTGGGAGTTTCAGCCCCATGTTGGGATTTAAAATAAATTAATACTTAGGGGCACCTGGTTGGCTCAGTGGGTTAAGCCTCTGCCTTCGGCTCAGGTCATGGTCTCAGGGACCTGGGATCAAGCCCCACATCGGGCTCTCTGCTCAGCGGGGAGCCTGCTTCCTCCTCTCTCTCTGCCTGTCTCTCTGCCTAATTGTGATCTCTCTCCCTCTGTCAAATAAATAAATAAAATCTTAAAAAAAAATTAATACTCAAATAAAATTAAAAAAATAAAAATAAAAGAATGAAAGGCTAAATATACATGTGAAAGGACAATATAACATATACCAGAACTTAACTGGAATTTTAAAGCTGTAATTGCCTATTAATATTATCTTCCAAGTGACTGGTTCCACTTTGGCACTGCTCGTGTGCCTCTGGAATGGCTTGCTCACGCTTTTCTCTAATGCCTCAGCAGACCACCTTCTTCGGGAACTTTCCCCCAAGGATCCAACAGTAGGAAGTGTTTCCCTTTTCTAAGGGTGAATGAATCACAGGGCCTAACACCACTAATGCCTTGGAGATAATTATTACCTTATGGTTAATAAAGCAAGTCAGGCTGTGTTCATTTCTCAGTCTTAATCTTAGTCATATCATATAAATTAAAATTCAGTTTCCTTTTTCTGTACAGTGGAGATAGTAACATTATCATTTAATGCCTGTAACAAGGATTAACAAAAAATATATATATATATTGACAACACACAGCACAGTGCCTGGCGCAGAGCAGACATCTAGTAAATACCAATTCTTATTTCAATCATGTTAATAGTCATGTAAATCTCCTATACCAAATTAGATTGCAAACTTTCTTGAAGAAAGGACACTTTTCTCTCAATATACTTTAAAAACTTAGTACATCGCCTTATATACACAGAACATTCAGTACATGATTATGGGATGATACATCAACTCAATTTACAATGTATATTGAACATCTACAGTGTATCAATCATTATTCTGAGAAAATACAGTGGCATATAAAATAGAAAGTAAAGAAGTCCTTTAAATAATGCAAAAAAAAAAAATTTAAACCAGAAATTCCTTATCTTTGGATTCAGATTTATCACGCCCGTTTCAGTGACACTTCTCTACAAAATTTCTGCTTGAAGTCTTCTGCAGTATCACAAAATAGATAACCTGTCTTGTCAGAATTGCAAATTGGCTCCGAACTAAACTATGCCTGTCTTTTGAGAGCAAAGTCCCCAACTGGTTATCAGTGTCTTTAACACTGATATATATCAGAGTTCTTAAGGACTGCAGTGTAAGGGTATCAATTTTGAAGTTTTGTTCGCACAGCATGCAGTAATCTAATGGCAGTACAGAACGGTTCTTGGGAACAATCAAGGGGCTGTTTATCTAGGGCCAAGAAAACTAACTTGGCCATGAGAACGGGGGCATGTGTGTATTCACACAGCCGGAAGAATCCCTTTAAGACATATGTCAACTTTGGGGTGCCTGGGTAGCTCAGTTGGTTAAGCATCTCACTTTAGCTCAGGTTGTGATCTGGAGTCCTGGGATGGAGCCCTGCTTCAGAGTCCAGCTTTGCCCTCAGTGGAGAATCTGCTGGTCCCTACTGGCCCCCACTCCCTCCCCACCCCCACCCGGCTCATGCTCTTTCTCAAATAAATAAAATCTTAAAAAAAAAAAAGACATATGCCAACTTTGATCACTCCCTGCTCGAAACAGTTTTCTATCACAGTTCGAATGAAATCCAAATTTTACCATGGATGGTCCTTTGCTACTTCCTCAGTCTCATTCCCTACCACTCTTTTTTTTTTCCTCTTAAAAATAAACCCCATCAGGGAAAGGACATTATTTTGTTGATTGTTCCATTCCCCAATTCCTCAACCAATGCTTGACAAAATATGTGCAGAAGTTCTTAACTTATTTGTTAAACAATGAATGATCAGAAAAAAACTATTCTTTTCTCTAAAGTGGGGGAGATTCCTTAGGGGGGGCCTATATACATGGCCTCTGTTGACATTAATTAGCTTCAGAGTTTCAGGAACACTATGCACAATGAATTTACTTATTATTAAATTATAGTTGATATACAGTATTATATTAGTTTTAAGTGCACAATATGGTGATTTGACATTTAAATACATTACAAAACGATCACCATGACAAGTCTAGTTACCATCACTACACAAGATTTTTACAATATTATTGACTATATTCCCTATGTTGTACATTGTATCCCTGTGACTGGTTTAGAACTCTTAAGTTTACACATTGAGTTTAATAGCACCGGGCTTCAAAGAGAGGTACATTTGCCAGGGGGTTATGTACGATGAAAGCTTTATACTCCCTCTATGGTACAAACCCGCATCTTCAATAGAAGGTTACATCCAAGAGAAATAGATCTTTCTGGCGCTCAGACTCATCCTCCAGTGTATCAGGAAGAGCAATCTGACAGACAAACTCTGTGAATATCTTAGGGCTGGCTTCTGGCAGGTATCTATAGCCTGCTGGTTCCTGAGGCTACAAGATTACGGACTATACATTTTCTTCAATCAGAGGGAGGTAGATTCCACTTCTCATAGCATAAAGAAGTAGAACACATAAGAGGATCTGTGTTTTCAGGCACCTCTTCACAGTGATTTAATACACCGTGATTTATAGTCCAGGTTCTGGATTAGAAATACCATTAATACAGAAATACTCATTTGTTTTACTGTTGTTATGTAAGCTCCACACCCAGTGTGGGGCTTAAACTCATGACCCTGAAATCAAGAGTCACACGCTTTACTGAATGAGACAACCAGGCACCCCTTCTTCACTTTTAAGGAAACTGAAAATTACCTAATTGTTGTGCTCAGCAACAGATCTGGCACATGAAAACCACTCAATCAACATTACCTACTAAGAATTCCTAGATCCTCTTACATATTCCTGGGAAGAGTCTAGACCATTTTCACTTATGACTTTTACTAGTCCATAACTGTACATACACAGAGTTCATTTTCCTATTGCCTATTTCTCTTTTCATAGCAATTGCCTTTAGAAAGATATAGGCAGCCATTTTATCTTTATTTTATATTTTGCACTCCAAGAAAATCAGTAAATTAATTTTTAAATCTAGAATTATAGAAGAAAGCATTGATATGAAAATTATTTTATGGTTAAGCTACTGATTATTACCAAATTCATGTCAAAATAAGGCACTGACACACATTTCTACTTGCAACTTGGACACAGATTTATACAGAAATCACCTTTGATATCCCAGGTCTTTTATTTGTCTGGGTTTTCTTCTTCTATGTTGGAAAGTGAGATTTATTCAGTATGATAGGTTCTTAACCTTTTTTTTTTTTTTCCTGTATCCTAATCTGACATCCTACATTCCTCTTCACCCAAACTAGCTGAAGCATTTAGTGATGACAGAATCCGATTTATTTCAGCAACAGTCATTAACCTATCCTTTTGGACAGTTGCTACAATAAATTCAGGAGACTGACAGGAAATGAGGACACTAGCATATTTGGAGGTAAGACTTCAGTTAGTTAGCGCAAAGGTTTATTAACTGTCATGTGCAATAAACCAGTTGGGATGTTGCTCAAAGAAAATACAGGCAACAAAATAATTGTTCTCATTTATCAAATAATTATATTGGGGAGATATACCATACCATAGAAACAGGGGTTTCTAGTACACAAAATATATTCACATATTTCTACACATATAAAATATATTCTTAAAGAAATCTCAATCCCCCAAGAATTGCAAATATATAAAAATACTTTAAAGAATTAACATATAGTTTTTCTCCCTTAATAAATTATGACTCTATAATATATAACAGATAATATATTGATTAGATACTATATATCAGACATAATGTTAAATATGCCTTATATGCCATTGTTACATGTGATACATATACTTTATGTAAAAATTACACACTATTTATATATATTATATATGATATAATGATATACTTCCTATGTTCATATGTAGAAATATTAAGAGGTAAACATCCTGAAGGAAATGATAAAACTAACATTTGAAAAGGCAATAGATACAGATTATTAAGGATACATTTTTCCAAAGGCCATTATATCTAAAGTATAGTTAAAAAAAGTCTTGGCATAAAATCATCTGGAAACACAGGTAACCAGTAGCATCCAATTAAGCTTCTGTGACCATATGGAAGTTTTTTTTTAATGCATCACTCCATAGCTCAGGGGCACTCTTCCCCACCATACTTATATAGATACAGGTCCCTTTCATGTCATATGATAAAGGTTTATTGAATATTTTCCTTGTTCTACAGTCTTTAACAACCCTCTACCCTTGATAAAAGTAATTGAACATTTGATCTCGCATGATTTTTCACCCACACCACATGCCATTGTGACCGTGGTCTTTCATTATTTTCCTAACAGGACTTTGACTGCACATGTAGTAGGGGAAATATAAAGAAATTAAACTACTGTAGGTGCATGCTTCTGTGCTTTACTCTATTTTCCTCTCTTTTTTTCCTTGTTAGATAAAGAAGCCACAGCAGAACCTCCGTGAGAAACTAAAGCATTGAATTAGTCTTTTTGAATGATTAAAGCTAAGAAGATTTAAATTTGAATTACACTTGCTAAATAAATTATCATTTCCTACAGAGTTTAGCAAATAAACACGCTTTAGATCAGAGTAAAAGGAAAATTACTAGAAACATTTAGAGTCAAGTTCTGGAGTGAACAGGATAGTGAGGACAGAAATTCAGGTGAGGATATGAAATTAGGGGGCAACCGGTGCCATATTTCCAGGCAGCAAGTCTTGACAGGCAGCAGATTTCAAAGAGAAGAGACAGAGAATGGTGTGTAAATATCCAGGCCTGAGCTACCCCACAGGGACCCCAGGAGTGCCTGCTTGCTAAAATGCTTTTCCTTATGGTAGAGCATGGTATGGAAGGCCCCAAAAATCAGTGTAACTGGAAGGACCTTCCGGCTGGAAAAGGAGAAGCCTTCAGGGGCTATGCTGGACTGTGCATCAGTAACTAGAAAGAATGTGGATGTCAGCAGAGGCTAGCATGAACAACAACAAAGCCTGAGAGAAATAGAAAGCTTTATCCAAGTTGGGCACCAGAGAGGGCAAGGTCTAAATGGATTTAAGAACTAGAGACAAGGGGCAACTAGGTGGCTCAATAGGTTAAAGCCTTTGTCTTCAACTCAGGACATGATCTCAGGGTCCTGGGATTGAGCCCCACATCTGGCTCTCTGCTCAGCAGGGAGCCTGCTTCCCTTCCTCTCTCTCTCTTTGCCTGCCTCTCTGCCTGCTTGTGATCTCTGTCTGTCAAATGAATAAATAAAATCTTTAAAAAAAAAAAAAAAGAACTAGAGACAAACATCTAGACATTAGTAGTTTACTTTGCAGGTAAAGAGTATATTGGTGGAGAAATAAAGAAAGGAAACCAGGGAAGTCACCCTGGAAAGACAGCACTGACTCAGCAGTTGAACTTAATTCAACTGGAGTAACTAGGGGCCCACCCAGGACACCTGATTTCAAATCATTCCTCCTGAGCAGCAAGGAAGTGGAACTTCCATTGTCATTGGGCTGTCATTAATTCAGAGCCTTTCCCAGGTGTCCTCAAGCTCCCAGCATCCCCAATGTGCCATAATGGTGGCAAAATGGACACAAAATAGCAGAGTAGTCTCTGGCAGAATGAAAACCCCTCAATAGTAAGACGCAGGTGTTGGCCATTGGAAGTTAGACCTGTGAATACTGAAGAGGCAAGAGTGAGAGTTTAAGAATGGACATTGAGGGGCTGCCTGGGTGGCTCAGTGGGTTAAGCCTCTACCTTCGGCTCAGGTCATGATCTCAGGGTCCTGGAATCGAGTCCCGCATCGGGCTCTCTGCTAAGCAGGGAGCCTGCTTCCTACTCCCTCTCTCTCTCTCTCCCTCTCTGCCTACTTGTGATCTCTCCTGTCAAATAAATAAAATCTTAAAAAAAAAAAAAAAAAAAAAAAAAAGAATGGACATTGACATCACCTGCTCCAGTGCGCAGATCCGTAAGAGCTGCACAGAGACTCAGTCCATCCTGTCATTGATTCTTCCAGAGTGATATTGCTCACAATTCTGCATGGGTGGATCAATGGATGAAAAGATTCATTCAGGTGACAGTCATAATTTTACATCTGGTTGAAATCTTACGGTGTCTCCTGGTAGAAGGATCCTCCTTGGAAGCCAAGGATTCTACCCAGCAAATGTTATGTTGCAGATGGGAACTGCAATTTGGCCAGTTAGGTCACCAGGAGTTGCAGTGATAAAGGGTCGCTGCTACATCTATCTATCCCTTGAGTCCTGGACATGTGTTAGATCTATATGGGACACAACCACTAAAGTGACACATTTGAAGTACATTAACCCAAACTGCAGGGTGTTTGCCCCAAGAGGATACATTCTAGGATGCTGACTGCTTTGAGGATATAATCACGATAGCTTGCTAATTGTGATAACTTGCTAATTGTTGCCCCTTCTTGTCAAGGAAGGGCTTTCTTTGTGAAAGGTAATGTCATATAGGATCATGACAATATATCAGGCTCTCTCTGAACCCCTGGATACTGTACACTATAGTATATAAGGATTCCATTCAAGGAAGCTACACTAAGGATTCCAGTCAAGGAAGGCAAAAACCAAACCCAGAAAATGTGCTAATCCACATCAGAATGAATTCCAGACCTCAGTAAGGAATGGGTTTAACATAATTAACTTGTCACCAAGTATTTGAAAAATTAAGCAGACATAAAAGCTAGAGAAGCCTTGCTGAGAGATAACCCTACCCACTGGGGTATATAAAATTCCCATCCATGATCATAAGAGCTGTGGCATTATTGATCCTTTTTTTAGGTGCTGGGATAGCGGAGGACAGTGCTTCGCCGAGCTGTCCTGGATAGTTTTTAGGGTCTCCTCTGTGAGAGATCCTCTTGGATGGGCAATAAGACATCGCTATGCTCACTCCCATAGAGACCATTCACATGCTTCCTAGCCAGGCTACATGTTCTTTACCTTTCAGGAGTCTTCCGGGCCTCTGCCTCTGAACAATGAACCACAATGACCACACCCTAGGAGTTCTCTCAGGCTACTGTCCCTCCAATACCAAGTTGATGTCCAGGTGTACTGCTCAGAGCTCTGTTTCCTGGGAAGTTTTCTCCTCAATATAGTCTTGTAGGGCCACCTCTAAGTGACGCTCTGAGCAGCAGTGTACAACAGGATTAAATAAAAGTCATCCATAAACTGTTTTTCTACCTGCTTTTCAATCATCTGGTATATATAGAACATGGTAGGGCTGTAGTATGACTGACAGGGTGAGTGCAACAGAGGCAAGTGACATGGATATACAGGCCACCTTTCCGTAAACTTGTGTCCACTGGACCGTCAAGACCAAATACGTATACACTGTTTCATTTGCATCCTGAGTTGGCACTTTGACAGCTAAGCCTTATAATTCAACAAGTCTGCCACACCCAGCTTCCAATGAGCAGCTCAGCTGCAGAGCTGCTTATTGTCCCATGTTTAGGCATTCAGCCTCTATTAGGCTCCAGTAAAAGGTTGGTTCTGTTTTTCATATGGGGCAGAATTTTCTGCTGCTGATGGCACAGACTTCCTTCATAAGTATGGGCAAGTCTGTGGGGACGATGGAGCAGTTCAACACACAAAATATTCCTATCTACAGTCGGCACCTCTAGCAACCGGAGATCTCTTGGGCCATGTGGTCTAACTGGCTACAATTATCATAGATTGAAACTGCTATAAAACATGCTCTTCTGCACTCACTCAGATGAGACAACTTTTCAAGTTACTATTAATTATCTGGAGCCATCTTCCCAAATGTAGTATGTACAGGCCTCAGAATCCAAAGAAGTCCATCAGTGCTGTGCCTTATTCCTTGAAGTAGATGCAAGGTGCAATAACTTGCTCTTTTTCTTGGAAAATGGGATATGATGGAAACACATTAATATTCTATCCTTATAAATCCATGAGAATAACCCTAATCTCTACTGACTCCCTTGATGCAATATTGCTTCTGGATTTTTACCTCTACCTGAGTGGAGGGATGTGGTATAAGGGCTTCCACTTCACTCTTCCATCTTGTTCTTAGTCTACAGGTCTTGGGAAATGGGTGAAAAATTCTTGCAACTTGAAGCATGCCCATCCCAATTACATACTAAGGTAACAAATGAACATTGGATGGGTCAATGGCCCATTGATCTCTGAGAGATGGACTTGGATCAGGTTGCCATTTATCTACTAGGCTCCATTATAATGAAGGGAGCGGATAGTGCATAAGAAAGAGTGGAAGGGATATTCTTAACGCAGAGATTCAGATTCCCCAACTTGGCTTAACGGTTTCATTTATGGCCATAAGAATACACTACAATATACAAAATATGTTAGCATTTTATAGCTGATGGTATGGAAATCAAGATGGGAGAGGCAATTCACAGGAAGAAGATTGATTAAGAACCTCCAAATTAGTCATTACAGCTAAAAACCACTGGGGAAATCCTCTTTGTACACACACACACCACTATTCTAGATAACTGGTTGAGACTTCTAAAAGACAATTACTTCACAAAGGTTGAAATAATATATTTAACAGTGGTAAATAACATAGTATACTTAGGTCAGTATCCAAATGGTAAAAGTTACATTCTTAATGGTTACTAAAAATCACAAATTTTTAAATATACTCAGTCCAACATGTTTATCTGTAAATGAGAAACTTGAATAAAATACTATAGTCCCTCATGTGGAAGTCCTCCTTGACTTTTCATGGAGGTCAGAATGCGTATGCCTTAGAGTAGAAGTTACAGCTAACGGGACTATCACTTGTACTTACTACTTTCTCTTACCAGATCAGAATGTAAGGACTGGAACAATTTTAAATGCAATGGGAAAGGAAAATATCTTCTAATAATTAAAAAATTGGTGCATGCCTGGATAACTAGGCCTTACCGAGAGAGATTATAGTCAGAAAATTGATATACACACACAAATGGAATAATGGAAAATAGCTTCCTTGTTCTGAAAATGTGTAATCCACTCTTTCTATAGAAGAAAACAAAACTGAAGGAATTCACTCAGTTAAACCGTAAGAGCAATAATAAAAGCGAAACAACCTAGAAGCTAAAGAACTAATTTAGGGATTTATCCGTGTTATGAGCTTCTGGCATCTATAAGCTACTTCACTTTGGAAAATTAATTTCATGCTTGCCTACTCCTGTAAAACTCCTGACTGAAGGGGTCTCATCTAGATTTGGAATGGTCAAGGGAATGTCAAAACTGTGCTCAAAGAAAGCTGTCAGCATTGTGGCAATGATATTTTTCTTTCTTTTTAAAAATAAACTATATGTGCTAAGTTAGGGCAACATGCTAAATTAAAGATATTCAATTAGGGATATTAGGTATAAACTTGGTTTATTAAGAGATGAAATAACTTACTTTCCCCAGGAAGACAGACTCTTATTTTGAGTAATAAGCCCTTTATGCATTATTTGAAGAAATAACTTCTTAAATATAAAACATAACACAGAATTGTTCAAATTTACTTTAGGCTTAGATTTCAAGTCTAGAATATTTTTTAAAATTTTCTGGACTATAATTATCACAATTCTACAATTTTTTTTAATGTTTTTCTATGTAGCAAATTCTGTTATTCTTTCAAATACATTTGGAGAAAACAATACCACCATAGAGAGCATTACCTTTCCTGATTTCACTTGGAAAAGTAGACATTTACAAGTCTATATATAAAAAAGGAAATAAATGAGAAACAAAAAGTAATGCTATGATGTTAAGAGAAGTAGAGGAAAACACTCGAGTATCTGTCTAAATGCTGGAAAACATGGGTCATATATACTGGGTAGATATTTAGAAGCCTGCATAGTTCAAATGAATATGATACTATCTTTGCTGAGCTCACAAAGGAAATAAACAAGGTTTGCGTGGGAGTGGAGAATTAAAATATGAAGAGTGAAGATTTGTAGAAGCATAGCATTTGGCTAAGCTTTTGTCTATCCAAGCCATTTTACAATGCTTAAACTAGAGAAGTACTGGACCTCGAGATGTGCCATTCAAACCTCAGCGAGGGAAGGCTTGATGGGGGCTGGCCAGAGGAGGGCTGGGGCTGGGGGGATCTGGCCAGAGGAGGGCGGGCAAGTCTCCAGCTTTCAGCTCTTTCAGGTCTACCTCAGGTGTAGAGCTGTTTGCCCAGATGCCTCACCCTTGAGTGCAGGAGCAATGGCAGAGGAAGACAATTTACATCGTTGACTGAGCAAGGTGTGGCATTTCAGGCCAACCTGAGACCACTCTTTTGGGCAATACTTGCTACAGGGCTCTCCAGTAGCTGGGTGACACTATGTCACATTTATAACACTATTGGCCTTCTTTCTTTGCTCAATTGTTCTTCTACCTCTTTCCTTCACAGGTGCCATTCTTGAATAAATATTTTATACCCCAGATCGATTTCAGTATCTGTTTCTAGAAAATCCAAGCCATAACACAGATATTCCTGTACATCTAAGAATTTCCCTAGACCCACCCACACTGGGGTGTGACTAAATAGTTCTCCTTGGCTCCATCTTGCTACTCTGATGGTCCATGGAAAGAAATGGTTTTGAGGAAGGAAAAAAAAAAAAAAAAGAGTGCACAGTATTCCCAACATGAATAATTTAAACAAGTAAACTTGAAAGATTTGGTTTTGTACATAATAGTCATATTCAAGTTATGCCTCATCCAGATTATCTTTCTAAATGTCCACATCTGCTCCCAATCAGCTGTTCTGCCTCAAGAACTTCTGTATTTTGGGTATTTTGGGATTAAAATGTTGTTTGCTGGATATATTTCTACATTTTCTCTTGGGCACCCAAGGATCAGAGCTCCTCACAGAACATCACCACTGATTTGATTCCACCTGAGGTAAATCCCTGTAATTTTCTATCACTCCTTGCTGGCATCTTTTCTATGGCCTCCTATTTTCACACCCAGGAAGTGTTGTAAAGATCACTTCAGGTAAATTCACCAGAGGTAGGCTTCATAATTTTTCTGTCTTTGGTGGAGAACAAACCCCAAGGGCTTCTTATTTCACCAAAATTTCTTCTCATATGGCAGATGGCAGTTTTAGATTTTTCTTGAGCAGGTACTTCTCACCAGGTTGCCATAGGGACTCCTTGCTAGGGACTCCTCTGAGGAAAGCTCTTTCACCTCTAATTGAACATCCGCATTTTTGGCCTAAAGGAAGCAGAGGACTTTATATTCATAACAGCTCATTCTATAAGATGCATACCAAGCCTCTAGTGCCAAGACTCCCATCTCTGTGGCTTGCCATTATTAAATCTTATCCCTCCAATCATCCACAGTTCTGGTTATTTGGGCCAATGTTTCAAATTTCTGTGAATTTGTATCTGAGTTACCATTACATGTGTTATCACCCGCTAAGCACTTTGCTCAGCAATCTACCTACAGAACCACTTTTAAATTAAATAGGAGATATATATATATATATATATATATATATATATAATTATATATATGTAAATCTCATGAGACAGAATTTGCACATAAGACATAGGCACTCACATATATAGGGGTACATACACACACACACATGCAATGAAAATTCCAAACAGTCTTTTAGTTCCCTAGGTTGTTGGCCCAGTGGTATCTGCTCATTGCCCATTTTTGCCAATGTATGCTCATATTTCAAGAGAAATTTAATATTTTAACTTATAAAATTTTTATTTTCCCATTTCCATTTTTTCACATGAGGAAACCAAATTTCTGAAAAGTTAAATATTTCTCCCAAAGTCACACAGCTAGTAAGCGAAGGAATCTTTGAGCCAGGTTTTTCTGACTCCAAATAACATGCACACAACCACTTTGCTGTATTGTGTGCCTAAAGGTATTTGAATGAATGCAATCTCCAGATTCCTTGTTATAACAGTGAAAGTCAATCCTAGCTCATAGGATTTTCCTCCCTCCCAATTTTAAAAATATGTCTCTCCCTTAAGATACTTCCATATATCTGAACATTATAAAAAATTTGTTTTTTTGCATCAAAATACTCGGTCATCAGATAGAAATCATCCCAATATTCAAATCTGTGAGGTTTATAATGTAAATAGCTTCCTCTAGTGTTGCACAGTGTACATCTGGCACAACTGTGCATAGCAGCCTTGATAACATACGTAAGCTTTTAATATTAACCTGGAGCATTCAGCAATATGTTTGACAATTTCCTAAAGGGTCAGAGTCAACATATTTCAGCAAAAGGGTATGATTCATTTTCAACACAGTTACTCTTCCTTTAAAAAAAAGAAAAAAAAAAGAAGAGTTTTCAAACCTCTCCTAGGACCAAAATACATGAACATGGAGCCGACAGCAGAGAAAATTCAGAGATATATCATATGTAAAGAAGGAATCTTTTTGTACTAATACATAACCTGAGGCAGAGATTTTGTGGCACATATTGGAGAGCTTATCCTCCTAAGAGATTAATTCTTGAAGATATAAAATTACAAGTGAATCTTCACAAATTGTAGATGTAGAAATCTAGAATTTTAATGAAATGGTAAGAATACTCATTAGGAAAGGGACACCTCCAGTATCATTGTATAGAAACACAAGATTAATAAAACTAAAACAAAGAAAAGTGCAAAATGTGAATGGGCCAAAAAGAAAATAAGGGGTGGGGGGGAACCTGGGTGGCTCATATGGTTACGTGCCTGCCTTCTGCTCAGGTCATGATCCCAGGGTCCTGGGATGGAGCCAGGAGCCAAGAGTCTGGCTCTGTGCTTAGCAGGGTGTCTGCTTCTCCCTCTCCCTCTGCCTCTGCCACTCCCCTGTTCACAATCCCCCTCCCTTTCTCACATAAATAAAATCTTCAAAATAAAGAAACCCTAAAAAGGCATCCTTTAGCTAAAGGCTTTTCATGAGAGTTGGTGAAGTATAATTGAATGTTAACATCAACTCCACCAAACCTTTTGTTCTAATGCACAGATAACCTGTCAGATAAATACATACACAGTTTTCATTCCCTGTCAAGGGTCTATGCACTTTAATCTTTTTACTTTGTTCACAAAATACAGAATTAGATAACTGAGTTATTACAGGAGAGAAATAGAAGCTGGGTGAACTCCACCTGACTACTACAGCTGCCTTGATTCTGGAACCAAAAATGGGCAGCTCAGATAAGACAAGCATGTATCCCCTGACTAATTCTCCTTTATAACAGAAAATACTCTACTTCGAATGGGCTATATGTTGTACCTAATTCAAAAATATATCAATTTTCCCATTCGGAATTAGTAGAACTCCTCTTAGAGCTGAGGGTGGTTGGCAACAACTGAGGAGCACCTAGCAACTTCCAGCTAACATGCCCATGAAGACACATGGAAAGAAAAAATGCCTACAGCTTCAGAACAGTAGGACTATGAAATCAGAATGGAAACCACCATCAATGCCTCATCTATGCAATCCATCTTTAAATATGGAAAGTCCTTGTTCAGACCCTATTACTTTTATTCCAGTTAACAATGGTGAATAGAGAGTATTGGACTGCCATTCCCTAGGTCTTTATTTTTTAAAAGATTTTTCTGATGAGAATAAATTACATGATTCTTAGAAAATACAGAAAACAGAACACCAAGAAGGAAACTAAACTTTCTCCATATTCTACCACCAGGAAACATAATGCATATCCTGTTTAGTCCAATAGTTCATAACACATTTTAGTTGAATTTTATTTGATTCTACTAGAATTAAAATCATATGGGAAAGACTTTAATGTTCTATCATGAAAACCTCCGATAACCACTTTACTTTTCAATATGTTGTTTACTGCCCCCACTCTTGTGTTCTACACAGTGCTTTAAAATTTTAAGTACTGTATAGAATGTACTGTTGGTATTCCTCCCTTATCCTAGATCCTCATTGACCAGATACTAGATACTCTCTGGGTGTTTTATACTTTCAATTTTTGTAGAAATAGGACTTTAGAGTATATAAAAGTGTGTATAAAATACGTGTGTATTCAGGTGTGTTATAAATGCTTGCATATGTTTGTACATATGGTACAGGGAAGAGAGGTTAGTGGGATCTGATATCCAAATTCTAGAAGACTTATTCCAGGAAAATAGGTAACATTTCAACTTCTCTGGGAAATGTAAAATTTCTGGAGGACAGTTTGGTTATAAGTAGAAGAGTTAAAAAAAATAAACAAACCACTTTGCAACATGTGATACAGGCACACGTTAAAATTCAATATAAAACAATTACAATAAGTCTTTAAACTCCTAGTTCCCATGCCACTCTTCCCAATATTTAACTTAACTAGTTTTAAATACGGATGTATAAAAATTCTATGTACATGATATAAGCCCTTATACAAATGAGACCATAACATAGTACTCTTCAGCACCTTGATTATTTTCGTTAAAAAAATGAGCAGTTTCCTAATAAACCCTTCTATACCCAATTACCACACATCTCCATGTTGGTTTCCACACACCACCAAGCAAGTCTCTAGCACCAGCTGTATCTTACATTTCAACTCAGTTCTAACACAATCTACTGAAGATAGCATCAGATCCCAGAGATTAAGGGCTCCATCCCACCAGACTGCTGCCCTCCTCCACACTTGAGATGCCAGTCACACATCCGGGTTATCACCTGTGCTGCTGACCAACCAGCTCAGGTTCTCACAATGCTCTCCTTGCATTTGATTAAATTTGCTGGAGTAGCTCACGAAACTCAAAGAAATGTTTTACTTACTGGATTACCGCTTTGTAATAAAAGGATATTTCTCAGCAGCAGGCAGATAGGAGAGAAGCAGAGGCCAAGGTATGGTGAAGGGGAACAGAACCTAATGCTCTCACTTAATCTCCAAGTGTGCACCATCCCTGAAGCTCTCTGAAATATTAGGGGTTTTCATGCAGCTTCATTACATAGGCATGATTGATTTAGTCATTGTCCACTGGTTCAACATCCAGCCCCTTCCTTTTCTCTGGAAATTAGGGGGTAGGAGTGCAAGTTCCAACCCTCTAATCACGTAGTTGACCCCATTAGCAAGCAGCTCCTATCCTCAGGTTCTTACAAAAGTCACCTCACTAACGTAACTCCAGTTGTGGTAAAATAGGTTTGTATGAACATTAAGATACCCATTTCACCTCTATGGTTTTGAACCCCTTGAAGGGATTTCTGAGATTGAGGACAAGAGACCAAATAATATAACGAAAGTTGATGCCATTGCTCTCATGGTTCAGGGAATTCCAAAGATATTGGGGACTGTGAGCCAGAAAACACAGGCAAAGACCAAATGTATATGAAAAACATATTTTAATCATCTGAATGACCAAATACATTTTTTTTAATAAATCACAAGATCATACATGACAACAAATATATCCACTTCATCATGAAAATTTCTGCCTGGCATTCCACGCATGAATGTATCATATTAAATAGCAATGAAACTCTCTCTCCTATTCTTACATAAATAGTTCTAAAATGGACACTCATTCTTACACATGTCTTTGCTTTAGGTGTGGGTATATCTGTAGGATAAGTTTATATAAATGGAATTATCAAACAAATGACATGTGAATTTTAATTTCACACATGTTAAATAGCTATTAAATATCACTACAAATGAATATTGTCACAAACTATTTACGAAAGCACTCATGTTAACTGTACATGAGATTTAACATTTTTTTTAGCTTTGTCCATCCGATTGTTTTAAAAGCAGTTTTAATTTTTTCAATATGTTTACTACTAATTGGCTGTAATTTAAGGAACTATTTATATTAGGTTTGTCCTGCTGCCAAAACAGATTAATGCAAACCTAGTGACATAAAACAACACCCACCTATTACCTCACAGTTCTGTAGGTCAGAAGTCCCAGTGTCCATCTGAATCCTCTGCTGAGGTGCTCACAAGTATGAAATCAAGAGATAGGCGGGAAAGCTTACCTTCCTGGAGGCTCTTAAGAAGAATCCATTTCCAAGCTCATTCCGTTGTTGGCCAAATTCAGTTCCTTATATAGTGACAGAAATGCAGTCCTCATTCCCTTCTGCTATCAGCTGGGGCTTAGGCTTTGTTTCTAGAAGCTGCCCATGTTTCTTCTCATGGTTTCCTATGTTGTTCTCTGAAGCAACAGTGGGCTAAGTTCCTCCCGCTGTTTGAAACTCTCTGGCTTCATCTGGAGATGTTTTGTCACTTTTAAAGGATCCTGTAATTAGATTGGGCCCAGCTGAATCTTTCAGAACACCTTCTGTATCTTAAGACTCATGACTTTAACAAATTCCTTTTTTCCCTCCGTGTAACATAATATACTTACACGTTATAGGAATGAGGGCATGATATCTTTATGTAAGAGGAATTCTGTGTATTATATGTGTGTGTGTGTGTGTGTACACACACACACACACACACATATATATATATATATATATATATTTATTTATTTTTTGTAAGTTCTCTAAACCCACAACAGGGAAAAACTTATGTCCACCTATTATTTTAGCATCATATTTCTCCTTTGAAATGTTGGAGGACAGAAAAAAAATGGTATTTTATAGATCTACAATAGGAAATAATTTTAACCATGAATTACACACTAAGAATTGATCCTTCACGCATAAAATCTACCTAAATATGTTCACAGATGTGTACCTGAAAAAATACCCTAAAAATAAAACTATCAAAACTTATTCCAAAAACTAGCCTACAAGAAAAAATTATGAATTGAGAAGTGGAAAATTTGTAGCAGTTAAATAATACATAATATCTATGTGTGATTTCCTACTATTTTTAGGTATGTATAATCTCAGTGTTAATAAATGTGTTATTATTTCCTTAATACCTTTAAAAATGATTCAGAGATTGGAATCCTGGCAGCATAAAGTATTAGATATCTTCTAAAATATAATATGAAACATTGTCATAGGCAACATAATTCCCCCCTACCCCCAAAGATGTCTATGTCCCCATCACTAGAATCAGTAAATATGCTAGGTTATGTGGCACAGGGGAATTAACGTTGCAGATGAAACTAAGGTTGTTAATCAATAGACCCTAAAATAGGAAGATTATTTGGGATTATACCCAGGTGGCCTCAATGTTTACAAAGTGTTTTTAAAGGGGGAAGAGGAAGCAGAAACATAGATCAGAGTGATGGGGTATGAGAAGGATTAAATCTGTTATTGCTGGATTTCAGGATGAGGATAGCCATGGAGCAAGGAATGCAGGCAGCCTCTATAAGGAAAGGCAAGGAAAACCATTTCTGTTGGAGCCTCTGCAGAGAAATGTACTCCAGTCAACAGCTTCATTTTGTCCTAGGAACACCAGTGTCAGACTCTGACTCTCAGCTCTGACTCTCAGAACTATAACCCAATACAGTTGGGTTATTTTATGCCATAAAATGTGGCATTACAGCAGCAACAGAATACTAATATAAGCATCAGTTAAAGTATATTTAAGAAGATTTTTAATGCGGTGGAAAATAATTATTTTATAAAGTTAAGCTAAACTTGCAAAAGCAAGATTATGCAATTGTACAGTTTAAGAAAAAAACAACTTCAGTAACAAACGCTTGTGTTTGAAAATACTAATATTTCATAGCACTTAAGAGCATAGTATTTACAATTAAACTTTTATTTAAATGCTATATTTTATTTTTTAGCTCTGTGTGGCCATTGGAAAAATAAAAACATGCTAATCCTTGGCTCAACAATTTAGACACTGGGGACAATGATTTCTATTCCATATGAATTTCATAGGTTTCTAGTATGTAACACATTATACACACTTGGCAAATATTAGCAGGTGGCAAAACCACTATTATCCTTCATAGCACTCATTTATTTTTTTATTAATTATTTTATTAATATATAATGTATTATTTGCCCCAGGGGTACAGGTCCATGAATCATCAGACTTACACACTTCACAGCACTCACCATATCATAGCACTCTCTTAAGATCAAACAAACAGTTAAACATCTTCCCTACTACAGTGTTCAACTAATTTTCAGAATACATGTAAGTGAATTTTGGAAACTCAAGTGAGTATCTAATCGGCATGATGTCAGGTAGATAACCAGAGAAAAGTAAAAAAAGAAAATTCAGGCAATGTAGGGTAGGTATTTGATAGGTAGCACCAACATGCAGGGGTAGAGTGGTCTGGCCCCTCATGATCTGTTAACTTAAGTTTATTCAATTCGTCACTATTTTTTTTTTCTTATGTCAACTTCTACCCT
Organism: Enhydra lutris kenyoni; assembly: GCF_002288905.1. NCBI lineage: Eukaryota > Metazoa > Chordata > Mammalia > Carnivora > Mustelidae > Enhydra > Enhydra lutris. The sequence goes on along the minus strand of NW_019154099.1, from coordinate 38,020,776 downwards.
CCACTTCCTTAACAGTATTATTTCACGCATCTTCCAATGTCTTTAATGGCAAAGCAAAAGAGCTGTGTATTTGGGAAGTGGGTATGAAACAGCTCAGGAAGAATCACCTGGAAGCTAATAATAGCCCTTACACGTTGCAGTGTCACACAAGCAAAAACATAGACTAAGGGAGTTGGATAGAAGAGTCTACAGCATCTGGTCTAACTTTCCATTTTATGTATAAAGATAACGAGTCCCAGTAGAATAACCTGCTGAAGAATACAATGCTTCAGACACTAAGAATAAAACCTAGATGTTCCTTCTCCTAGTAACACACACTTTATGTTTCAATGTTTATTTATCATTATATAACAAAACCCCTTCCCTATGTTTGTCCTCTTACTGTTGCGCTTTTCACTGAAAGCAAAAACTGCTCAGTATTCTCCATAGAGTAGAGCTGTTTGCTGTTATTTTGCCTATGAGGAAGAATTCCCACCCATGGGGCAGCAAGGGGCACATTGCTGCTGTCAACAGAAAGGGCATTGGGGCGGCAGGTGAGAAGACTCAGCAATATGTAAAAATCCTTTACAGCAAACTTGACCCAGGTGTTTCTTTCAAATTCTAACCAACTCCCTCCCACATCTCCTTAAGAACAGGTGTGACCCATGGAACATCAGAAGCAGCAGGGTAAGTGAAAGGTTATACAGAGTTGAAAAGCAGCAGAAAATTTGAAAAATAAGCAAATTTAATAAATAGCATCTGTTTTCAATATGGGTTTCTCATATTTAAATATAACATTCTATCTTTAGTTCTGAAAGGAAAAAATGACTAATCTTGATCCAGAAATTAGTGACATAAAGCACAGATTATGAAAAATAATAATTCCAAAGGTCAAAGACATTATTATAAATGAGTTACTTTAAAATTTATACATGTTATTTCATAAAATCATAAAGTCATGGGGATGAAATATATCAGTCTGTCACTTAGGCCAGTCTCATTTATTCTAATTAGCTCATTTTCAATTTGGGGGGTTTTCTCATTAGGAATTATCGTTAGAAGTTCATAAGCTATTCTTGACAGTGAATAATGAGCAAATTGTCAGATTTAGCCCATGCTGACATTTCTGTTCTCTATTTGATGGTTGTTGACCTCATTAGGTGCACTTATAAAACAAGGCTTAAAATCTAAAAAAGGTTAGAGACTTGAAAGTAAACTACTGTATAACCTGTCATTATCCCAGCCTTGCAAAAGTTGATTTTGATGTATTAACATTCCCTAAGATGTTCAGAGAGAAAATTAAAAAATAATTAGTGAACAGAAATGTTTATACAAACAGACTTTAATTTTAATTTTCCTTACCAAAGCACTGCAAGTAACTTTAAATAGGTCACATGCAGTGCAGGTAGAACAAACATAGCGTATATGGTGTTCAAAATACAACCAAGGTATGACAGCCTATTTCTTCTAAAGGAGAGTATATTACACATCTCTGAAATCTTTAACTCATTAGCTGGTTTCGAAGTGCACTCTAGTGCTTTCAGTACTATTTTCCCCCATTTTTAATAAATTAGGAAGACATTTTCATTGGTATTAAAATCAGATAACTAGAGTTTTGTATTTGGAAAATGGATCTGTAATTTTAAACAGAGATTTTATTCTCTGACATGCCCAAATCAATGACTTTCACATATCGAAGCTAGCCTTCCCTTTGGTTGTTCTGAATACATTTAAAGTAAATGAATATCAAGGTATTGTTTATGAGTTTATTTTCTAAAAAAGCAGCCTACTGGCTACATTACCTAAGGGTATTCTATATTGGTTAGCTTTGAAGACTTCCTTACCTCTTGAGTATTTGCTAATTGTGTTTAGTTATCAATAGTACCATTGGAAAGAATAAACAATATCAAAGTTAAACACTGAAGAAGTTAAAACTAAAGCAGAATTGGTAAGGCAGGAGGATTGTAAATAAGAAATATTAATCTTGGAAACTTAGCAGATACTCTTGTATAATGGAAATACACCTCATATGTAAAGCTTCTGACATTTCCCTTCTCCACAGAATAAGAAAAGGGGTAGGAAGTATATGTTACACAGGTACATGCAGGTACATATCAGATGTACACCAGAGAAAGACTGTGTCCACAAAGTAAGTGATACCAAATACATTCGGGTTTCCATTATTTGCAACAAATAAGCCCAATACTAAGATGACTGATTAATGTTCTTTTACTCTTCAGTGAGCATCATTTTATCAAATAAAGACAGTCTGAGTGTCTTATGTTTAAGTATCATGGTGAGAACATGAACAACAACAGAGTTGTTATGGGTTAAATTGTGCTCCCTAAAAATTCATGTGGCAAAGTTCCAACCCCCGGTACCTCAGAACGTGGTCATAGTTGAAAATTGGGTAGTTACACATGTAGTAAGTTGAGGTCATACTGGAGCATACATTGAGCCCCTCGTCCCAGGTGACTGGTGTCCTTATAAAAATAGGAAATGTGAAGAGACAGCCATACACAGAAGGAGGACACCATGTGAACATTAAAGCAGAAATTGGGGGGTGAAGCATCTGTTAGGCAAGTAATTCCAAATATCCTTACTTCACTCAGAAAGAATCGGCTATGACAGCACCTTGATTTTGGACTTAAAAGCTTCTGGAACTGTGAGACAATATATTTGGTTGTATAAGCTGCCTACTCTGTGGGACCTTTTTTAAGGGCAGCCCTAGCAAACTATTACCAGTTGTATCTGCATCACTGTTCCCTTATGTTAGCACAGAGGTCTGAAAAGGTGGCATATTTGTACATATATATAAAGAGAACAGAGACAACTCTCAGATTACCTTGCACTTAGTGATAATAAGCAGATGTACACATTGCATGTTGTTGAACAAAAAGAGGCAAGGGAAAGAAATTCATAGAAGCACATGAAAAGACAATATCTTTCCCTAATTAAACACTCAGAATACTGTAACAAAAGAACACGTTAATTGGTGGGAGGCACAGAGCTCATGCCCAGTTACATATTCATTATTTATCTACCATTTCATAAAATGTATATAATTAAACACTGAGTTATGATAGCAGTTCAGTGGAAAGCGGCACCCATTGGCCAAGTTTCTGTGAAAGCAATGAAATGTGTCAAAATAATTCAGGTAGTGTTACAGTCGGTCTATTACCTACATTCTTCATCAAATAAGTGTGATTTTTTGGATGTAACTTTCATTCTTCCAGATAAAAATATATGACCCTCTTCTCTACTACATATAAATCATTTTGAGTTTTAGGTCATTTGGAAGTAGGGAAGTCAATTAACTTAGGTCAGCAGCACAGAAGCAGTGGCAGCGGAGAAAAAAGGGAGGAGAGAAAACAGAGCAGTTCAGACTTACATGAAAATGCTGAATATAGATAAAGGTTTTCCTGGATGAGATCTATGAGAAACAAGCGGCCAAAACCAAACACTGCAATGCAAGAATAACAATTGTGAATAGCCAACCACATTCACTCATTCGTTCAATAAATATGTGTTGAGTATTTACTATGTGCCTGGCATTAAACTAGACACTGGGACTATAAGAATACAAAACAGAAATTGTTGTCATCTTCATGTTGGAAAAAACAGCATAACGAATTAGCACTGAAATACATCTGATGATTTCATGTTTTTATAAGCACTTTAAAGAAAATCAAGGTGTAATAGCTCCTTAGATGGGGTCCTAAGGAAGGTCCCTTCCAAGAGATTTGTAAATTGACCTGTAAGGAAAGTTAAGAAGTGACCTAAAGATAAAGGAGCACCTTTTGTGACAGAGAAAAGAAAGAACAATAACAGAACATTGTGCCCTACAAGAGAAGTCTGCATTTCCTGTGAATCCCTGTACTGAAACAGAATGGCTTTCCTGAATTAAGATATTCAGCTGAATTGGAAAAAATGTAATATTCCTACATAATGTATGAAATATAATTTTAAAGTTTCGGACAGTAGATCACATATTTAACGATTTTCCTGTTTGTTCTGGAACATCTGGTATATTCTATTCCACAGGTTTATATGGATGCAGGTCTTACTTATAATTAATTAATTAAAATATGCCTGAGGTTTAACTTAATATAGCTTCTGTAATTTGCCCTTAAAATTTCATACAGGCCATTAGTCTTTGAAGATTTGCATCTTACAATTAAGCAGTGCTCATGATTTTCCACAAACTATTTACACTTCAGATAATTATTTCAATTTAGCATATGAGGAAACTGAGGCAGAGCAAGTTATGCAAATTATAGAGGGCATAAAGCTGGTAAGTAGCAGAGGCAAGATTTAAGCCCAGGAGGTATGGCTTCACAGCCCATGGACGTAATACATTATTTGTACTTTTTGTTTAGTTATTTCATATTTAACCAAACACATAAAATACCATAAATAATTTGCTTTTGCCTCATATATAGTATGTTATGTTTTAACTATATTTGTCATCAACAAGACCATCTTCATAAAAATGTGAGGAGTTATCTGTTTTCTAGCCAGTTCTTTCTCATTTCCCAATCCTAATGCAGTAATTCTTACATTGTACAAGTCTTTCAGACAAGTAGATTGTAATGCATCTTAAAGGCAAGGGAGACATTAACTGGCACTGATCCTTTGAAGAAAATACTGAAGGAAAAGAATCTAAGTTTAGAAGTGGAAGATTTAGAAAGGAGGCTTTATTAGACACGGTGTGAGGTGAGGAAAATGGCTGCATCATCCTTGGGACATTTTCCTCATCTACTTCCTTGTACCATAATTTTCTGATTCACTCTCCAAGTCGAAATCCTGCCTGGACTTCCTAATCCTTTCCTTATGTCATTAATTACCTAGAAAAGAAACTTACTGAGGAAGAGTAGCTTCATGAACTCCTTAGGTATTTATAAATCTTTATATTGAGCAAGACAAGGAGGTAGGCCCTGAGATGAAGACCATGCCTTAAAAATCTTAGGTGACTCTTGAAAAGGCAACTACAGAAAGGAGTGTAACAGAAGATAGAAATGAAGTTCACATTATCTACACTATAGTAAAAACAGCTTAGCATCATTACTGTAAACATGTAAGATTTCCTTGAGCTATTTCTTCATTGAAAATTAAAATATCATATTTCACAGCAATTGTTTATGCTCACTGAAGGTGGAGGTTGCTATTTAAATATATCCAAAATAACTTCTGAACAGAATGTGTAGGAATACTGAAGCTCTACATCTGGCATGTGAGCACGCACGCGCACGCGCACACGCACGCACACACACACACACACACACACACCTCATACACACTTAAATAAACATCTTATCTCCATGGAAACTTTTATGTTTTTCATGATTTCTCCTTCTGAAACTATGGATATATGAAGTCTAAATACCCCAAGAGCTGGGGCTTAGTCTTATTTTTAGATTTTATTAACTGCTTTGTATGTTCTACATTTAATTTACATTTTTTTTATTGTTGTTCTCCCCACATCTATAAATAAAATTTGAAGACCTATCTACTTTTAGTTTACAGGAAAGAAAATAGAACCTTATTGAATTTTACGGTTGGTGTTAGGAAAAGTTAACAAGGTAAATTGATTGTGCCTATGAGAAGCTAAGAATTTATTGCTGTTATTATAAGATTCTCTAAATTTAAATGTGTTTCATCATTGGTTGTGAGTTTATATGTGGGAAGGCAGATGTTAGCAGTGTCTTAGTTCTTTCTACTCAGAACTATATTGCTTAAATTTAGTTTGTCCAGTATCAAACAGTGAACAGCCAACTTTCCTTAGTATAAAGAAGAGTATAAATTCAAAACTGTCAAACAAATTATAAACAATGAATATCAAGATCCTGATTAAAATTGGGCCACATTTACTAGTAGTAAATAGAAATACTTAAAATATTAAAATGAATGTTTAAGTCCACACACAATATAGTCAAAAGTGCTTCATCTTGGAAATGCCTAATGCTCTTTCCTTTAAGCAATTTCTATTTCAATTTATTCTTCGATGCACCAGCCTAAGCTCTAGAGAATTTCTCCCTTGAATGAATAGCTTTGTATTAGAGTATACTCTCTGAATAGAGATTGATGCTAGACTCGTTCTATCAGCATTCTACTTCTTCCAGAGAAAGACAACCATTATTATACCACATTTAATTGCATTAATACTGAGAAGAAGAAAAAAAATCACTGAAAGAAGTCATATTTGAAATTTGCTTTTTATAGCTATTGCCTAAATAGCTCTTTTAAAAACAAGCTTCTTGGATGTATAGATTTGTAAACATGGATCCAGATGCCATGGGTTCTAATTTTCTTTCTCCCACTAACTCATACAGCTATCAACCTAAGTCATACAACTTCTCTAGCCTTAATGTTTTGATCTTTGAAATTAAAAAAATATATGTATAATTTACTACACATGGATCCATGAAAAGAGTAATATATTTCATAAAGACTTCAACACATATGAGTACATCAATATTTTGGAATATAATATAAAAAGCAAATAAAGGCATTATTTTTCCTGCAGAGATGAGTCAGCTGATTTGGGAAAAATAAAAACTCACTATAAATAAACACTTCAATGGGTGACTGGGTGGCTCAGATGGCTGAGTGTCCAAATTTTAGTTTTGGCTCAGGTCATGATCTCATGGGTTGTGAGATCAAGCCTGGCATCACGCTTTGTGCTCAGCTGGGAGTCTGCTTGAAGATTCTTTTTTTTTTTTTTTAAGATTTTATTTATTTATTTGACAGAGAGAGATCACAAGTAGACAGAGAGGCAGGCAGAGAGAGGGAGGGAAGCAGGCTCCCCGCCAAGCAGAGAGCCCGATGCGGGACTCGATCCCAGGACCCTGAGATAATGACCTCAGCCGAAGGCAGCGGCTTAACCCACTGAGCCACCCAGGCGCCCCTGCTTGAAGATTCTATCCCTCTGCCCTTTCCTACATGGGCATGGGTATGCACACTCCCTCTCTTTCTAAAGTAAACTAATAATTAAAAAAAAAAATTCAAGAAGTGTTTCTCTGAAGTCTCCGTGTTGGAGAGACACATAGATATACTTGGTTCTCCTTTGGAAAATGTAACGCTTGTATTATTGTGATAATTTCCTTGTTGATTGTGGATCCCGACATATTCCTCTACACAGAATCTCTCCAGACCACACAGTACTATTGTGTTACTACAAGGATTACAGTTCATCAATTGCAACATAATTAGCAATGTCCTAAAGAGGAAAAGCACCTAGGAAAACTTATATGTTGCTCAGGTAGTGATAAAAGAAAGAAAAGAGGAGAAAAAGAAAGCCAGATCTTTCATGGTCATGAGACACACAATGAGGCACCCCATAAATGATTAAAGAAAATTAAACAAGGCTGGATTTTGGGTGCACAGGCAGGAGGAAGATTTTCAGGCTTCAGATTCACACAGTTATTATCATTACCATTATCATTAACAGTATTTATTTGCAGACTTTATGACTTAAATGGTTCTCTTTACAGTGGGGGCTTTCATTGCCAAAGTAATATAGCTGGTCAAAATTACTGGGGAGGGGGCTAGTGAAGATAATCTAACATACCATGATTAATTGAATAATAAAAATAACTGACAGAAAAAAAAGACTGCTTTTCTATATATGGTCACCCCTGAGCTTTTTGTTTATAACTATTACTATTTACCTTCCAGAAATGTGCAAAGATAGAGACACTGGAAAAGAAACAACAGTCCTATTTCCGACTCTAATCTCTTTATCTGTTTACACAGCAAATCATGTTGGTACCACTTTACCTTTTACACTGGCAGGGCAGATAAAGGGCAGATGGCTATTCCTTCCGACTTAGTCATTTTATCAGCTAAGATACACCATGGTGAAAGTAAAACTGTAATGAGGTGACAGGAGTCAATTTTCTCCATTGTGGTGCTAGTGTGCAGCTGGTGACCACAGAGCCCTAAATAAAACAGAATTCATTTTCTGGACTTCTAATCTCCTTTCCTCCCCCCACCCCCACAAGTTTTTTTGCCCTCTTCATATTTTCCATCACCTAAAGCCACCAGTAGTCACAAGATTTCACACTGAAGACTCTGAATTTTAATCAATAAAATGAAGATTTTGTAAATGAAAATTTTAAAATGAATATTCAAGAAATCAGTAAATTTGTTGCTGGAGCACTACTTTTATACTGGTAACAGAGGGTGATGGACAACATTTATGAAGTGTAATCATGAAGCTATAGTAACTACTTTAGTGAATCTCTGCATTTTATCGACTTAACAAAATAGAAGTTATTTCTCACTCATATCAAAGTCCAATACGGCTATTTCTGGTCAGCAAGTATGGTGACGTTGCTCCAAAACAATTCAGGGACCCAGCTGAAGGAAGCACTTGGAATCAACATCTAATTTGTGGAACCAGATACTTGTGTGAGAAGTTTTTTGAATGAAACCTGGAGGTTGTGCACATCCCTTTTGCTAAAATTCCATTGGCTGGAACTCCATAATATGACCTCTTCCAACTGCAAGGGCTTCTGGGACATATAATCTAGCTCTGTGCTCAGGAGAGAGAGGAGATGGATTTTAAGAAGAACAACCAGCCATATCATCTACAGTTGGTCCTTCTGGTCAAATAAGAATTGATTTGCCACTTTATTCAAACTCCCGTACTATATTCTCCCCCTACCCCAAAGGAGAAAACCCAATGTCCATACCAGGTATTGCTTGTATCACAAAGTGCATTATGTAGGTTGGAACACATTATTCGGGTCCAGATTTGGTACCTCATGGTCTGGGAATTTATAAATTGAAAGATGAATTATTTGTCTCTTACCAAACTCTCACAACATGCAATGGTAAACCAGGTACAAGATAACCTCAGTAAAAATATTCCATAGTAAAAACAGACAATGTGACAATGTCTGTGACAATGATGGCTGAGTCTCCTTCCTAGGAAAGGAGGGATTTTCTTTTTTTTTTTTTTTTAAGATTTTATTTATTTATTTGACAGACAGAGATCACAAGTAGGCAGAGAGACAGACAAAGAGAGAGAGGAAGTGAAGCAGGCTCCCTGCTGAGCAGAGACTCCGATGCGGGGCTTGATCCCAGGACCCTGAGACCATGACCTGAGCTGAAGGCAGAGGCTTAACCCACTGAACCAACCAGGCGCCCCGAGGAGGGATTTTCTTGATTAGATTCAGGATCTCTGGTATTCTCTGTTGGCACTTGATTCCAATCTTTGTGAGTTTCTTCATTTCTCAAATTCCTCCATGATTACATCTGAAGTGAGGAGTATGTGCTCCTTGGAAGAGGGGTGCTTCCTTTGTTGCAAAGATTTAAAGCCCTAGGGTTGTTTTAGAACTGCAAAACATTTAGATGAGGCTTTTTTCCCCCCTCAGCAATATTATCCTTAAAGGCTTAGATTTCTGATCTATTTGCTACCAGTCAGTTATACGCTAGTAAACACACCAAAGTTCTTTTCTAGTTATACTTTTCATGTCTCCTTTTTTTTCTTTGGGTTCTCATGCCTCTGAAACTATCTGCAATAATTTAGAAAGCAGTGGCAGTGGGGTTGGGGGGAGTGGAATATATGAAATTGTGCCTAGAAGTCAGGGTCTTCTAATTGGACATGAAACCACCTTAGTTATCCTTGGTAAGAGATTAATCACCCTAAACAGCAAAGAAACTCCCTTTTCTGCATCATTTTTTTCAGTGACACAAGAGTTCTTTAAGTATACAAGAGGACGTTTCAACTTCAAGTTGAATAAGACCATACTGGGAAAGATGTCTTCCTTGGGAACCAATATATTTTGAACAGCAGAGTCCAAAGTTGACTGGGTTATTAGGTGCACTAGTGAGATAGTAAGAGGGGCTTTCTAACCCCTGGTCCTCTGAACAGTGTATTCTGCCTTTACAAAAACAGTATCATATATTGGCCACTGGTTCACTCATCTATTTCAACTCACAGTCATAGGGTGTTTTCTCCCTAACAGCACCATAACTATTTTCTTGGCTATTTCACTATTCTCTCAAGCCATCTGTTTATCAAAAAAGAATGGCTATCAATCAGCAAGATAGCAAGATAGAACAGGCATGGCTTTCCTTTGGTATCTGTGCTGTGGTTCTCCTTTGGGGCTGTCCAAAGACTCCATACAGCATTCTCAGCAGTGACACTTCGAGGAATCTGGATCTGCAATGCCGTAAGTGCAAGATGGTATATTTTCTTGTACCAGAGTCATTGCTGGAACTGGAAGTACGCTAGAGCCTTCTTTTATACAAGGTCTCAGGAGCACTCTTGGTTTGCCCATCAGTTTAGTAAGATTCCTGATAGGTTTCAGAGTAAATTGGTCAATGCAGCATAGCTAAATATGGTATATGTTGCCTACCAAGTATTGTACTTCTTTCCTAGTGGTAAGAAGCACAAGGTAAAGCATCTTGGATTCTATTTAGAAAGAACATTCTCTACCATTAAAATCTCAGAAAATCCACCGTGCTGAGAGGTTCCTGAATATTTATCATGATGTCTCTCCTGCACTTTAGCTCTAGCCCATGCATTTTACTTGGGCTTCTAGGGCAACCCATACCTCCAGCTCACCAGATCCACTGTCAGCATGTCATCTGTATAGCAGGCTGGTGTGATTTAATAAGGGATGTCTAAATAATGACAGTCCTTGAAGCTATATGGGACACAGCAGCAGGACTGAAGCAGTTCTGGAAACGAGAATTAAGTTGGAGTTCTGTCCTTGCCACTGTTTATGATATCCTTTTTTTTTTTTTTTAAAGATTTTATTTATTTATTTGACAGAGATTATGTAGGCAGAGAGACAGGCAGAGAGAGAGAGGAGGAAGCAGGCTCCCTGCTAAGCAGAGAGCCCGATGCGGGGCTGGATCCCAGGACCCTGAGATCATGACTTGAGCTGAAGGCAGAGGCTTAACCCACTGAGCCACCCAGGTGCCCCTGTTTATGATATCCTTTCTGAATAGCATGGAAATGACACATTTGCCAGATTCCAACACCTGCCAGGTGCCAGAGACTTGGTAATTTATCAGCAAGAATGTCACCTCTCTGGCCTCACCTGTGATTACAGTTACTACCTGACTGCAAGATCCATTCACCAGACATATTATATAAAAAGCTATATGGTTAAGAACACCATTTTTGTATTCAGGTTTTTTTTTTTGTTGTTAAGATTTTATTTATTTATTTGAGACAGAGATAATTAGAGAGAGAACAAGTGGGGAGGAGAGGGAGAAACAGGCCCCTGCTGAGCAGGGAGCTCGAAGCAGGGCTCGATCCTAGGATTCTGGAATCATGACCTGAGCCAAAGGGAGATGCTTAACTAACTCAGCCACCCATGCACCCCATTAAGGTTTTGAAGATACTGAAAATCCCAAAAGTTTCCAAGATATTGATAGACAATCTCACAGGTTTCCACTTCATCCTTCCAGCAATAATAGCACTCACTTCATGGGTCAGGAAGCCAAAGTATAGATTTTGCCATTTAAAAAGTATGTCTAATTTAATTTTTCCTTCAAGAACTGAAGAGGTAATTTCAGGAAAGGTTGTGAACTTACTGGGCCTTCTATTTGGACCCAAACTTGATATGTTAACTGTACAAGGAGTAGGGACCATTTAGGACAAACATCTAACAATCTCTCTCTCTCTCTCTCTCTCTCTCTTTTTTTTTTTTTTTTTAGTGTATCTGTTTCTTAGTACATAGTCACCCTGTTAAATGGGCACAGTTCTCTTTAGGTCAGGCTGCATAAATCATGCAAGAGTTGTAAGGCTCTTTCTTTCTTTCTTTCTTTCTTTTCTTTTTTTTCTTAAGAACATTGGTTCTCAAACCATAGTGTAACTCAGTATCACCTGGAGGGCTTTTTGGAAAACATATTTCTAAGCCCTAAACCTGAATTTCTAATCTGGTAGCTCTGTGATATATCCAAATGCATTTGCTTTTATAACGAGTTTCCAGGTGATACTGATATTTCTGAACAAGGAACCATACTTTGAAAACTACTTCTTAAGAAATTCAAACTTGCCTTTGGTTACTGGGATTCTGAGTATATGAATTTCCTTAAATCTGAAATTGAGGGAAAGCTCCTGGCTTTTGATTTGAAAATTTCAAGAAAAGAATAACTTAAATGTGTTTCCTATTCATTAGGATTTCAGTTTTTCCCACTGTATAGCTAAATTGTACTTTAGTGCACTGTCTGTCCATTTTATTCCTCCAGACCCAGTTTCAGTTAACCACATCAATGATCCCTGTAATTCAAAATACACTGCTTACTATTTCGAGGATGGTGTATTACTTTGACACATCTATGGAAGACAGCTTTTATTGGATTTTGAGTAAATTGCTCCAATGTGTCCATACAGTGGCACTAAATAGAAGAATATGCCTCTATAACAAATGTCTTCAGTTATAGCTAATGTGCATCCCTTCACAATTTTAATAAAGCAAAAAAAGATCTCTTGCTTTGTTCTTTGCTTGTTTTTACTACAGAGGTATCAATTAGCTTTTAAATTCCCAGAAAAGCTTGTAGACTTAAATGTAGCAGTATACTGATGTTAAAACACATAATGTGTTTAAACAGACTCCAAAATAGATTTAGGCTCTTCATAGTGTGATTATATTATTAAGTTCACGAAAATATGCTGTTTTCTTAAGTTGATATTATTTTCATTTAAAAATTATAAGTTTCATTATTAATTTTACAACATAAAAGAAAGTCAAACATTATGATTAAAAATCAGTATTTCTTGGACTTAGAAGGGTTACTATAAAATTATAACTCAAACTTAAAAATTACATATATTATAATAATAAAAATATATTTCAGAAAATGAACAAGATGGATATATATTTCTTGGTCAAAAAACTGATTTGCGCTGAAGATATGATATTTGCTTCTCAATAAAAAAATTCCATGTAAAACACATTTGAAATTTCTAAGGAGCCATTTTCTGGAGCATAAGCATTTTCAGAATTTTGAAGAAGGAACAACAGCTTATCATGTTTTTATAAAGGTGTTAGCAAAATAATTCTACAGAAAGGTTTATGTAAATACTCATTGTTAGCAAATCAGATTTCTAATATTACCTTTGTGGTTGAAAGTTATGTAAGTGAAGAATGAATTGCCAAACAACCTTGAAAAGAAACCTTGAGACTCCAGTAAGAAAGATCATCTTTCTGTACCTATCTTCAAGATAAACCTTCAAACGCTAAAAAGGCATAACACCCTCGGGGTTGTTTGACAGAGAAGCAGAGAGCTGCCAAGTGGGGGGAATATCACTTCAAAATGTGCTCTTGAAAAACAAAACCTTTAAAGGTATATGTCTACTTTTCTTAGGAGACCCCAATCTTAGGAATAGTTCACACAATGAAAAGTAAAGATAAAACTAAAGATAACCAAATATAAATCTAATGAAATTCACTTTGGTAAAGAAATGCAATGGGACACATTAGACTTCCTAAATTACATTTGCTTCTTTGCAATCACTTCTGTATCAGATGGCACTAAGCCTAGGTAACCTAATGTTTCCAAAAAACTAGCGACTCATTACATGCAGCACTTTAAAACACAAAACCCATAATAGCCTGAAGCTCGAGGTGTTAAAACTCGACTTTCCAATTACCTCCATTTTCTCCAACACTTAAATCAATTTTTGGAGACAATTAGAGTGTCTAGAACTAACATATATGTTTCTTTCCTTATTTTAGCAGTTTATATAATCACTTGTGTCTTCCTATCATTGCTACAATTTGGACGACAGTATTGATCTGGTTTCATTCAGTAGATTGAGGATTTATGAAACCCTATGTTATAGATTCTACTTTTACCTGAAAGCACCATTTCCCCTTGTTATTACCAACACCGGCAGTCTTTTAGGGAACTAGCCCACTCTATCCTTGTTCTTCTACTGGAGGCCTTGAAAAATAATGCTCACATTATCTGACCACTTAATTACAAAGAACCATATGGGCCAGTTTTGGGCTCTTATCTGGGATTTCCGCCCCCCCCCCCCCATTTGGAAACCTTATTAGGAAATGAAGTATTTGCGTCTGACTGCCTGCCCCTGTGCCTCCAGGTATAGAGATGGAGAGAAATGCAGCTTGGTGTCTGAATCCATGATTCCAGTCAGCCTTGAGACCCAAGAGCACATGCCCTTTCTGAGGTTCTTCCTAAATCAGAATTGTATTCTACTTGTAACCAAGAAGACAACCAGGAAGGCTTAAAGTGTTGATGTTTTAATTTAGCACTACATTAGTTTCCTATTTTTGTTACAAAGTAATACAAATTTATTGGCTTAAAACAACACAAATCAATGACCTCATAGGTCAGAAGTTGTAATTTGGCCTCACCTGGCTAAAAACAAGATGTTGGCAGTGCTGCCTTTCTTTTTGGAGGCCCTATAGAGTAGAGTTCTGCTTTTTGTTGTTGTTTTGTTGCTATTGTTGCTGTTTGGCCTTTTACAACTTCTAGAACTCTCTTTGGCTTGTGGCCCTGTTTTTAATCTTCAAAACAAGCAACGGCTGGTCGAGGCTTTCCCACAATGCATCACTTTTATTCTTCTGCCTTCCTTTTCTACATTTAAGAACACTTTTGATTACGTGGCACAACCCAGTAGATCCAGGACGATCCCCCGTCTCAAGATCACCTGATTATCAACTGTAACTTCATCTGCTGTCATAATTACCCTTTGCATGTAATATAAAATATTTACAGGTTCCAGGAATTAGGACATGGACGTCTTCTGGAGACCATTACCTTACTTATCATAAGCATCAAACTTGAAAACAACAGAAAGAAAAAAATGATTTATATGAAAATTTATTCTTTCCTTTACTAGAAATATTTTAAGCGAAATCAGAAATAAATGTAATCATTCTTTTTTTTAGGATTGATTTGTTTAGAGGGGGCGGCCAGAGGGAAAGAGTGTCTCTCTCTCTCTCTTTTTTTTTAAAGATTTTATTTATTTATATGAAAAAGAGAGAGACCAAGAGCAGGAGCAGAGGCAGAGGGAAAGGAAGAAGCGGACTCCCCACTGAGCAGGGAGCCTGATGTGGGGCTGATCCCAGAACTGTGGGAGCATGACCTGAACTGAAGGCAGATGCTTAACTGACTGAGCCACCCAGGCACCCGGGGAGAGAGAAAGTCTTTAGAAACTCTGTGCTGACTGTAGATCTCACGACCTTGAGATCATGACCTGGTCTGAAAATGAGAGTAGACCAATTAACCAACTGTGTCAGTCAGGTGGCCAAATGTAATGCATTCTTATGAAAAATTATTGCGCTGATTCCCATTAGCCACTACTTTTACAAAATAAAGTTTTAGTTACACTTTATCCTATATTCCTATGCATTTTTACTAGTGATCTGTGTTTTCTCTTACATACTATGGAAAGCGTGTAGTATAAAATGCTGATTAAAAATGTCAGGCATGGGAGAAATGCTAGAGATTTTTTATTCCTGCCATTCATTGAATGCTTGATTGCCTTCTAAGACATCCATCCATTCTATATTTGAATAATTCCAGTGATGGAGAACTCATTAGTAGTGAGTTTCATGAATATCCAAACCTGGGGGCACTGAAGAATGCCTTCACAACTCCGCTTCTGTGGCTCTTCACGGTTTGCAATCTTGGCTGATGGAGAAAGGAATTTCTGTATTTTATGCTTGCATCTAATTTCCCGCAGACACAGCAGACTGCAGCCCATGGGAGCCAGTGAGAAACACAGGCTCACTAAAATGTTGTGGGATCACGAGCTCTGGTCCTGTAATTCCTTGTTCTGGTGTAAGAGGAGAATGCACAGAAGTTGAGGAGTGGACCTTCTTTCCCCGCAGTACAAGCAGCTTGCATTAGTAACACCGTGCCTCACAAGAAAGTGTAGGCATTCTCTCATCTGACTGTACCACGTGAAACAACAGAGTTGACAATACATGCTTTAAAAGGTCAAGGGTATATTTCTTCTAATGATTAATTTTATTTCTGAGTCAGAACTTGTACAGTAAACAAAGAAAATGCCCACTTTCCTTCTCAGTGATCATAATGATCCATAGTCAACATGTAAGTTCTGAAGAATTACCACACAAGTTTTCATTGTATTATATCAGCAGGAAGGACATAAAGAAGAGGTTTTGTTATTTTAAAAATGATACCTTGTTGACATTTACCTTATAAATCCAACAGTGGATAGATTCTAGAATATTCATAAATATGTTTCCATATGATCAGGAATTCCAAAGTCTATAAAAAACATTGTACAGTGAAACAGAAACCACTGTTTTTGACTTGCTATGAAATCAAATAAGAAGTACCATTACCACCATTTCAGTTATGTTAACCATAATCCCAATGAAACAAAAATAGCTAACTCTAAAATTGATATTTGAGAGAAAAATCTCAGGAAATATACCTTGATTTAGGAACACCAAACTCTGGATTTTAGTCCTGAATTTGCTATTTAAAGCCAGTGAATTCTATCATGCAAGTAATGGACTTTGCAGTGCAGAGGAGTTGATTATTAAGGCTCTTTTTTTCTCCTCTTTCTCACTGCTTGTCCATTAAATATTCATCTATTTGTTGCATGCCTCTATTCTTGTACATTAACACCACACACACACACCACAGTAACCCTTATTTTTTAAAAAATGCACTGAATTACTTCAGAGCAGGTTTCTTAAACTTGTCACTATTGGTATTTGGGGCCAAATAATTCTTTGCTGGGGGTGGTAGGAAGTTTGTCCTATGCATTGTAGGATGTTTAGCAGCATCTCTGACCTCTACTTACTAGATCCAAGTGACAATTCCTGGCCATCTGTGACAACCAAAAATGTCTCCAGATATTGCCAAATGTCACCTGAGGAACAAAATCAATCACTAATTTGAGAGTAGTGTCTGTACCAGCAATTGCACTACTTGATATTAATCCCAAAGATATAAACGTAGTGATCCGAAGGGGCACGTGCACCCCACTGTTTCCAAAATAGCCAAACTATGGAAAGAGCCCAGATGTCCACTGACAGATGAATGGATTAAGAAGATGTGGTATATGTATATATACGATGGAATATTATTCAGCCATCAAAAATTATGAAATCTTGCCATTTGCAGTGATGTGGATGGAACTGGAGGATATTACGCTTAGCAAAATAAAGACAAAAAGAAAGACAATTATCAAATGATTTCACTCATATGTGGAATTTAAGAAATAAAACAGAGGATCATAGGGGAAGGGAGGGAAAAACAAAACAAGATAAATCAGAGAGGGAGACAAACCATAAGAGACTCTTAATCATAGGAAACTGAGGCTTGCTGGAGGGGAGGGGGATGGGGGATGGGGTAACTGGGTGATGGACATTAAGGAGGGCACATGATGTAATGAGCACTGGGTATTATATAAGACTGATGAATCCCTGAACTCTACCTCTGAAACTAATAATACACTATATGTCAACTAATTGAATTTAAATTTAAAAAAGGAAAAAAAAAAGAGTAGTGCCTGCAGAAGATTTTGCTTCTACAAGAAAAATTAGCAAGGCTGATGCAGACAAAATAAAGTACCCTAAGTCTTACAATTCCTTATATTTTAATTACATAGCATTTTCTTTAATAGTTTCAGTGAGCTACTGAGCTTACTGTCCTTTTTATTTTGGCTTGTGCAACTTTTCTTATCTTAACCAAGCAGTATGACCAAATCATAGATTGTTTCATCACTTTTAAAAGTACCTAATTATCCATTGTTCAATCATTTTTAATACCCAAATAGCCATCCCCCTTCTTTCCGTATAGCTCTACAGAAATACATGTATATTCTTTATGATGTTTTTAAAAAAGTAATTATATAACATTTATTGCACATATATTATGGACCAGGAAATATGCTAAGTGGTTTGTTTGGGGGATTCCATTGAAGCTTCTCCATATCCCTATTTGTTAAGTCTCATTTCCTCTAATTTGGAATGCAGCTGAACCCCTGAAATGAATTATTTTTGGCAAGGTCTCAGAACATCTTAATGCCAGGACACAGCTTTGTGTCGAGGGTGGTCCATTTTGGAGTTGGCTACACTTCTGCCTTGAATTTTACTCACTGTACACATATGTTCCTCCCTGATACTGAGCTCCATGATGGATCTTCTTGACCAGCTCTCTTGCCTGTCTCTTACCACCCCCAGCATCTTGCATACAGACCCCACTGAATTCAACTAATTTCTGCTAGCTGGGAATTACTTTGTCTCATTCGATCTCTAGACCTCAGAAATAATGCTTTTCACTTCAAATTCTTCACATTTCCACATCAGAGTTAAGAGTCAGAACTCAATAGATTTTGACAGCACAGCTTGGTTATGTTGTAATTTTAATTTTGTGGTGCTCCCTACTGGTTGGCCTTTCTCTTCCATGCTACAATTCTTGCTGTTTTTAATAAACTCACCTTGGTCTGCTGCTCATTTTAATCAGCACATATGGAAAACACCAGGATTCTTATTTTTTAAAATCTAGTCATCTTGAAGGAAATTTAAGTAACCCGTGCTAAAACCTGTGTTGAGACCCTTGGGGGAAATGTGTTCTAAGGTGAGCATGATAATGTTGCCGTGCTAAAATAATGACAAAGGAACTCATGTGGTAACAGAGTGATCTGAGTGGTACCCTATAGCTTCAAAATTCTGAACAAGTTCAAGTAAAAAATATCTTGCTAGGAAGGAAAAGTATAAATTGATGTATCAGTGGCAATAACATAATACCTGGCTGGAAGTGACTTGGACAATGAAAACGTGTGTGATATCTCAGGATAAGGAGTTCAGAGGTAGGCAGGAGCAGGAGTGGCTCAGAGGCTGGATGATGTCCCCAAGGACCATAGCTCTTTGCGTATTTCTTCTTTACCTTCACTGTCTTGGTTACATCCTCTTCTTTAATTTTAAGATGGTGACACCAACTCCGAATATAACCAACTCCAAGGACCATAAAGGTCATAAGACAGCATCCAAAAGCAGTAAAGGATACCTCAGAGATTTCCCCCTTTTTTTTAATCATAAGGAAAAATCTTTTTCAGAAACCCAAAAGATTATCCTTTGTATGCTATTGGTTAGCAACTGGTGAGGGACACACTATAAACTTATCTCTGGTAAAAGGGAATTGGATTACCACAGTTGCTTACATAATTGGTTTATTCATGAATCAATTCCTGCTATTAACTTCCCAGAGAACATTATCACCACATAACTAACAAAACCGAGCCCTTGTTAGCAAAGCAGAAAAGGGAAAGATGGCTGTTGCTAGTCGATCATATTTGCCATATTTAGTAAATTTAATTAATTTAAATCTAAAGTGTTTAGACATTAAATATGTAAGCATTAATATATAACTTTGAAAATCTTAAAAGGGGGTGGTGGTGTTTGGGTGGCTCATCAGTTAAGCCTCTGCCTTCGGCTCAGGTCATGATCCCAGGGTCCTGGGATTGAGCTCCACATCCGGCTCCCTGCTCAGAAGGGAACCTGTTTCTCTCTCTCCCTCTGTTGCTCCCCCTGCTTATGGTCTCTCTCTGGCTTTCTCTCTCAAATAAATAAATAAAAATCTTAAAAAAAAAAAAAAAAAGACATAACTTCGGCCTACAAATAGTGCTTCAAATTTGCCCTACTTCCATAATATAAGCTGGAGACAGTTCAGTGATGATAGACCATGAAGTAGATATCTTGGGATAATAAAATGATTGCTTTCTCAATCCTCAAAATAGTAAACACACAGATGCAACTTCACAGGCCATCAGAAAATAAATAAATAAATGAATGCTTTGTGGAATTGGCTTCTAATTATAATCAGGAAGTCGAATTCTCTGCCCCATCCCAAATTGGACTGAATCATAACATTAAGGAGTGCAGCCCAAGCATTAGTTTTGGGTTTTTTTGTTTATTTGGTTGGTTTGTGTTTTTTTTTTTTTTTTTAGCTTCCCAGATAATACTATGGACAGTGGACAAGTAGGTTTGGAAAACACTGCTCTAGAGTAAAGGTGCTTTGAGTCCCTTTGGACTTGAAAATCCCAGTGTAATAGAAAATGATAGGCATTTTTATGTGGTTTATGGGTTTAACCACTTCCAGTCCTAGACCGTAGAGACTTAAAATTTTCTCCTCCTGCATTCTCTCTTCTTTTCTTCATCTATCATCAACACCCTTCACAGTGACTCCCTCTGCTCCCTGATCCTTCCCCTTTTCTCACCTCTACTCTCACTTTGATTTGCCTGTACTAGTTTCCTAACAATTTCCCTTGCATCTTGATAGGGTGCAAAGTTATATCCAAATCATCACCCCTAATCCCTTAGGTATGGTGTAAAAGAAAAAAATCCAGCACAGATTGCTGATAGGTAAGGATCTGTTTCCTCCTTTGAGCTAATTCTGCACGATTAATATTGGAGTCAACAAGCAGAACGGACTTGAAACGAGCTTTTGTATAAGGTCAGAATTTTTGAAGTTCCTACATTGTTTATATATCACTGGAAGTAAGGTTTAAAGTTATTATTTATTTGATTCTAACATGTGCATGACCCACACTTTTTTTTTTAAGATTTTTATTTATTTATTTGAAAGAGAAAGCCAGAGAGAGCACAAGCAGGGGGAGAAGCAGAGGGAGAGGGGGAACTCGATCCCAGGATCCTGGGATCATGACCTAAGCCAAAGCAGACGCTTAACCGATTGATCCACCCAGATTCCCCTGTTGTACAGTTCTAAAAATATTTTGAAGACATAAAAACAAACAGCTCTCATCCATTGAATAATAACTATCTCAGCCAGAGAGGCAGCATCATATGACTACCATGAGCAGGACTACTGGGATCTAGGTTTAAATCCTAGCTGTTTACCATCTACTTAACCACAGTCAAGTTGATTAACCTCCCTGACTATATTTTGACAGGTGTGAAATGGGTACATCACCTCTCTTTCAATATTGTTATGAATATCAAATAAGAGCTTATATTAGAATACTGTAAACATTATTACCTAATTATTTTTATTTTTAGAGTCAAAGAATAGTTTATGTTGAACTATAGATGTATGTTATTCTTTCATATAGATGCATGATCTGTTTTAAGAGAAAAAACATGAACATGTCTCTTCAAATAAGTAAGTATCAGTTTTAAATTGACAAGGAATAAAAGTTTAAAGATTTATACCATCTATGTGTGATATTTGTCATCAAATATTTGAGTTTTTAAGGAGACAATTTTTTTTTTTTTTTCAAAAGAAACATAAGATCTGCATTTATTTTGATTATGTGAGCTTTGGGAAGTTCTTAAGTAACTAAAATTAAAGTTGTAACATATTTCTTTACAAACCACCTGTATTTTTTACTTTATTTTTATCTTTTTAAAAAAGATTTTTATTAATTGAGAGAGAGCACAAGCCAGGGAGTGGAGCAGAGGGAGAGGGAGAAGCAGACTCCCTACTGGGCAGGGAGCCATACAGGGCTCAATCCCAGGACCCCGAGATCAAGACCCGAGCCAAAGACAGATGCTTAACCAACTGAGCCACCCAGGTGCCCCCCACCTCAATTTTTTAAGTGATTTTCAGAGCACCTGGGTGATTCAGTTGGCCAAATGTCTGCCTTCTGCTCAGGTCATGATTCCAGGGACCTAGGATGGAGCCCTGCATTGGGCTTAAGGAGACAATTTTTAATATCATTTCCTCCCAGAAACCAGGCTACTGATGCATTTGAATCATGTGCCTGTGTGTCCAGCTTTCATTCACTCACCCAAATAATGAAACCAACCCAGAATTTAACTCAAGCATAGATGAATAATGTAATTCCTTGCAATTATATTTACTAAACAAAAATATGTTTCACAATTTAGACCCACCACCATCTTTATTAAAGTAAGGGTTTATATCCATATCTATAGCAGTTAAATGTAAATTAATGTAGTTACAATTAACTGTGGTTAATTAATTAACTGTGAGGTAATTAATACGTCTTTAATAAATAAATGTCAAGATAAAAGGTAAGTATAACTTAAAGAAGAAGAGTAAGGAAGTGCAATAAACTTTTGATTAGGTTGTATCACCAATCACTAGTTACCCTAATTCCAATTCACCCAATATTGTGCTAAGGATAACTTTTTCTCTTCTCTACAGTAAAACTGGTAAATATAGTTTTTTCATAGTTTAATTTACAGAAGCTCAAATATTGCTATTATAATATTTTTTCCTTAACCAGGTGTTACCTTTAGATACAAGTATAATATTTATGGTTTTATTTCTGTATATTTTTGCAAACTCATAAACATTTAGTCTAATATGAACATAATATATATGCCTTCTTAAGGAGCTGGCCCTGTGGCATCTGTGAAGGAGGGAGGTATATAACACTTGGATGAGAAGTAATGGTGGATGTGTTCTGGGGAGGTAGGAAGATGGGCTTTTCAGCCCCAAACACTCTGCCCTCTTTTTCCTCACAGCAACAGCAGAACAGGAACCTCTCAGCACTGGACTCACCGCAGTATGTGATGTATTTTCCATTTTAGCTTTTAGAAGAAGAGGAAAAGATATAAGTCGTCCTTCTCCAACCAGAAAATCTATTCTTAGAGTCTCCCTGCAGCAAGGATCATGTGGGCATCATCTCCCTGTCTGTGATGATTAGTAACATTCTCTTCGGTTTGTCTGACTTGAGGATGGGAGCGAAATGCCCTTGTCTTCTCTTTATAGTTCTGAGAGGACCCCAGGGTACGTTGCTGACAAACTGATCAAGTCCCTAAACTCACAGCCTTTTCAGATTGATGGAGAAAAGTCCTTCTGGACATTGAGAAGGAAGCCTGTCTTACTGCTTGCCAGTACTCCCTCATCAGAGCTGCACCTTCCATCTTAACCACCACAACCCAGAAGTCTGGGAAGCCCATATTTTGCTGTGTCGAGAACTCTCATTGATACTGACACTCATCTGTCCCCCATTCTATGTTTTCCCAGGTCCTTATAAATGTAACCCTTTGATTAGGGAGCTGATAAATGGAATCTGGCTTCCAAAGGGTCCCATGATCATTTACATACAACATTATATACCACTGCTTGTCTTCTGCAAAGCCCTGGCTATACTTCCAAGTTAACCTAACAGAGGTTGATAAGGAGACTTAGGCATCAAGGTTATATTCTGCTCAGGATTCTGTCTAATACATAGTTCCAGATTTTTCTGGTAAGATAATATAAACCTGATGGGCCATAATCTCCCATTTAACTATTAAAGTCCACAGAGAGTGTTGGTTCCTTCCTATCAAGTGTGACAATCTCTGATAAGCCAATTATGAAACTGCTCCCAAACCGAAGAGCAGCCTTGAAGAGCTAAGAGATTCTTTTTCACCCTCCCCTAAATCTATAATGTCTCTGGAAGACAAAATGTGAAACACAAAATTTCATGTTTGCACTGCTCTCAGACCCTCATTTGATAACACTGTATATCCTAACAACAGCATACCTTTCTCTATCCCTTTTGTCTAAGTACCACATTTGTCCATCCTGTATGTCTCTGCTATTATCCAAAACATAAACTTCAGTGGATACTTAGTATCACCTAATATCAAGGAGCAAGCTTACAGTAAGTTTTGGAAGGCTTGGTATGGTGGTATAGATCAAAATTAATCAGCCAATTATGCAAGAGATTAGGTGTTCCTTTAAAATGATGGAGATTATCATTGTTATAGGCTCTCCATTGATTTTCTTCCCCTAGACTCATAAATCAAATCTTCTAAATTATGCCCTCTAAGACTCTATTTATGTAACTATAAAGTTCCAATGTGTAAAACCAAAATACTCAGGGAAAAATAAAAAAACATACTCTGTGCATCAAATAACTGAAAGGGCCCCATTCTAGATGAGATTGTCTTCTAAAGGAGAGATTTTGTTCTGCTCTCTTAGAGATAAAGAAAGAGGTTAACTTATTTCTAATTCCAATCAGGGATGACGTGGGTGGGCACTGAGCTGCGGTTTGGGTAAAGGTTAGTTACACACTAGCTTGCCACCCTTACTTACCACAGCACGCTTCCACAAGGCTTTCAGTTGAGAGGCTAGCATGTGTTGCTACTTAGATCTAAATGACTGAGGGGGAGTCATTTCTGCTCTTCAGAGATTTCAGTATGATTCAGTATGAATCATGTAACTTTTTGCCTTATTCAGCTTCAAAACTTACACCTGCTACAAGGGAGAAGCTGGTCTCACATGTCAAGGTTCATCATTCCACTACTGAGCAAATGCTAAAATCCCTTGTGCTCCACAGAAGGCCCAAGTCTGAAATCTCAGCCCTTAGCTGTAAGGGACCCTTGGTAGAAAAGTGGCAAGTGACTACAGGATCCTCATCGTCAATTAGACCTTCACTAATTAGACTTTCAATTCATGTCTGTTTTATTTTTTGATCCTTGTCCTTGGCAATTCTTTGTTTCCTGAATTCCTTGAGAATGTGGAAGATTGCATGTTGCTTTAGAGAAGCTTTCAATCCAGCTGCAAGCATCCTATGCAGCTAGACCTCAGCAAATATCATGTAGGGAAAATCACCATGTCTTTGAGGATTATCAGATTTCCAGTTTTGTCACTGCATTCCTGTACAACCAGTACAAGACATGTTGGGAACTCGCTCTGTCAGCAGGGAGCTCTGCCTGTGCCAAGCCTCAATCCTTAGCCTTTAGGCTACACCAGTAATGAGAAATCTCCTGAGGAGAAATGTCTACAATCCTCAGCTGACTTCTGAGAAGCATTCCCTAGAATTTCATCTAATCTAATCCTCTTTGAGTGCATAATTATCTGATAACTTTAGTTACATGATTTTAATGTTTTACCTCGCTTTCCCAACTGTCTTTAGTGGGAGTACTGATCTATAACCAACCACCTTTACTCAGGAGCAGAAATCTTTAGTGGGACAACCCAGTGGATTTTCATCAGTCCTACTCTCTATAGTATTTGACACCATCTAGAAACCTGCTCTGCTCCAGTGATGCCTTTATTTCTTCAAATTCCTTTTTTCACCCTTGTAACTAATTTCCTACTTACACATGTCGAAGGATAGCAGTAAATGCCACCCCAAAATATGCTCCTTTGGTGTAGTAATTATTTTGAGCTGTAGGTACCTGAAAAACGGCAAATGTGGAGAGAGCCTGTATCTGAACTCTGCTTATCTACCTAAAGACAGATCCCCCCAAAAGAATTCAGTTGTTATAAATCCCTTCCCTGGGAGTTTCGTCACCCAGGGAAGATTAATTCATCACAAGAAAGGCCACTGGAAATCAACACCACACCCAGACAAACTTTGTCACAAACTATCAGACATCCCATTTATTCTTCTACAAGGCCCATTCATCTTACCTAAAAAACATCTATTCTCCCCCAAGAGGCCTATGTCTCTACTCTCCTTTCCATATTAAGATGGTCTATAAGTCCGAATTCTAAGGCATCTCAGGAAGTTTACTCATTTTTCCCTGAATATCTCTTCCTGTCGTATGCACGTTAATAAACTTCTGTTTGCTTTCTCTCTCTCTCTCTTTTTCTATTTATCACAGGGGTCTCAGCTAATGACTCAGAAGAGTAGAGGGAAATTTATCCTCCCCTACCCAACCATCCAATGAAAGTTTTTAGCCCTCACCCCTCTAATTCATTCTTCATACACTTTGTCCTCAGAGACCTTGTTTTGTGCCATGGCATGATTGTCCTTGCGGATGTTTACAACACTAAATCTACATGTTCCATCCATACGTCTCTTTTTTAATATCTCAATTTTACTGAAAATGTATTTTTATAAACTCATCTTTCATCTTAAATTTCACCCATTTCCTTAATCCTCTATGTCAGTGAATACCAAGCCCAGAATAATACTTTGTCATACCCTTACTTATTTCTAGCCTTCAGTTTTTTAGGATCCCACCCAAAGTTGTTAATGTTTTGAATCACTTGATAAATAGGTATTAATGAAAAATATAAATGTATTTAATGTCAATTCAAACAATCAAAATTTAACTAGAAAGGAGTGTACATATTTCCTCTATAAGGATAAGGGGTCTAAATTATGGCAATTATTTCCTTTTCATTTTGGAGTCTGTATCTCTATATGACTCAGGTCTCAGGATTCACAGGAACTTTTCTGTATTTATATGGGATATATCTCTTGCTTCTCTCATACATCTTATCAAGAATTTCAAGATACTAGTGAAATAAATCAATCGGAGAAAGACAACTATCATGTGATCTCCCTGATATGAGGAAGGGGAGATGCAATGTAGGGGGTTTGGGGGGTAGGAAAAGAATAAATGAAATAAGAGGGGATCAGGAGGGAGATAAACCATAAGAGACTCTTAATCTCACAAAACAAACCGAGGGTTGCCTGGGGGGAGGGGGGAGGGAGAGGGTGGTGGAGTTATGGACATTGGGGAGGGTGTGTGCTATGGTGAGTGCTGTGAAGTGTGTAAACCTGGCGATTCACAGACCGGTACCCCTGGGGCTAATAATACATGTTAATAAAAATAAATTAAAAAATAAAATAAATAAAAATAAAAATAAAAAAGAATTTCAAGATACTTTTCTAAATACACATTACCACAAAATATGTGTCCTAGAGGAAAAAAAATGTCTAGTAGAGAGGAGAAGGTGTTAAGAATTTTGTAAACTAACATAATGCATCACAGATTAGGGGAGCAGACATAGTAATAAAATACTATGAAAACATGTTCTGATGTTCTTGTCATGAAAAAACTTCTGGAGGTTCCTATTTTTCAAAAGGATAGATGATTATTAACAACATCAATAGATTCAAACCTATGGTCAGCAGTTGACTTAAATTTGGGGTAGCAAATGAGATATAAGTCATTATTTTTTTTTTTATTAACCTGCCAAATTCTACAAAATGCCTCCGTCTTTTCCACTTATAAAACTAAAAACCAATATATAAAATATGTGACAGGAATAATCTCACATGTTTTTTTTGAAATCTTTGTGGAAGTACAAATGCTTATAATATCTCTGGAGATGCAGCATTTTATTTTGATTTATTATTTCTGTAGCAAATTGGAGCTCTAAAACTTTCCATTTAGAACATCCAATTAGCATGGCCCTTGTATCGTAGGGTGGAAGCTAACATGGGATTTGGCCACTTGAATTCCAAAGTAATGCTAAGAGCTGGAGAAATAATCACCATATTTTAAAAGTTCTATTGCTCCCAACACAAAGTGAATTTTATTAGAATATCTTTTATTACCTGGCATCCACAAACTCCCACTCAGATTGGCAATTCAAAGTGGTAATTTAGGGTTCATGGGAACTAAGTTTCGCTCAGAGTCAGTATTTAATACTCTGAAAAGTTTGGCTACTTTTTTTTTCTCCATTGTTCAGCTATACACATTAAATATTGTCATAATAATTCCTTAGGAAAAAGGAGGTTCCAAAACGCGTCATGATGAAGAGTCTTGAGTTATACTGGCTGGATCTGAATTCAGAAATCATCACACTCTTATAACATGACCCTGCCAAAGTAAGCTAACCCCTTTCAGCTTCGGTCACCTTGTCAATGTAATGAATTTGTCAATCCCACCTGACCAATGGAGATTTTTCAATTAAATGAAATGATCTATACAAACACTTTACATACCATCTCACACAGAATAAACACTCAGTACATGCCAAAAGTAATAGCAATGGTCATTAATAATAATGTGAAAATGTGATATTGGTATGGAGTCTAAGTTAAAAGTTCTTCCCCATGTATGCATTCCATTGATATCACCCACTTTCATCAAAAGGCTAATCTCTTTGCTAATCTCTTTGCACATCTTTTATTATAAATAATCAAGCAGTTTCATTTTCTACTTTTGGAAATAGTTTTTATGGAGGACAATTGAGCTGCAATTCTTTTAACCACATGTTTCTCTATTGTGAATGAAAGAATATATTTAGTGTTCAATCCTTCTGGGTCAAAGATGCAGCTATTTCTTCCTCATCTAAATTTAGAATTTTCAGTCCAATGTGTCTCCTTTCAGCCCCCCACAACCAAAGTGTAATTTTCTCTTTTATTACAGGCATTGTTAACGATTTCATTTGATCCCAACACTGTATTTATCTTGAGTTTTGCTCTACCTCTAAAATGTAGTGGGCTAATTTTAGGACTGTACTGAAGGGTTGAAATGTGTTATTTCTAAATTTATTCTTGCAGCAAATTTTCATGAATAACAGAATTTAGTATTCCTTCTCCATTATCTGGTTATAACCACTAGTACAATGCAGTATTCTTAGAAAAATCTTTACATTTTAAAATCTGTTACATAAAGTTCCCCCAAAGTGATATAAATACACACCATTCCAAGTCACTAACTGATATCTACCTGAGATGACCTAGTTTTATCATATCCTTAGTTTAAAAAAAAGGTAGTACCTATAAATTTTGATCTTTTGTAGAAATTACTGTAATATTCACTCATATATAGACATTCTACTCTAAATATACTTTCAAATCGTCTTGTGAATGTTACACATACACTTAGGATTTTGTAAGCCATGCATCTTTCTGTGCACAGGGAAATAACTCTTTTTCTCTCCATTTTCTCTTCTCCCACTCCTTTGGTCAAAATCTCATATATTTAAACCTATAATCAGAATTTTCTGCTGCTAGCACATCTAAGAGGAACAGTTGAACTATTCAGGAGCCAGCCAAATTCAAACACAATTCAAATGCAAGTCAAGAGGACTACTCAGAATATGAATATGAATCATTAGAAGATTCATAAGAGCCTTAATTTAAGCAATTATTCATTATTAGTATCTATAAAAATAGTATTTAAAATAACAATCCCAAGAATTGTTAAAAAATAGTACTGTGCCAAGCATGGACAGTTGTCTTATATTGCACTGTCATTGCAATTTGGTGGAGGAAAGGATGGCTAGCATACTCACATCATATACAAATACACACATAAGCACATATTTACACACACACACAAATACACAGACTGCATGATACCATTTGTTTATGCTTAAAAAGCAAAATTTAAAACTTTTAGCACACAGTAAAGGGTAATACGTTTATCATATTGAAATAGCTTATAATTTCTTTTTTTTTTTTAAGATTTATTTATTTTAGAGAGAGAGAGAAAGTGGGGGTTGTGGGGGAAGGAAAGAGAGAATCTCAAGAACCCCACTGAGCACAGAGCCCAACTCAGGAGCTTGATCTTGATCTGAGCCAAAACCAAGAGTTGGTTGCTCAACTGACTGAGCCACCCAGCCACTACAATAGCTTTAAATTTCTTATAATAGTCAATATAAAGGAAACTATCCTCTGTGCAACTGCAGTGAAATTGAATATTTCTATACATCAAAGGTCATTCTACAATACTAATAGAAGATATTTTCAAGATAAACTTCTAAAGGTAAGAAGCTAAAATATATAAACATTCCCACACATTATAAAGTACAATAAACACACAATACACAATTCACAATGAATATGAGAAAGAAACGAAGTACTAAAAATCATAAAAATGTTGCAGAACTTTACTAGAAATAAGAAAGGTGCATATAATTAAACTTACTAGAAATAAGAAAGGTGCAAAAAAGTATCACAATATACTTAATATTCATCTTCTGCAAATAGTCATGAAACATAAATTTTTAATGTCAGCTCCTTCATTTTAAAGCCCAATTTATGCCTAATTTATGCTCACCTTACAATCTACCAAACCTTCTGGATAACATCATTTACTTGGTTTAATCACCTCAGAGAAACTTTACTCCAGAAGGATAAATGTCTAAGTTGATATGATTGTTATCAGAAGAAATACTCAGTAAGATCACAAGTTTATGAAATTTTTCAAGATTCATTATCCTACCCATTATGTAATCTTTCTTGGTAAATTACCTATGTATACTTTAAAGTATATTCTGTTGTGGTATGACATGTTGCATTACAAAAATTATTTACGTCAAGTTGGTCGATAGTATTCCAGTCTATGCCCTTGTTTATTTATTTGGCATTCAAAGATTTCAATACCTATTACGTTCATATTTTAGAATATAGAATCAACACAGTGTTTTTCAGTTTATTAAGAACACTTTAATTTACAGGTTTTTTTCTGTATAAGTAGTTTACCTACAAATGAGAAAGAATAAGGAGGTGGAAGTAAGCTTTTGGTCTCTGGGCTCATTCACGCAGCTACATACCATTAGTCTACAGGATTAGGGCTGGGCCCAGCTGGGTTTATTTATTCTTGGTCTAGTAGTTTCAGAAATTACTGAGAGGGATGTTACAGTCTCCAGCTGTGATTGTGAATTTGTCTATTTCTCCATTTAGATTTGTCAAATTTAGTCTATTTTTAAAGCTCTGATATTATGTACATACATATTTAGGACTGTCATATTTTTCTGGTGAATTGAATTTTTGTCATTATGAAATGTCCTTCCTTGTCTCTGATAATACTCTTTACAGCCACACCAACTTTCTTCTGCTTCCTCTTAGCATGGTATATATTTTCCCTATACTTTTTATTGTTAGCATTTTTATCTCTTTGATACCGAATAAAATCAGGGCTTGCTCTTTTATTCAGCCTGACAACTTTTGCTTTTTTTTTTTTTTGAGTGCTTAATACATTTACATTTAATGTAATCACAATAAAGTTGCTTTTTAAAATTGTTGTTGTTGTTGTTATTTAGAGAGAGAGGAGAGAGTGCATGCACTTGCCAGCCAGGGTGGAGGGGCAGAGGAAAGGGAAAGAGCATTCTAAACAGACTCACGGCCAGCATAGAGACCTATGCAGGGCTCAATCTCAGGACCCTGAGATCATGACCTGGGCCAAATCAAGAGTCGGAAGATTAACTGACTGAGCCACTCAGGTGCCCCTTAAATTGCCTTTTTGTTGTTCTATTTTTAGAAAAATCTATTTTCCTTCTAATTATTTCTTTTGAATTACTTAAAGACATTTAGCATTCTATTTAGGTTTCTTCTATTCCAATCTTCGGCCAAAGACAGGCATTTTAACCTTTGATCATAAAATTATGTAAAACCCCATTCAGACTCTGTCCACTCCCTCCTTCCCTCCTGCAGTTTCCACTTCTCTTCAACCTGAGCAGCAAATTCAGCTACTTCAGCAGCCCTCCTCTCCAATCTTTTCAGCTTACACTCACCTTCCTTAGGCAAAAGGCTGAGATATTTGAGTGGCTTACGTTATTTGTTTTCCTTTTCTTAAGGACCAAAGATTTTTACTTCTCTTTATATAATGTTTGCAAACAACTGAACCATACATTTTATTCAGTTTCACAGATGTTACAGCACCATAGGCAAGTCAAGTACCAGTTATTATGTTATGGCTGGAAGAAAAAATGTTCTGGACCTACTTTTCAGATGGATACTAATTATCAGTAGAAGAGGTCCTGAACCTACTTAAAAACCCAACATTCACTGTAACTACCCCGGGGGCCTGCCAGAGTTTTGTGCCTTTTTTTTTTTTCCCCCTCCCCAAATATACTTCTGTTCCATGGAGTGTGTGAGCTACATTGTAAGGAACAAGTGATGGGAGATCTTGCATCACTACGAGGATTTTCTGCATACTTTTTTTTTTTTTTTTTTTTTTGTTTCCAGGTCACATCTAAGAGAGACAGTCCTTAAGTAATGCAGCAAAGGGGTCATAAGAGGATGCCCATATATAGGAAATGTTGTCAGTAAAACCAAAGCATGTCCATAAAGTGCTGTGTCTCTTCCTACAGGATGGGAGGTACAAGTGCAGCATCTGGCCTCTCATTTTAATTGAATATTTGCTTCATTTAAATTTAGCATACATCAGTATTCTTATGATTAATTGTCCAACCTACTATTTGTTTTTTATTTGTTTCATTTTTCTTTAGTTCCATTTTTTCCTTCTGTCCTACTTGCTTATCAGAGCAATTATATTTCATGTTCTACTTTATCTCTTCTATTTGTATTTCAGATACACATTTTTGTTTTATTTATTAATATTTTATTGGTTCATCAGGGGATAAAAACATTCATGCTGTATTCGTGCCATCTTATTATGAATATTATATCACTTGGAATATAATGTAGACTATAAACACCTTCTACTCCATTACAATTTGGTCCCTAGTTCTTCTGTGACCCTGGTATTTCTATTGATTTCAAGCAACCTATTTCCATTTCAGCATCCCTATCATCATCTCTGAGCTACAGAGAATTAGGACTATAAGAACGTTGTCCTCTCCTCACCAATTCATCAGTTTAAAAATTGGTGTAAAGTTCTTTTAAGAGTATTTTTAGAAGATGACTAAGCAGGTTCTACATAATATTTCCCTTGCAACACTATCACCTCTCTGGCCATCATCTATTATATGCCAGGGAGAAGCTGACATTTCAAGTTCATTAACTGTATGCCATCATGGAGTTCAAGTTCAATTTATCTTTAGCAGATTATTAAAACTATTCCCCTGGGCTTCAGCCAAGATATTGAAATTCTAATCCCTTGTAACCACTTCCATATTAATACAGTAATCCTATTGAGCCTTGTATTTCTCCTCCTTGGTACAGCACCTTCAGTATCTAATCTTATGTGTACTGTCCACTGACATTGGTGAAAACTTGCCATTCTTTCAGTGTATAGTTTTCACCTCCATGGGCGTTCCTTGTGATTCCCATGTGAACTATGTTGAATGCCATAGACTGAATGTCTGTCTTCTTCTCCCACCCCCCACCCCCACCCCCACCAAATTTATGTGTTGAAATCCTTACTACAATGTGATGGAATTAGGAAGTAAGACCTTTGGGAGATAACTAGGTCACGAGGGTAGAATCCTCATGAATGAGATTGGTGCCATTATAAAAGAGACCTCTTGCACTTTCTACCAGCTGAGGACACAGTGAGAAAAAAGCAGAAGGTGTTCCCTTCAGCAGCACTTGACCATGTTGGCTCCATGATCTCAAACTTCCAGCCTCTAGAACTCTGAGAAATAAATTTCTGTTATTTATAAGCAACGTAGGCTATGATACCTTGTTACAGCAGCCGAAATAGACTAAAACATTGAGTATCCAACTTAATTCATGGACACAGATGAAACATGTGGTGGTAGGATGAATACTAAGGAGAATCAACATCACTGTCTTAGGTATAGTGCTTAAAAGACTTAAGGTAGACAAAAATCGTTTCCCTACATACGTCTGAAAGAGCTTCTTTTGCTACAGTACAGAATTTCAGATAGACCTGTGGTTAAGATTTCTGTGTTTCATCCCTATCTACTCAGATGTCTCTGTCCCATATTTCATCATCCCATTTCTCCTCCACTTGTGTATTTCCTTACTATGAGAAATCAGGGAAGGTTTCTGAAGCTGCCATGGCACCCTCAGAATAATTCCACATGTGAATGTTCGTCACCATCACATCCATGTCTAGCTGCAAGAGGATAAAGTAGAATGTGAAGAATTGTCTGCCTAATGTTTTAATGTTCAGACATAGAGATGGAACCCATTAGTTCCAGACATATGTCACTTATGAGAACTCATTGACATGCAACACCTCAGCATGAAAAAAACTAAGGAAATAGAGTCAAACTGAGCAAATACATGGAGAGTTCCCACTTTATTACTCTGGAAGAAGGTAATAACTATCATTTAAAATGAATTATTCCTATATTTTCTGTGAATTTACACATTCCAAAATCAGGAAAGTTGTTTCATAATAAGGAGGAAAGAAAGGAATAACACTGGAGGCAGATACATATGTTTTCTTAGGTGCATTTGTATTACATATTTTATATCTTAGGTGATGTGTTAGTTTTCTATCACTGCTATAGGTATAACAAGCTTAGTGGCTTAACACAAGTTTATTCTCTTATACTTCTGGAGGTCTTTAGTCTCATAAAGGTTTTGGCAGTGTTATGTTCCTTCTAGAGGCTTCAGGAGAAGAATTGGTTTCTTTCACTTTTGTAGCTTCTAGATGCCTTCTAGATGCGCTTCTTGGTTGATGGCCCCTTCTATTTCCTAAGTGTATCACTCCAGCCGCTATTTCCATTGTCCCATCTCCTTCTCCTGCTTTTGTTAATTTTGCCCCTTATATAGACCATTGTGATTAATCAAGCACACCTGGATAATCCAGAATAACCATCCTACCTCAAGGTATTTTAACTTAATTCCATCTGTAGAAGTCAATTTTACTATGTGAGATAACAGTCTTACTTAACAAATCTTCACTATATAAGGTAACACATGGGAATTAGCATACAGATATCTTCGCGGGTCCATTTTTTGGCCTAATACAAGTGGCATACTGTTTACGTATAATTACCTTATGTTGTCACATACCTTCATTACAGTGTAACCATAAAGATGTCTTTAATAGAAAATCTAGATAGGTTTATAAATCAATGAAAGTTCTGAAAGAATCCTTAAAAAATGAAGAAAAAAATAGAAACTGGCATAGTAATATTGATCATGCTGATGTCCAATTAGCTCTGTCAGATATATTATAGTATATATAATATGTAGCTAATTAAAATTAATTTAATTAACTTGCTAAAATTTAATGTAAACAGAATAAACATGGTGGCATATTGTAAGAATTCCACCCTTGCCCTAGGGAAATTATCCAAAATTATCCAAAGCAAGTAAGGAAATGAAACCGCATACTCTATTTTCAGGGCAAGTAAGAGCAAGCAACTATTCAAGCCTTAAAAATAGGTGTGAGGGCAATTTAATTGAATGTTAAATGAAGTTCGGCTTCCTAGAATAAAGCACACTTAGTCATGATGTATTATTCTCTTTACAAATATTGCTGGATGTTGGCTAATATTTAGTTAGAGATGTTATATCCATATTCTTAAATTATATTAAGCTGTAGTTATCTTCTTATAGAATCTTTGATTTGAAAAGCAAGGAATGCTGACCTAAAAAAAAATGAGCTGTGCAGTTTTCCCTCCTCTTTAATTTTTGGGAAGATTTTGGGTAGAACTGGTACTATTTTTTCTTGAGTGTTTGCAAGAATGCATAAAGGGAAGACAAGGTGAAGAAACATAGGGAAAAGGCCATATAGAAAGAAATGAGAGATCTGACTGATCCATTTACATGCCAAAGAACACCAGAGATTGCCCGCCAACTACAGAAAGCTAGCAAGAGGCAAAGAAAGATCCCCCTAGAGGTCTCAGAGGGAGCATCATCCTGCAATATACCTTGATTTTGGAATTTCTAGTCTCTAGAACTAATATATTTCTGTCATTTTGAGTCACCTGGTTTATGGTACTATTATAACAGCCCTAGAAAACTAATATGGAAGGCAAATGGTAAAATATGAAAAGAAATATGAAAGGAAATAAAAATAAAAATATGTTCAAAAGTGGTACATAATTATCCAAAGAGGAAGTACAAATATCTCTTAATCAGATAAAATACTATGATCAATTTCATTCACAGCAGGAAAAATGCAAACTAAAATTGCATTCCATTTCATTTTTTACTTTCCAGATTGGCAAAAAACTCACTATATTATAGCATGCCTTCTTGGCAAGTATATAGGGAAATAGGCATTCTCATGGATTCTTGGAGGAAGTTTATAAATTTATAATACAAATCTATGGATATCATCTATGGCAATCTGTGCCACCAAATTAAAAGGGGGTGGGGCAAACACTCTTATCAAGAAATTCCACTTCCAAGAATTTATTCTATAGCTCTTCTGCACAGATATAAATGAGTTATTTGCAAATTTTTTGTTTCCAGCAAAATACTGGAAATTATTTTAATGTCTATCAATACACAACTGGTTTAATGAGCCACTATAAATCCACAAAAGGGTATAACATAAGGCTATAAAACAAAATAAGAAAACTCCATATGTGTTGAATATAAAATGCTCTCCTAGATGCATATTTAAGAGAAAAACACAAGATTGGAATAATGTGTATGGTTTATTACCATTTACATTAAAAATAAGAAATCAGTAGTTTATATTTTTAAATTTTTGTATATGTATTTTTATTACATATGTATAAAATTTTTCCAGAAGAAAAAAATTATTAATAATATTGTTGACCTATATTAATTTGTGTGGTTGAGGGACAAGAATAATTTTGCTTTGCTATTTTGTACATTTCAAATTTTGAATATTAGTAGTGATTTCTTTATTAAAATTTTAGAGAAAAATATTATTTGATATAATTCAGCACAATTTTATTATGCATGACATCATGTAGAGTTCTTTGGTTTAATTTTATTAATGTAACAAATACTTAATGGTACTCTCTCTGTGCCAGTTACTATTCTAAGATTTTTGGCCTCTTGTGGGTCTGGTGAATGGCAGTCTAGCAGTCACACAGTGTAGAGGTGGGCATTTATCCAAAGATGGATGCTGAGAATTTGAAAACAAAGAAGCATTTACTACTAGCAGCTAATAAGCAGGAGGTCTACTGTTTTATTTTAAAGGATTACAAAAGTGATTAAAGTTCAATTTCACCTTGAAGGTCTCACAAACTAATTTATTACTAAAGTGAACATTTATAACCTTAACTACCAATGGCTGCTCTATTCAGATTCTTCTACTTGGCCTAACTTTTGACATTGCGGCCTTTGGTTTATCTACTTAACATTAAATTATTAAAGTTCAAATTTTGCTGGTTCTATGAGTCCTCAAAGCAACTAATATCCCTGGTATTATATGTATTATCATTGCATAAGATTATAGGGGATGATTCTTGATGAGTTCCCTGTGTGTCTGTATGTTTTGTGAAAAAGCATTAATGGCTCTTCTGGACTGTTTTTTTCAAAGATATCTGTATAGTAAAAGGATTTGGAAGTTAGAGATCGTGTCTTCTGGGATGGAAGGCAGATGTGTTTCCGAACCAGGATTATAAAGACAGTATCTTCCTTCAGAGCAAAGGTTGGACTGATAGTTACCCCCTTATAAAGAGTTACCCTCTTATAACACTTGGGTTTCCTATGACCAGGATTCATCACCTGTGATACAAACCACTATGTATGCAACATCCAGTGACCCTTCCTCTGCATCTCCCACTATGGGACCTAGAGGACAAGAGAAAAATAGATGCAAAAATGAAGTTCATACTGCCTGCTATGCTCTTGTCCCTGACTCAGGACTCACCAGTCTCCTGCTAACATCTATGAAACTGTGGCAAGCTAAATTGCTTAGTTGCGTTAAGGCAAAAATCTCATACCCTCCAAAATTTTTGCTAGTGATTTTCAAAGAAATACTTTTCTTTCTTTTTTTCCTTCTTTCTTTTTATTTTTGTAAGAGTACTTCTAGGTACAAAACATGGACTCTTATTACGACAAATAATTATACATTTTACTTATTTTTTGAAAAAAGTATCTAGCAAACCTTAAAATTTTGTGAATCGTCCTAAAAATGTTAGAGATGCACACACGCATACACCTTAATACTTACTACTTCAAAAAATTCTATAATATGTTTAAAAAGAAATAATCAACATCATTGATGAACATATGCCTATCATTCATATTCCCAAGCAACCTATTTAATTTGAAAAAAACGCAAAAGAAGCATTTTTATTTTCCATCCATTTATTAAAAAAACTTATAGTGCTAAGGTTATTTGATTCCTTTTATGATTCTTATTCATAAGTGAATTTATGACTAAGAATATAATCATTACTAAGCTAGTTTGCTTATCTTGATGTTATAAATCAAAGACACATACATGTATGTATGTGGAAAATATGTAATTTGGGGGAATCTGTATTTTTAAAATATTTGTAGGTTTTAAGAAAGAATTCATCTTCCATAATGTAATTCAGATGTACATTATAGAAGTTGCAACATGTTTCATTTCCAAAACCTCCACTTTTAAGGAACTAGCCTAAGAACATAACTAAAAACAGAAAATAATGTAAGTAAAGTATTATATAACACATGTATCTTCAACAGGATAAAACTATAGGAATTCTGCATATCTCACAGTCAAAATATTGTAAAGATATACATATTTAACATTTGAGTCTATTAACGATTATTTGTACTAAATTATGGGTGATTTTTCAATTTTTCTAATTCTTTTCATTATGTTTGTATATTATTTGTATTAATAAAAACAAAACAAAAATAAAAAATTATCTCCTTCAAGCCTAAAGTACCATATGATTTTTGTAATTTATAAAACAGTTAAAGATAATCATTTTCTAATTTATTTTCTTGTTATAGAAATTGGTAAAGAACTGATTATTCTTTGAAACTCCCTAGAAGTATCCAAGTATCCAAGAATAAAGTATTAAAAAAAAAAAGAATAAAGTATTTAAATAGGATGAAACAACTTAAACTTATGTGGAAAAAGGAATACTTTTTCATAATTTCAGTATATTAAAATGAAAACTTACTTTGTTTTTGTAAAGTGAAAACACATGAACATCTAAAAGTTCCTTTTATCAATTATTTTTCCCTAAATAATCTGTCCTTGTTTTCTGTCTCTCAAATCATTCTAAGTACTTTACAAACACTAACTCAGCTAACTCTCTGAGCACTTCTATGAGGTAGGTATTCTTATCTACATTCACAGATACGAAATCTGAGTCTCAGAGAATTTCATTAACTTCCCTAACGTCATATTTCTGGTAAACAAGACATTATAACTAATACAGAATTATAAATTTTGGTAATAATATTTTAACTATTAATGTTTTAAATTATATATCATCAGTGGTTTGGTCAAAGAGTATATACATTTTTTTTCAAATAGTAAATTCATGAGGATATTATACTAATCAATATTTGAATTATCATTTTTATTTTATCTTAATATATATTTATTCTTTTTTATTATTATGTTTGGTTAGCCACCATATATATTTATTCTATGGATATAAAATATATACAATTAAAATAAAAGTAAGTTACAAAGACATTAAATAAAAAAATCCTGGAACACTGTGATCTTCAAAATGCAAAAGATATATCCTTAGAAATATATATATTAGAAAAATTATTCTTTAATAATGTAATAATAATTATCATCATAATAAATATAGATGTATTTTTCCAACATTTCCTTATTTGAGTTTCTAACAACAGCAAACCCAGCACTGCACAAATAATTCAGACTGAATTCAAAACTGATAGCTGATTACAAGAAGAGCATGCCCTCCACAGAGGAGGATAAAATGTCTTAGTTAACATGTTAACCATGAAAAACACTTTTTGCTAACACAAAGCCCTTTACCCCCATTTTTGAACAAGGGAATTTTGAGTTATGGGATACCCTGGAGAAATGGTCTTTTCAGAATATTTCAGTATAAGCTTATGTAAGACTTTCAAATTACAGGTTTAAAAAATATATATTTTTGGAGCGCCTGGGTGGCTAAGTGGGTTAAGCCTCTGTCTTCGGCTCAGGTCATGTCTTAGGTCCCTGGGATTGAGCACCACATCAGGTTCTCTGCTCAGTGGGAAGCCTGCTTCCCCCTCTCCCTCTGCCTGCCTCTTTGCCTGTGATCTCGCTCTCTCTCCGTCAAATAAATAAATAAAATCTTTGAAAAAAAGATATTTTTCATAAGCTTGCTTCATTTTATGTTAATTCTCTATTTCCTCATATAGCATGAATTTTTTTTCCTTTTTAAAAAATTTTAGATAGCTGTTTATTTTAATGGTTTGTAAATGACAGAGAGTTGTTAAGTGTATTTAGTCAACAAGCTACATGTAGAATAGTTAGCTTATTTTAAAATAATCAGGTGAAAGAATAAAGAAAAAAAAAGTGATGACATATGTTACTTGAGCCTCTATAGGGATACAGGTCTTTAAAGCAACTCTTGAAGGATAATCAGTTTAATAAAACGTCTGCCAACTACTTGGACTGTTAGGACAGCATTTTCTGTAAGATATTTGCTCATGTTAGATTCATTTGTAGAGGGAATCCTGCTGCTATGCTTCCCTCTAGAATCCTTGACCTTTTACTGAACTCCAGTGAGTTACTACCATGAAATGGCCTATTGCTATTTAGAACAAAGCATATAGAGAATGCTAGAATGGATCAAGGGAACTCCAAATATGATATTTCACAATTATACTGTAAGTAAGCCAAAATAATATAGAACAGCAATTTTATTTTAATAGAAAAAATTGTTAGAGAAATTATATTAATTCTATAATTACACAGTAATGTCATCTATATGTTTTGTGCTTTAAAAATAAAACCCTAATTACAATAGTCACAAAAGCAAAGATAGTCATTCTACTAAGTATTAGGAAGATTAAAAAAAATCATTTTAAGCTGACCTTCTGGTTAACAAAATACTCAGATTTGAGACTTCTGCTCAGCAAGTTTCCTTGCACCTTGATTTAGTGCTCCTAAGAGATCTATGACTAGACGATTGCTCACCACAAGACTCCCTAATTTGTTCCAAATTATCACAATTAAGGAAGGAGCTTTAAAGCTTCCATCATTACACAAAAGCTGCATTTGGTTTCATAGTATTCTGCTCTGGCATTATAATTAGATAGTTTTAGGGTATTTCATTCCCTTTGAAAAATTAAAACTGGAGTAATTGGTCAACAACTGCAAAGCTATATTTAAGATATTATTCTACTCTTGGCTTATCAGAGTATTGTAATTTTGCCACAAAATTCACTCAGGATTGAAATTAATATTTTTAGTTTCCATTCAAACATTAAAGTAATTTAAAATAACATTTATTGCATTTCTTAATGGAAATAGCTAATCTTAGAAAACATTCTACATTTCAGTTGAACATAAATAGTAAATCACATTTATAATTTTTAAAACAAATTGAGAGAGCAAAGAATGGGAATTTCATAAATAACTTTCAAGTGTTTGTTAGATTATCTCAGATAATACTTGATTAGTAACTTTATTTAAAAGAATTTGTAATGAGAAAATAATCAGAGTAGTACACAGAGTATGTTCAACATTATATAGGAAATGCTCATAAAAGCCTTATTTATAACATGAGAAATGTAGAAATCTAAATGCCCCAAAACAGGTAAATGAAGTTAAATGAACTGTATTACAGAATGCTATAGAGACAATATAAAAACAGTGACAATTCAGAATTTGAAGAATATTTTACAGAATAAAAATTTGGTTATGTATTTAAAAGGTAGTGCAGAGTGTTCTCCTAATTAACAATATCAAATATTGGGGCACCTGGGTGGCTCAGTGGGTTGAGTCTCTGCTTTCTGCTGGGGTTGTGATCTCAGGGTTCTGGGATGGAGCCCCACATCGGGCTCTCTGCTCAGTGGGGAGCCTGCTTTCCCCTCCATCTGCCTGCCTCTCTGCCTACTTGTGATCTTTGTCAAATAAATAAATAAAATCTTTAAAAAATAAAATAAAAAATATCAAATATTAAATGTCATATATAGAAAATAAAAGAAACAAAAACGAACAATTTCTTTGCCTTGTGTGATTAATGGATTTGCTTTTTGCTTTTAATCTATTTCTTTTCTTCTCTCTCCAAATCTTCAATTAATATTCTTCATAATTTAAAAATTGGAAAATATTCAAAGACTTTACATTTTACCTTCTCTATATTGTTTTTAAACATAAAAAGAAAAGTCCTGGGTTTAGAAACTAAAAATTTCAATCTAACTGTTTATATCTCATAGAAGGAGTTATACCTTTTTCTTTTTAGTGCCTTACTTCTGATTTGTTTATGGCACAATTACATTTACATATTGCGCTCAACTTAAATTGTAAAATTACTGATGGATTGTGCCGGATTTTTAATTTCTCAAGTTAATTAGCTCACTTTAACTTATAAAGTGCAATACATAAATGTTGCTGTCAAAGCTGCTTAGATTTTAGATTCCAGTTCTGTCACTTAATTATATTAATGTATAATATAGGACAAATTAAGTGAACATTATAAAAATAGGAATAATTAAGGAACTTACTATAGTTTTTTCTTTTTTGATCTGTGTATATATGTGTGAGAAAGAGGAAAAAAAATACATTGGTTTATATACTAGTCAGGGTTCTCCTGAGAAACATAATTAACAGGAGAAATGTATATATAGATAGAGTGAGAGAAAAAATAATTAATTGGTTTTCCTGAGAGTGGAAAGTTGGTGAGTCTCAGGAAAGTGTCCAAAGGCAGAACATTTGGAGACCCAGAAGAGCCAATGTTGCATCTGAAGTTTGAAAACAGTCCTGACATAATCTTGCTCAGGAGAAGGAGGGAATTCTTTCATTCCATTCAGGCTTTCAACCAATTGGATGAGGTCTATCGGCATGTGGAGGGCAATGTGCTTTACTAAGTCCACTGATTTAAATATTAATTTTATCCAAAAACACCCTCATAGGAGCATCTAGAATACCTGACCACATATCTTAAGCATTGTGGCTCAACCAAGCTGACACATGGAATTAACCATCACAGTTCATGTGTCACATGATTTCTAGTACACACTCTAGATATTGTTAATATCAGCTTGTCAGACTAACTTGGTAATTAGCTTTATGACTGGTCTTGCTTCAGTAACCCTAACTAAAATTTAGCTACTTTATAAACTATTTATATACTTTATAAAATAGAGCTACTTTATAAGTACTAGAACTAGGAGAATCTATAAATTTTAAAAAAGAAAAAGAGAAAGAAAGAAAAGAAGGAAGGGAAGGAGGAAGGAAGGGAAAGAAGGAAAAGCAAGCAGGAAAGAAACTAAAAAAAGTGTACTTCTTTACATTTTTGTCTAAATTTCTTGAAGTTACAGAAATAAATATCAGCGATGTTAAAAAATGCACTTGAACTTCTTTCATATTCAAAACAGTGCCATAACCTCTCTCAAAATTTTTCAGAAATAAATGCTTTCTTATTTAATATCAAAGGATAAGATACAAAAAAGAATTAGTTTGCCAAACCATGGTAGTAGAACATGAATAAAACTTGTCTTTCCTGCTAAGGTTTGTATAAGAGCTCTGTCATTTCATGTCAAGTCAGACATCTGTGGTTACTCATCAATTCAGTGTTTTCCAGAATCTAAACAACAAAGATCTTTTCAAAAGATGTCACCTTCTTCAGAGCACACTTGAGATTTTAATGTGT
Source organism: Enhydra lutris kenyoni (assembly GCF_002288905.1). Classification (NCBI taxonomy): domain Eukaryota; kingdom Metazoa; phylum Chordata; class Mammalia; order Carnivora; family Mustelidae; genus Enhydra; species Enhydra lutris. The sequence continues at coordinate 37,977,825 of NW_019154099.1, read as the reverse complement.
CATAAACACTTCTGCTAGTTATTTGATGCTGAGATCTTCTGGTCTAGTAAATTGCAAAGTGCACCAGCAGTTTTTATTTTTGAAATATTTACAAGCAGAAACTTATGTTCTTCAGACAGGTTGCTCTCTAATTCTGCAGCAAAACTGTACTGCTGTAATTTTTCTTCACCATAACTGTGAAGAGCAAATATTTCTAGGATCAGAAGTTCTCATTCTCTGTACATTCACTTGTGTACTGGCACTTATCTTCTGCTAGGTTCCTGAAGAGTAGTTTATAAGAGGTCAATCTTCTGATATTTACACGTGAAGTTCTTTATTCTGTTTTTCACACCTCTTTTATAGCTTCCTATGCCGTTGAGAATTCCCAGGCAATTTCCATATTTGCTCCATTGTCATTTGTATTTGCCTCCTCCAACCCCAACCCCCTGACACTTGAAGCATCTTTTCATCATTTCAGGTGTTCTAATATTCTTCATAGGACTTCTTGAAATGGATTTTTTTCCCCTGCTGTGTTCTGGGTTTCTATCAATCCGGAAAACCATAACTTTCTTCTTTGGAAAATTTTGTTTTATTATCATATTGAACATTTTAATCTTTCCTTTTTCTCTGTCATTCTTTCTGTAAATTCTACCATTATAATGCAGATGTTGTGCTTTTTGAATTGATCCTACTTGTTTCATTCATTATTCTCTTATATTTCATTTTAATAGCTTGGATATTTCCTGAGGTTTAGTCTACAATTCTGTTACTAAAGGTCCTTTAATTTCTTTCATGAACTTTCACGGGGCTTGAGGCAAAAGTAAAAATGGAGAGCTGGATACCATATGCCCATATATAAAAAATTGTCAATCATGCTAACATAATCTGAAAAATACATTCTATCCTCCCACCTTGATAAAAATACTTTTATGAAACCTGGCTGGCCATATTAAAATTTGGAATTCTCAAACTCCTTGGAATTCCATGCCAAGATACAATGGTACACAGGGATAACCCTCTTCCTCTCTACCACCTGACTCCCTTCTCTGCATATACCCACCTCTGTTTTACAGATTATAGTGCCTCACCATATGCATGCAAACATCTCTACTAACCACATCCAAGTTCAATCTGTATTCTTTACAAATATCTGGCCACCTTGGGCCTAGTGGGGCATACATTGGTAGCATGGTCCATATTCAGAGGAAATCTAACAAGGGCCTTGTACTATCCTGGAAAGTAGTAGTGCAGGGCATTTGAGAGTCCTAGTTACAGGGAAGGTTGGAGTGGGGTCTTAGGTTCTGGGTAGGCACAACTTTGCTCACTGAAAAGTGTTATCCTGGGAAGAGTTATGACTTACTAAAGACAAAACAGAGTCTTCTAAAATATGGCACCAGTATAAGGTGGCCTGGTCTTATAGAAAGCTTTTAAGCAATAACTAAATTACTCCAGTCAAGCACCATAGAGACACTTAAGGACCTTCTACCACCCATACCAGCCAAAGCCAAGAAGGGTGAATAGACATCTACCCTTCTCAGGTTCTAAAGATAGCCCAACACATTCATCCTCCTCTTAGGTAGTGTCAGAGAATAGGTAGAAAGCCAGGGACTTCATTTTCTTGGCAGATAATGAGCTCTCCGTCCCCCACCTACAGTGTTAATGCAGACCATGTGGAGAACCTGGATTCCCACCTCCACCCAGCAGAATGAGACTCTCCTCCCATTCCCATGGTGATAGTGTCAGAGGAAGCCTGGTGGAAAGTCAGAACTTTTACCACTAGCTAATGATTAATGAGGCCAGTCTGACTATGCTGTGATCCACACAATGAGCTGGAATTTCTATCTCAAGCCCAGATGAGCAGAAATGAGATGCCATCCCACTACCTGCGACAATGTCAATGGAGGACAAGTTGTAAATCTGAACTTCTACCTCCGCCTGACATAACAAGGCAGCAAACGTCTTTTTACTGCTAGAAGAGAATCAGAGAAAACCAGCGAAAACAGGTTTAAATAAAATCCAGAAAATCAGGATATAATATAAAAATGTTCATATTCCAATAGAAAAATCACTTGTCATACCAAGAAAAAAATGATTTCAAGTTAACTGAAGAAAGATAATAACTATCAACACCAAGGTGGCAGATTTGGGGAATTATCTGTCAACTATTTTAAAGCAAAAATGTAAAAACGTTTCAATAACAATTAGGAACATACTTAAAATTAATGAAATGAGAGAAATACCCAGAAAGGAAATACCAAGTTTCAGTGAAGACACAGAAGATATAAAGAAGAATCAAATGGGAAATCATTTTTAAATTATAAAAATAACCAAAATAAAAAAGCTCAGATGATGAATTTAACAGCTGAATGAATTATGAAGAGGAAAGCATCAGTAAACTGGAAGATGAAACATTCATAATTCATATAAATTATGTCATCTGAACAGAGAGAGGGAAAAAATAGCCTTAAAGATAGCTAGCTTAATCTCTTAATCCATTAGGTCTTCTATAACAGAATACCATAGGTTGGGTGGCTTATAAACAACAGAAATTTGTTTTTCACAGTTCTGGAAACTGGGATTTCCATGATCAAGGTACCATCAAACTCAATGTATGACGAGAGCACACTTCCTGATTTGTGGATGGAGTTCTTTTCCCTGGGTCCTCACGTGGCAAAAGCAGTGAGAAACTCTCTGGGGTTCCTTTTGTAAGAACACTATTCACTTTCCTAAGGTCCTACCTCCTGATACCATCACACTGGAGATTAGGATTTCAATATATGAATTTTGGGGTGACACAAACATTCAGTCTAAGCAGGCACTAAAACAAAAATCTAGCATTTGTGCCACTGCAGTCCTGGATCTAGAAAGTAAAGTGGATGGAGTTGAAACAATCTTTGAAGAAATAATGGCTGAAAACTCAGATTTGACATGAGACAAAATTACAGATTCAAGAAACTCAGAGGATCCCAAACAAGATATACCCAAAGTAATCCATGCCATGACATAGTATAATAACATTTCTAAAAACTAAAGACAAAGGAATAATATTTAAAGTGGCCAGAGTGGTCACAAGGTCACAAGATACACAGCATGTTTTAAAAATTCAGTTATAGTCTATATACATTTAGTGGATATGTGGACAACTACATTAGAAATATAATTTATGATTACTCCAAAATAATGAATATTATGTGTAAATTTAATAAAACACGTATAGGGCTTCTATGCTACAAACTGTATAATGCTGATAAAGAAATTTTTTTAAAAATGTAAATAACTGGGTAGATACACAGTTGACTCTTGAACAACATGGGGATCAAGGGCAACAACCCCTCACAGTTAACTACTAATAGCCTACTGCTGACCAGAAGCCTTACTGATAACATAGGCAATTAATACATATTTTGTATGTTATATGTATTATATACTGTATTCTTACAATAAAGTAAACTAGAGGAAAGAAAATGTTATTAAGAAAATCATATGGAAAAGAAAATACACTTAGACTACTCTACTGTATTTATTGAAAAAAATCCACAGAAAAGTGGACCCGCACAATTCAAATGTGTCGTTCAAGGGTCAACTGTATCAGGTTCATGGATTAGAATATTCAACATAGTAAAGATATAAACTTTTCTTGGGTTGATTTGCAGGTTTAAGACAATTCCAGTCAAAATTCCAGAAAATTTTCTTGCCTATGTAGAAAACATTATTCTACAATTTATATGGAGATGCAAATGAATTAGAATACTTAAAATAATGCTGAAAGAGAATAAAGTGGGGGAGAGTAAGTCTACACAATTTTTTTTAAAAGATTTTATTTATTGATTTGACAGAGAGAGAGACAGCGAGAGAGGGAACACAAGCAGGGGAATGGGAGAGGGAAAAGCAGGCTTCCTGCCAAGCAGGGAACCTGATGTGGGATTTGATCCTAGGACTTGATCTTAGAACCCTGGGATCATGACCTGAGCGGAAGGCGGCCACTTAATGACTAAGCCACCCAGGTGCTCCTAAGTCTACACAATTTTAAGACTTATAATGAAGTTATATAAATCATGACTGTGTGGTATTGGTGGAGGGACAGACATATAGATCAATGAAAGAGAATACCAACCAGAAATAGTTCCACATAAATATGCCCAACCAATTTTTGCTTAAACATACCAATACAATGGAGGAAAGTCATCCTCCAGTGTGGTAGAAACTGGAAATCTATAGTCAAACCCAAAATAAAACAGAACAGAGCCCTTGACATAAATTTCATACTTTACATAAAAATTAGCTAAAATGGGTCATGTGCTTAAATATAAAAATCATAAATTTTTTAGAAGAAAGCCCAGGAGAAAACAGTCAGGTTATGGGGATAGAAAAGAGTTCTTGGTGTTGACACTCAAAGCATGATTCATTGGAAAAAAAAAAAGATAAATTGCACTTCATCAACATTAAAATCTGTTGCTCTACAGAAAACCCCATTAAAATATCCCTATTAAGGGGAAAGACAAGCTGCAGTGAAATGATTTATGTTCACAATAACCCTGTGTACATGAATGTTTATAGAAGCTTTACTCATGAAAACCCCAAACTGGACAAAACCCAAATGTTCTTCAACAACAAAATATATAAAAAAACAAAAACAAAATTGTGGTCGATTCATACCACAGAATACTACTCCTACACAAAGGAACAGAACACGGATACACTCAGTAACATGGATGAATGTCCAGAGAAGTACGCTGAGTAAAAATAACAATATATAGATTATATGATGCCAATTATAGGGAATTCTTGAAATGACAAATTACAGAAATGGGGAACAGATTAGTGGTTGCCAGGGATTAAGTCAGGTCTGGAGGTGGGACAGGGGGATGGAGCTCTAAAAGGGCAGTGTGACGGCTCCTTGTTATAAAGGAAAGTTTGTGATATAGTAATCTAGTCATTGTGCAAAACGTTCTGATTGGAGGAAACTGGGTAAAGAACACACTGGATTTCTCTGTACTATTTCTCATGACAACTGCATATGAATCTACAGTTATCTCAAAATAAAGAGGTACATTTTAGTGGAATATTGTGGTAATACCCTCCCTTCTTTACTCTTTACTCTGCTTTAGTAGAGTTTCAAAAGAGAGGAAGTGAACATGCTCCATTTACCATCATTCACCAGAAACCTAGTATGTTCATTTTGTCAAAATCCACAGACTTTCTGTCTTGGTTTTAGAAAAATTTATGCTGTGTCGCCCAAAGTAATACTTAGAAAAAAATGCAAAATCAGTATTTGGACATTTTATTATGATTGAACCTGCAGAGAGTGTTTTTTTTAAATACCAGGGCACCTGGATGACTCAGCCAGTTAAGCATCTGCCTTCAGCTCAGGTCATGGTCCTGGGGTCCAGGGATGGAGCCTTGCATCTGGCTCCCCACTCAGCAGGGAGCCTGATTCTCCTTCTCCCTCTGATGTTCCTCCTGCTTGTGCTCTTTCTCTCAAATAAATAAATAAATAAATAAATAAATAAATAAAATATTATAAGAAAAAACCCCAGAGTGATGCTTTTTTGTTTTTAATTTAATTTAATTTATTTTGTGTATGTTCCAAAATTCATTGTTTATGCACCACACCCAGTGCTCTATGCAATACTTGCCCTCCTTAATGTGATGCTTTTAGATACAAATGTCAGTTAGGCCTGCCAAATTTGGCCAGCTGAACTGAATAGTTAGTAAATCAAACTTCTGTGTGGTTTAATCTAGCCTTCAGTCCAAAACAAATTCATCTCAATCTACTTTGCAACTGAATATAATATTTTCATTGCTTGATTTTACAGAATCATTCCTTGCATTTAAAACAAAATGACATTGATCTTCATTAGAAATTGCAGCCATCAAAAGAAACGAAATCTTGCCATTTGCAATGAGGTGGATGGAACTAGAGGGTATTATGCTGAGCAAAATAAGTCAATCGGAGAAAGACAATTATCATATGATCTCCCTGATATGAGGAATTTGAGAGGCAGAGTGGGGGTCTTGGGGGGTAGGAAAGGAAAGAAATGAAACAAGATGGGATCAGGAGGGAAACAAACCATAAGAGACTCTTAATCTCACAAAACAAACTGAGGGTTGCTGGGAGTAGGGGCTGTGTGGAGAGGGTGCGCTATGGTGAGTGCTGTGAAGTGTGTAAGCCTGATGACTCACAGACCTGTACCCCTGGGGCAAATAATACATTATATGGCAATAAAAATAATTAATTAAAAAAAAGATCACGCACAAAAAAAATTTACAGAGTTAAGCACAACCATCTTCTTTCATTCTTAATGATATGGCTATACAAACACATTTTCAAGACAATTTGGAGAAGCTGTTAAAAGTATATTTTCTCTCCATTACTAAATGGCTAGAAAATTCTCTTTATAATATAAAATGTTAGAGGAACATTCAAAATGAGAATGAATTTATTCCCAAACTAACAGATACAAGCAAAAATTGTCCTGAACTCACATACTGAAGTCTCCTATTCATTCCTTGCTTTTTAACTCAGGTTCCAAGACTACATGTAAAATTATTTAAGTCATATTTTTTCAGTAATGAACATATGCTCAAACGCTCTTTTATTCAATTCCAAACTGAAACATTTAAAAGAAATAAAGCGCTCCAGTAACTTTAAATCATTCCCTATAACACATGGCAATTTGAAACTATTGAAGCATTTTGTTAAGTGTTTCTCTTCCAAAGTGTTCAATGTTTAGGTATTATAAAGTTATTTATTGCAATACTTTAGATTTATTAATATCATTTTAAAAGAAGGAGGGTTATGATATCTTATAAATCTATCAGCTAAAATAGTATAAAATATATTTAATCAATATAAAGGCCATAAAGAAGCCTATGCTGAATAAAAGAGGAACAGAAATGGAAAACAAGAACCATAAACAATTCTGAGGTCAGGCTTTTAAGGACCATAAATTAAGAAACAGGAATAATAAACACATGATAGCTATTTAAAAATCCTATAGGGGCGCCTGAGTGGCTCAGTGGGTTAAAGCCTCTGCCTTCAGCTCAGGTCATGATCTCAGGGTCCTAGGATCGAGTCCCACATTGGGCTCTCTGCTTCTCTCTCTCTCTCTCTCTCTCTCTCTGCCTGCCTCTCTGCCTACTTGTGATCTCTGTCAGTCCAATAAATAAATAAAATCTTTAAAAAAAATAAAATAAAATAAAAACCCTATATATCTGGAATTTAAAATAAAAAATTAAACAATCCTTAATTGGAAGAAAAATAACCCTTAGGCCAATTATAAGAGTTGAGTGCCAACTGAGGAACACAGGTCAAAAACAAACAAAAAAAAAAGGGTAAAATGCCCTGTTTTTGAATGTAAACTGGACCCAGTGATTCATTTCTTAACAATAAAACACGGAAAAAGTGATATTATTTCTGAGATTAATATAAAAAAAGACAATGGCTTCCATGTTACCTGCCTTCTCTTGCTTGAACACTACTGAAGTAAGCTTCCATGTTGTAAACTGCCCCATGGATAGGCCGAGATAGCATGGAACTGAGATACCATCCCACTGGCCACAAAGAACTGAATTCTGCCAGCAGCTCTGTTCGTGGTTTTGGAGCACAGACTTCCCAGTAATGACTTCAGAAGAGATTGTATCCCCCTGCTATCAGCTGGACGGTAATCTCATGAGAAACTTTGAGCCACTAAACTATGCAGGATTTCTGATCCATATAAACTTTGAGATAATGTCTGCTGTTTTAAACCACTAAGTCGGTTAATTTATTAACATCAATAGATAGCTAAAATACACAAGTACAGCATATTATATGAAAGTAAAAACAAAAAAAGATTAAATGCACTAAAATGTTCAAATCAAAAGCTGGTAAAAACAAAGAGTAAACAGAAAAGCAGAAATAAATGCAATAATAAAGGGATTATAAAATAACTGGAATAAATAGCAACAGAAATTTGATTAATAAAGCTAAAAACTGACACTTTGAAATATATTAGTATTCTATCTTACTAACAAGAAATGTCAGAAAAAAAGGTGTTTAAAATAAAAATGCAGAATAAAAGGGAGGAAAACAGAGTCATAACAGATTAAAACATGATAAAGGAATATTATAAATATTAATACCAGAATCAATTTGAAAATTTAGACAAGCTGCATTAATTTATTGAAAAACAAAAAACGCTTAAATTGGTAGAGAAAAAAATGAAAAAAAAATGAGTAGTCTTATAATCATTAATGAAATTTGAAATGTTGAAAATATCCAGACTCAGACAATATTGTGTGTGTGTTTTACCAAGATTTTGAGGAATGGTACTTTGTGAGTTAGTATTTTGTGTACTAACACAAGTGGTTGTGAAACAGAAAAATGGTTAAAGCTGATTAATTTTATGGGAGCAAGATAAACTTCATTCTAAAACTAGATAAATAGAAAACAAGACTGCAAATGAAGATAATGTATATCATTTTAAAATTACTATTTATTAATATTCAAAAATTATTAAATCCATATAATACTTACTAATTATTATTATAACCCACATATTAGTTATATTAACCATTTCTGTATAGTCATATAATGTTATAATTAATGAATAACATAATTATTAACATATGCAATTTTATTTTATTTTTTTTAAAAGATTTTATTTATTTGACAGACAGAGATTGCAAGTAGGCAGAGAAGCAGGCAGAGAGAGAGAGAGGAGGAAGCAGGCTCCCTGCTGAGCAGAAAGCCCAATGTGGGGCTCGATCCTAGGACCCTGAGATCATGACCTGAGATGAAGGCAGAGGCTTAACCCACTGAGCCACCCAGGCACCCAACATATGCAATTTTAAAATGTTATCATTAAAGTGTATTATGTTTAAATCCACTGCAAGACTTCTCCAGTCATTTATTTCATTTCCTCCGCTTTTTACATAAAGCACACTTTTAAATCAAAAGTTTCTATTAAATTTCTGCAAACACCAGATAAAAACAAGATATTACTGAAAAGTAACATGAAAACTAAATGGCTTTTTAAAAAATGGGTTTTTTAAGGAAGTACCCAGAATATTTTAATATTAGTTAAATAGTCATTTTAAAGGTGCCTATTAGGAAAAGACTTTTTGAATAAAATGTTATTAAAGCTTTCAAAAGCAAAATTAATTTATGCATTAAAATAAAGCAAATATGATTGCCCTTGGGGATGTCTTGCCTAGAGAAATGAGTATTTTATTTGTTATATTAAAACAGGTATAGATACACTTATGGGTATATATCTTAACAATCTTATAAGGGTATAATATCATGAATGGGAAATCAATTATAAGTTTTCTCTGAGATTTCCAATTAACTATATAATACATCGACCATTCAAATAAGCCTAGATTGGATCTCAACTTGCATTAGCTCTGGTTATACAACCTTTCAGATATTCTTTCAGGGACAATAAGAGTGAAAGTTATCTTAATAACATCCTGGTTACCCAGGTTTTACCCAGTGTTCATTATTAACTTTTTATAGATGCTAGGGTTATAGCACATGTGTATTTTGTTTATATATGTTACACATAAATTGACCAGGTGCATACAATTCTATGATTAATGTATAATTTTTCTACTATGGTTATTTAGATTTCAGAATAAGGAATTACATAGGCATAATCTTAGAAAACTTATCAACATCATATCATGTAGGTAAATGGAATATTATTTATTCATCCATTCATTATAGAGGTTTTAAATGACTCTATCTTCTGAGAATTAAGAGACACATCTTTAGAATAAAGGTACACAAAAAATAACCTTTGAGAAATAAATGTGACTAGTAGTTTAAGTTTATTTAATATCTATTCAAAAATGATCTGTTCAAAGAGTTGCATGTGTGTGAGGCATGACTCTACATATTGAAAAGTCAATAATTAACAAAACAAAGAAAAAATCTCTACTCTCATTCTAATGGGAGGAGATAAACATATAAAACACATAAAAATAAGTAAATATATATATATAAATAAACACAGTAGATGGGAAAATAAGTCATAAAGGGGATTAAGTACAATTAAGATAGGATGTTCAATTTTATTTTATTATATTTTATTATTATTATTATTTATTTGAAGGAGAGAGAGAGATCACAAGCAGGCAGAGAGGCAGGCAGAGAGAGAGAGGGGAAGCAGGCTCCCTGCTAAGCAGAGAGCCAGGATGTTCAATTTTAAATAGAGAAGGCTTTATTGAAAATGTGACCTTTGATTAAAGACTGAATTTTGTGAGGTACTGAGTAATCTATATTTTGGAGTGAAAATAAGAGTTTCCTGAGGAAAAATGCCTAATGTGTTTGAGATACTTAAAAAAAAAAATCATGCATAATCAAAGATCCAAGCAAGATATAACCAGTAAGGAGTTGCCATTAAGACTGGATATCTCTAGGTCAAGATGGCGGAGAAGTAGCAGGCTGAGACTACTTCAGGTAGCAGGAGATCAGCTAGATAGCTTATCTAAAGATTGCAAACACCTACAAATCCAACGGGAGATCGAAGAGAAGAAGAACAACAACTCTAGAAACAGAAAATCAACCACTTTCTGAAAGGTAGGACTGGCGGAGAAGTGAATCCAAAGCGACGGGAATATAGACCGCGGGGGGAGGGGCCGGCTCCCGGCAAGCGGCGGAGCAACGGAGCACAAAATCAGGACTTTTAAAAGTCTGTTCCGCTGAGGGACATTGCTCCAGAGGCTTAACCGGGGTGAAGCCCATGCAGTGTCAGCGTGGCCTCAGGTCCCGCAGGGTCACAGAAGGATCGGGGGTGTCTGAGTGTCACAGAGCTTACAGGTATTAGAACGGGGAAGCCGGCTACAGAGACAGAGCCGAGGAGTGAGCTCTCAGCTCGGCATTACCTTGAACCGGTCACAGGCTCGGTCAGCTCGGAGCGCGGCCGGAGGCAGGGTGACGGGAGTAATTGGGCACTGTTCTCTGAGGGCGCACTGAGGAGTGGCACCCGGAGCTCTCGGCTCCTCCGGGCCGGAGACCGGGAGGCCGCCATTTTCATTCCCGCCCTCCGGAACTCTACGGAAAGCGCTCAGGGAACAAAAGCTCCCGAAAGCGAACCCAAGCGGATTACTCAGACCAGCCCGAGTAAGGGCGGTGCAACTCCGTCTGGGGCAAGACACTTGAGAATCACTACAGCAGGCCCCTCCCCAAGAAGAGCAGCAAGAAACCCAGCCAGGACCAAGTTCATCTACCAAGGACTGCAGTTTCAATACCAAGGAGAGCAGTGGAATTCCAGAGGAGGAGAAAGCAAAGCACGGAACTCATGGCTTTCTCCCCATGATTCTTTAGCCTTGCAGTTAATTTAATTTTTTTTTCTTTTTCAATTTTTTTTTCTCTTCTTCTGCTAAATTTTTTTAACTTTTACCATTTTCTTTTTTAACTTTTTTAAATAGTTTATCTAATATATATATATATTTTTTTTCTTTTTATATTTTTTCTTTATCGGTTTTCTTTTTTTAATTGTTTCTTTCTTTTTTTTTTTCTTTCTGAACCTCTTTTTATCCCGTTTCTCCCCCCTCACGATTTGGGATCTCTTCTGATTTGGCTAAAGCATATTTTCCTGGGGTTGTTGCCACCCTTTTAGTATTTTACTTGGTCCTTCATATACTCTTCTCTGGACAAAATGACAAGGTGGAAAAATTCACCACAAAAAAAAGAACAAGAAGCAGTACCAAAGGCTAGGGACCTAATCAATACAGACGTTGGTAATATGTCAGATATAGAGTTCAGAATGACGATTCTCAAGGTTCTAGCCGGGCTCGAAAAAGGCATGGAAGATACTAAAGCAACCCTCTCGGGAGATATAAAAGCCCTTTCTGGAGAAATAAAAGAACTAAAATCTAACCAAGTTGAAATAAAAAAAGCTATTAATGAGGTGCAATCAAAAATGGAGGCTCTCACTGATAGGATAAATGAGGCAGAAGAAAGAATTAGCGATATAGAAGACCAAATGACAGAGAATAAAGAAGCTGAGCAAAAGAGGGACAAACAGCTACTGGACCACGAGGGGAGAATTCGAGAGATAAGTGACACCATAAGACAAAACAACATTAGAATAATTGGGATTCCAGAAGAAGAGGAAACAGAGAGGGGAGCAGAAGGTATATTGGAGAGGATTCTTGGAGAGAATTTCCCCAATATGGCAAAGGGAACAAGCACCAAAATCCAGGAGGTTCAGAGAACCCCCCTCAAAATCAATAAGAATAGGTCCACACCCCGTCACCTAATAGTCAAATTCACAAGTCTTAGTGACAAAGAAAAGATCCTGAAAGCAGCCCGGGAAAAGAAGTCTGTAATGTACAATGGTAAAAATATTAGATTGGCAGCAGACTTATCCACAGAGACCTGGCAGGCCAGAAAGAGCTGGCATGATATATTCAGAGTACTAAATGAGAAAAACATGCAGCCAAGAATACTATATCCAGCTAGACTATCATTGAAAATAGAAGGAGAGATAAAAAGCTTCCAGGACAAACAAAAACTGAAAGAATTTGCAAACACCAAACCAGCTCTACAGGAAATATTGAAAGGGGTCCTCTAAGCAAAGAGAGACCCTAAAAGTAGTAGATCAGAAAGAAACAGAGACAATATACAATAACAGTCACCTTACAGGCAATACAATGGCACTAAATTCATATCTCTCAATACTTACCCTGAATGTTAATGGGCTAAATGCCCCAATCAAAAGACACAGGGTATCAGAATGGATAAAAAAACAAAACCCATCTATATGTTACCTACAAGAAACTCATCTTAAACCCGAAGACACCTCCAGGTTTAAAGTGAGGGGGTGGAAAAGAATTTACCATGCTAATGGACATCAGAAGAAAGCAGGAGTGGCAATCCTTAGATCAGATCAATTAGATTTTAAGCCAAAGACTATAATAAGAGATGAAGAAGGACACTATATCATACTCAAAGGAACTGTTCAACAAGAAGATCTAACAATTTTAAATATCTATGCCCCTAACGTGGGAGCAGCCAACTATATAAACCAATTAATAACAAAATCAAAGAAACACATCGACAATAATACAATAATAGTAGGGGATTTTAACACTCCCCTCACTGAAATGGACAGATCATCCAAGCAAAAGATCAACAAGGAAATAAAGGCCTTAAATGACACACTGGACCAGATGGACATCACAGATATATTCAGAACATTTCATCCCAAAGCAACAGAATACACATTCTTCTCTAGTGCACATGGAACATTCTCCAGAATAGATCACATTCTTGGTCCTAAATCAGGTCTCAACCGGTATCAAAAGATTGGGATCATTCCCTGCATATTTTCAGACCACAATGCTCTGAAGCTAGAACTCAATCACAAGAGGAAATTTGGAAAGAACCCAAATACATGGAGACTAAACAGCATCCTTCTAAAGAATGAATGGGTCAACCAGGAAATTAAAGAAGAATTGAAAAAAATTCATGCAAACAAATGATAATTAAAACACAACGGTTCAGAATCTGTGGGACACAACAAAGGCAGTCCTGAGAGGAAAATATATAGCGGTGCAAGCCTTTTTCAAGAAACAAGAAAGGTCTCAGGTACACAACCTAAACCTACACCTAAAGGAGCTGGAGAAAGAACAAGAAAGAAACCCTAAACCCAGCAGGAGAAGAGAAATCATAAAGATCAGAACAGAAATCAATGAAACAGAAACCAAAAAAAACAATAGAACAACTCAATGAAACTAGGAGCTGGTTCTTTGAAAGAATTAATAAGATTGATAAACCCCTGGCCAGACTTATCAAAAAGAAAAGAGAAAGGACCCAAATAAATAAAATCATGAATGAAAGAGGAGAGATCACAACGAACACCAAAGAAATACAGACAATTATAAGAACATACTATGAGCAACTCTACGCCAACAAGTTTGACAATCTGGAAGAAATGGATGCATTCCTAGAGACATATAAACTACCACAACTGAACCAGGAAGAAATAGAAAGCCTGAACAGACCCATAACCAGTAAGGAGATTGAAACAGTCATCAAAAATCTCCAAACAAACAAAAGCCAGGGCCAGATGGCTTCCCGGGGGAATTCTACCAAACATTTAAAGAAGAACTAATTCCTATTCTCCTGAAACTGTTCCAAAAAATAGAAATGGAAGGAAAACTTCCAAACTCATTTTATGAGGCCAGCATCACCTTGATCCCAAAACCAGACAAGGATCCCATCAAAAAAGAGAACTACAGGCCAATATCCTTGATGAACACAGATGCAAAAATTCTCGCCAAAATACTAGCCAATAGGATTCAACAGTACATTAAAAGGATTATTCACCACGACCAAGTGGGATTTATTCCAGGGCTGCAAGGTTGGTTCAACATCCGCAAATCAATCAATGTGATACAACACATTAATAAAAGAAAGAACAAGAACCATATGATACTCTCCATAGATGCTGAGAAAGCATTTGACAAAGTACAGCACCCTTTGCTGATCAAAACTCTTCAAAGTGTAGGGCTAGACAGCACATACCTCAATATTATCAAAGCCATCTATGAAAAACCCACCGCAAATATCATTCTCAATGGAGAAAAACTGAAAGCTTTTCCGCTAAGGTCAGGAACACGGCAGAGATGTCCATTATCACCACTGCTATTCAACATAGTACCAGAAGTCCTAGCCTCAGCAATCAGACAACAAAAGGAAATTAAAGGCGTCCAAATCGGCAAAGAGGAAGTCAAACTATCACTCTTTGCAGATGATATGATACTATATGTGGAAAACCCAAAAGACTCCACTCCAAAACTGCTAGAACTTGTCCAGGAATTCAGTAAAGTGTCAGGATATAAAATCAATGCACAGAAATCAGTTGCATTTCTCTACACCAACAACAAGACAGAAGAAAGAGAAATTAAGGAGTCAATCCCATTTACAATTGCACCCAAAACTATAAGATACCTAGGAATAAACCTAACCAAAGAGACTAAGAATCTATACCCAGAAAACTATAAAGTACTCATGAAAGAAATTGAGGAAGACACAAAGAAATGGAAAAATGTTCCATGCTTCTGGATTGGAAGAATAAATATTGTGAAAATGTCTATGCTACCTAAAGCAATCTACACATTTAATGCAATTCCTATCAAAGTACCATCCATTTTTTTTCAAAGAAATGGAACAAATAATCCTAAAATTTATATGGAACCAGAAAAGACCTCGAATAGCCAAAGCAATATTGAAAAAGAAAGCCAAAGTTGGTGGCATCACAATTCCGGACTTCAAGCTCTATTACAAAGCTGTCATCCTCAAGACAGCATGGTACTGGCACAAAAACAGACACATAGATCAATGGAACAGAATAGAGAGCCCAGAAATAGACCCTCAACTCTATGGTCAATTCATCTTCGACAAAGCAGGAAAGAATGTCCAATGGAAAAAAGACAGCCTCTTCAATAAATGGTGTTGGGAAAATTGGATAGCCACATGCAGAAAAATGAAATTGGATCATTTCCTTATACCACACACGAAAATAGACTCAAAATGGATGAAGGATCTCAATGTGAGAAAGGAATCCATCAAAATCCTTGAGGAGAACACAGGCAGCAACCTCTTCGACCTCAGCCACAGCAACATCTTCCTAGGAACATCACCAAAGGCAAGGGAAGCAAGGGCAAAATGAACTATTGGGATTTTATCAAGATCAAAAGCTTTTGCACAGCAAAGGAAACAGTTAACAAAACCAAAAGACAACTGACAGAATGGGAGAAGATATTTGCAAACGACATATTGGATAAAGGGCTAGTGTCCAAAATCTATAAAGAACTTAGCAAACTCAACACCCAAAGAACAAATAATCCAATCAAGAAATGGGCAGAGGACATGAACAGACATTTCTGCAAAGAAGACATCCAGATGGCCAACAGACACATGAAAAAATGCTCCACATCACTCGGCATCAGGGAAATACAAATCAAAACCACAATGAGATATCACCTCACACCAGTCAGAATGGCTAAAATGAACAAGTCAGGAAATGACAGATGCTGGCGAGGATGCGGAGAAAGGGGAACCCTCCTACACTGTTGGTGGGAATGCAAGCTGGTGCAACCACTCTGGAAAACAGCATGGAGGTTCCTCAAAATGTTGAAAGTAGAACTACCGTATGACCCAGCAATTGCACTGCTGGGTATTTACCCTAAAGATACAAACGTAGTGATCCGAAGGGGCACGTGCACCCGAATGTTTATAGCAGCAATGTCTACAATAGCCAAACTATGGAAAGAACGTAGATGTCCATCAACAGACGAATGGATAAAGAAGATGTGGTATATATACACAATGGAATACTATGCAGCCATCAAAAGAAATGAAATCTTGCCCTTTGCGACGACGTGGATGGAACTAGAGGGTATCATGCTTAGCGAAATAAGTCAATCGGAGAAAGACAACTATCATATGATCTCCCTGATATGAGGGAGAGGAGATGCAACATGGGGGGTTAAGGGGGTAGGAGAAGAGTAAATGAAACAAGATGGGATTGGGAGGGAGACAAACCATAAGTGACTCTTAATCTCACAAAACAAACTGAGGGTTGATGGGGGGAGGAGGGTTGGGAGAGGTGGGGAGGGGTGATGGACATTGGGGAGGGTATGTGCTATGGTGAGTGCTGTGAAGTGTGTAAACCTGGCGATTCACAGACCTGTACCCCTGGGGATAAAAATATATGTTTTTAAAAAAAAAAATTAAAAAAAAAGAAAAAGACTGGATATCTCTAGATGTGGGTTTTGAAAAAAAAAATGATCAGGAATTTACCTTGGGGCATATTAGTTTGGGATGTCTAGTAGATAGCCATATAGAAATGTAG
The DNA here is from genome assembly GCF_002288905.1 of Enhydra lutris kenyoni. NCBI lineage: Eukaryota > Metazoa > Chordata > Mammalia > Carnivora > Mustelidae > Enhydra > Enhydra lutris. The sequence goes on along the minus strand of NW_019154099.1, from coordinate 37,960,993 downwards.
AGTCAGAAATGAATATAGAAGTCTGGCGTTCTTGGCTGGTAGTGTAACTCTGGGTGTTTGAAAATACCAGCTGTGTTGCAGTTTGATGGCATTGATCCAGATTGGATAAAACCTCAAAGACAGTGGGTATAAATAGAGAAGCAAAAGTATTAAAAGAGTATGATAGGAAGAAAACCATGAGATTGTTGTGCCCTGAAGCCAAATAAAAAAGTATATTTAGAAGAAAGGAGCGAGCAACAGAGCAACTGCTTCTGTGAGGACTCAGAATCCATTACTGGCTGTAGCTGATGGAACCTGAGGTGTTTCCAGAGTTGGGGCTTGAAGTTTGAGTTGGGTCTTGAAGTTTCTATTATCCAACAATATAAAGCCTTGCATTTAAAATTAGATGCAAGGATACATATTTCTTTAGAGTGAGAAAAGAATTTGCATCAGATGACTTTTTTTTTTTTTTTTAAGATTTATTTATTTAGAGAGAGCTAGGAAGCAAGCAAGTAGGGACAGGAGCAGAAGGAGAGAGAGGCTTAAGCAAACACTCTGCTGAACACAGGGTCAGCCTCCAGGCTCAGTCCCAGGACCCTGAGATCATGACCTGAGCCAAATCAAGAGCTGGCTGCTTAACTGACTGAGCTACCTACTTAACTGACTGAGACACCCAGGCACCCCCAGATTAAAGACTTCTTTAGAGAGGTGGCTTATATGACAACTATTACAAAATCCAGAGGAAAATAACACAGTGTTTTTTTTTTTTTTTTTTCAGTAACTGCCTGATGTAGATCTGTAATAAATTTTTTTCTGTACAATTTTGGCTGCATAATCTTTGTTCACTTCTTTATATGCTAAGGATACTGCAGTATCATTTCTGAAGAGAAAGTAAAGACATCAGTCTTTTCTCCAACAGGTTGGTCTTTATTTTTATTGTCTAGTAAGTTTTCCTTCATAAATTTTGACAACAAATTTCATAGATTTCTGTGGAGATATAATAACAGTTTGGCATTGAAGCTTCTGCCAGTATTCTTTCTCTCATTTTATATTTTTTCCTTTTTATAGTAATATGTGAATTTGTACAGGACCAGTAGTTCTTACTATTAATTTGAAATTAAGGGAAAAATAATTCAAATAAATTGTCATTATAGGTTATCAAGTAACTAAAATCTTTAATTAAATTATTCATATGTACTGTGCTTTGAGTTGTTGATAAATGTTTGAAGTATTATCCCTGGAATGCTTATTTTTTCATGAAATTTTACTGCAGGTAGAGCCACCACACTCTTCAGGATATGGTGCGTCAGGCTCAGTTTCAGTCCAATAAGTGGAAATTCATTAAAATTTCACCTCACACACAGATGTATTTGCTGTTTACATTATGGCCCTACAAACATATAGTTTCTGATAACTTCTGTTTTTTTTTTTTTCCACAATTCACATAGGAAAAAGAAAGTATAATGTATATAAACTTGTTTGTATGGCATCAAGTATATTCCTGACAGGTGAGAACATTCATTTTGATTAGGCATCCATAAGAACTAAAACATGGCTTACAGTGCTCCACATTTGATGTCTGGATGAATTTTCCACAGTCTAGCATCTGGCACTGTATATTTCAAGACTTGCATCTCATATGTTGCCTATATACTTCCAGATACCAGGTGCAAAGGTTATATTCACCTGCACCTTTATGTCACAATTCCAGGTGAGTGAACAATGGATGAGAAAGTATTCCTAGAGGGTATTCTTATACCACTTTGGACAGAAGTAACCAAATACATACAGAAGTGATTACAAACAATATGACTGTATCCTATTAAGCCAAAATTCAATGTATCTCCAAATCAACTTTAAATTTATAATTTTATAAAGATTATAAAATTTTTTCAATCCCTTGGCTTGGTGGATTCCCTAAACACCCAGGACCATTGTCCTCTCATTCAAGGAGAAGTATGAAGGAGAAATATCAAAGGGAAAGAAGCACGATTCCTAACTATGTGAGGTAAAATATTTCACTTTTTGAAATTTTATTTAAACACATTTAAACTAGGACCCTTCGCAATTAGAGAGATACAAATGACCAGTGAGGGGCGCCTGGGTGGCTCAGTGGGTTAAAGCCGCTGCCTTCGGCTCGGGTCATGATCCCAGGATCCTGGGATCGAGCCCCACATCGGGCTCTCTGCTCGGCGGGGAGCCTGCTTCCCTTCCTCTCTCTCTCTGTCTGCCTCTCTGCCTGCTTGTGATCTCTGTCTGTCAAATAAATAAATAAAATCTTAAAAAAAAAAAAACAAAAAAAAAACCCAAAACAAATGACCAGTGAAAGTGAGGGGTTCCATATCTTAAACATAATGGTTACAGTAAATCTATCTTGGCTTGGAGCTCAATTACAATGCTGATACAATTTGGTGGAATGGTGAGAGGCAAAGCCAAGTAGGAGTGGGTTCAAGAGAGAATGGGAAGAAGGATTTGGCTATTGTAGAGGAGGAAGGCATTGTAAATAGAATGTAGTATGTGAGAGATGCCTCTGAGATAGTTTTTATTTTTCTCTTTGTAACTGAATTCTGGTTAAAATTAAGTTATATTTTATTAAAAATAATATTTAAAATTATAAATTTAAAGGAAAAGAGAAAATACAGTTTGACAAGATAAACTACAAGTAATTCATATTTTTCAGAAAATATTCATGAGTACCTACCAAACGAGCAGGCATCATGGCAGGTACTAGAGATGATGATGATTAGATAGGCATGACCCGGGCCCTCCTGGATCTTATATTCTACTGGTTAAGACACATGTACATCAAGTAAACTAGTAAATAACTCATTAGGATATATAATAAGTTACACTGAGGAACTAATCTCTATACTAGGGTAGAGACAGAGTAAGTAGTGGTTGTAATGGAGATGACATTAAGTGAGTGACTGAGGTATTATGAAAGGCCTTTCTCAGATAATGGCATTTAAGCTTAAATATGAAGGATAAAAAGGAGACATCAAAGGGGGAATCCATGAGGCCCTCTGTGTAGAATGGAGCACAAATACAAATGCTCCAAGGTAAGAAGAGTACAATTTACAAGCTCAGAAAGAAATGAAACACAAACAGGCTATCCCCATGAAGCTAATAGTCATACTAGATGCATCCTCTTCCTCATCTTCCATATTGCCAAGTTGAGTCTGCACTGTCTAATGTAAAAGCTAACAGTCATATTATAAAATTAAAATTAATTAAAATAAATATAATAATTGAATTCCTCAGTTTTGCTAGTATCATTTGAAGTTCTTAATTGGCAGAGGTTATTTCATACTTTGTATATGTATACTGATCTACTCATAGGTTATATGTACTTTATTAAACAGTGTAAGTAAAGACTATTTCTATCTTCCCAGAAAATTTTACTTGAAGAGCATGGTATATACTTCAAGGAGTGGGTTGTTATTTTTTTCTGGAGTAAATCTGGTCGAATCACATTTATGGAATAAAAAAAAAAACAACTCTTAACACTTGCCATGCATACATACATGCACTCACCATTCTTTAGTCTTTATAGAAAGAGGTAACTTAAAAATCAGAACTATTTAATTAATGATGATGTCTTTATTTCTCTTTGACTAATTGCACACATTGGAACAAATGGATTTTAAAATACTTCTTGTTCATTGGACAGTGCTTTAGAATAGAGAGGAGGTGTCTTCCTATTGATCCTGCTCAGATGAAGTTATATAAGTATTATTGCCCATCACAAACCAGGCAAAAAATGGGGTCACAGCATGAGGATTTGGTACATGAGAAGTATCTCATACACTCTCACTCTTCACACACACAAAATATAGCTGGGTATAATGAAAAATTGCTTTAACTCTTGGGAAAGGAACAGAGTCAAACCTAACAAAAATAATACTGACTATCACCTATTAATAGAATTGGACAGAGAATAAAGGAGCCAAAGGAAACAGTTTTAATAGAGAGTAGTTTTAGGTATTGTGAAAGTCCTATTTCATTGTTTACAAAAATTATACATATGTACAACATTATGCAATGTCTAGCTCAGAGATGGAAGTCACTGCTGGTTTAGGTAAAGTTCATAATTTTTCTTTCATCTCTATGTGCTCCATCACTGACTTAAGAAAGGATCTCCTCAACTTCTTGCTCTAAGAGGTCATTCCACTTGCCACCATTGAGTTTTGAAAACTGTCTATTTTACCCTCTTCTACTGTCTTCTGCTAATGTTTCCACTTTGCTTAAAACATTTTTATGGCTGTGCATCAACTGAAGTTGCTATCAATATTTAACACTTCCAAATTTTCTGGTGTATTCTTACACTTCCTGAGTTATCTCTTATCTCTAACTGGGTATTTTTCAGTTATTTGCCCACATCTGATCAATATCTCTGTGTACTCTTTTTTTTTTCTTAAAGATTTTTATTTATTTATTTGACAGACAGAGATCACAAGTAGGCAGAGAGGCAGGCAGAGAGAGAGAGGAGGAAAGAGGCTCCCTGGCGAGCAGAGAGCCCAATGTGGGGCTCAATCCCAGGACCCTGGGATCAAGACCTGAGCCAAAGGCAGAGACTTTAACCCACTGAGCCACCCAGGCTCCCCTCTCTGTGTACTTCTAATAGCTTTATTCTCCAGTTCCAATGTTGTCTTCATTCATTATTTGTCAAACGAGTTCTAACATGACCTCCTCTGTGATGTCCTTGAAACCAGTACCTGCCACACCAGGAACAAGGAGGATCATAGCCTCATTTGTGTTACCAAGGATTCTTTGGAGGGTGGACTTTTTTTGGGTGGGGCGTTTTTGTCATTGCACACTGTTATACATACATATAATTTCTGGAATATACAGCAAAATACAAAAGAACAGTGACTTTTAAATTTGAGTTTATTTAGGGGCACCTGGGTGGCTCAGTGGGTTAAAGCCTATGCCTTCAGCTCAGGTCATGATCCCAGGGTCCTGGGATCAAGCCCCATATCAGGCTCCCTGCTCAGTGGCCTGTCTGCTTCTTCCTCTTTCTCTGCCTCTCCACATCATTGTGCGCTCTCCCTCTCTGTCAAATTAATTTTTAAAAATCTAAATTTGAGTTTATTTAAAAATTTTGGCATCCATCTAGAAAACTGCTTAGTAAATGTTTCCTAAATATTAAATGGATGTAGAAGCTTAAGTTTGAGGAATAACATGAAGGTTATATATTTTTGTAAATATCATCTACAAAGCTAAAAATAAAAAAGACCTATCAGGGCACCTGGGTGGTTCGGTTGGTTAGGCATCTGACTCTTGATCTCTGCTGAGGTCTTGATCTCAGGGTTGAGTTCAAGTCCTATGCTGGGATCCACATTGGTTGTGGAGCCTACTTAAAAAAAAAAAAAAAAAAAAAGGCCTATCAACCATACAACTCAGATGAAAAAAATAATAGAAAAGAATAAGTAATTGAGATAATTTCTTTTTTATAATAGTGACTGAATAATGATTTTTCTTTAATGAATTTTACCATGTCCTTGTCATATAATTATTGGGTAAATAAAATATTCCAGTGACTAAATGGTTCCAATTATTTTCTATATGGGGACAGTCATTGTATATTCTTTGGTATTAAAAATAGAAACCATATTATATATATAGTACAATTTTTCTTTGGTTAATACATTTTCTATTTTGTCACATTTATTCAATATATACTCTGTGGCTTTGAATTAATATATGTTAATCTATATTATATATATACACATGGCATACTATTACCTTGTTTGAACACAACATTTAAAAGTCAACATTCTGAAAGCTGAAATAGAAGTCCTTATTTCTAGGACAAAATTGAGTACCTATAACCAAAAGTTTGTAAACAATGTTCTACCACTATCATTGAAAGCTGCCAATATAATAATGAAATTTAAAAATGAGAGATTAATGGATTTAGATGCTAAACTACATAAAAATGACAAACTGTATATTAACCAGCATATTTTTTAGCACATTCTATTGAAATGTCTGGAAAAGCCTATTAACCATGCACATTATATGATCAGATTTTTGTTAATAGCTACTATTTCAAATAAGCTTTTCACTTTTTACTATAATGCTATCTGAAGAGTAGATACTCTAAAATTATATCTAACTTATAGGAAGAGATAACTTTTAAATAGAAACCAAAATAAAATGTATTAGGCAGCCAGAAAAGATGGTCATTGAAAACAGATAATAAAAATGCCAACTCACCTATTCCCTCTACTTCCTCCCCCTTCATTAGGTCCCCTGAATTTTTAGCTTTTCTCTTACCAAGAGAATAAAAATTCCTTTAAAAAGGGGTTTTATACTTCTTTTTATCCCCAGTATTTGCTTTAGAATATAATAGAGTATAGTATATACTAAGAGTATACTAATGTTTATCTCTTCTAGTTATTAATCTTGGACCAGCTGATAAATGTAAATTTGATGAATTCAAAATGTATAAATTAGGATGCTTTGCTTTGGGGTAGATATTTCCAGTTATTCACTTTTAAAAATCTTGTCCTACATGGTGCCTGGATGGCTCAGATGGTTAAGCATCTGCCTTTGGCTCAGGTCCTGGGATCAAGCCCCACATCGGGCTCCCTGCCTTCTTGCGGGGACCCTGCTTCTCCCTCTCCTCCTACTCTTCCCCCTAGTGAGCTCTCTTGCTCTCTCTGTCAAATAAATAAATAAAATCTTAAAAAACAACAAAAAACAACATCTTGTCTTGCACTTTGCCTCAGTGATCCACTACTGTAATGGTTGTGTTTCAACCATTATTGTAATGTATTGTAACCAATAATTACAGTGATACCGAATTCCAATATTAAGTGTTCTATTCCATACAATTTTTTTTTAAAGCATCCTCATTGCTAAAACTCTTCAGCTCTAACAGGATCTCTAATCCTGTGAGGCTGACACAGCTTTAATTTCTGTACTGCACAACCCTGCCAATCTCATTATTCCCTAATATAACTGAGTCCACAATCCATCAAATAATGAATCCATTATATATATTATCAACCCTTTTGCCTTACTTTCTTCCCACTTGACTCAGCAAAATCCTTACCGTATTTACATTTAACTTTACCTACTTCATTGATGCACCAGAGAAGTTTCTCAAAGCTGAAGAAATTCATACAGCCATATACTACAAATCTTAAATGGGAAGTATCTCTGTTACCTGACCTTTCCCTTGTGAATTCATTATTCAATTTTTAAAGTATGTCTTTCACATCTCCTCTTCCTCCTTGATTCTCTTCCTACTTTGACTCCATCCTGATTACCTTTTAAGTTCACACACACACACATAATCAATAAGAAGAGGATTTTCATTTCCTTCTAAAACTATATCCAACTACAACCACACAATCCGTCTTCCCTTTTGGACACAATGCATTTGTACTCAAAGACACTGTTCTGGAAATTATTCCCCTCCTCTATTTATTTAATTGTCATTTCTATGAGACAATTTTCATCAAAATAAAAAGCTGCTGGAAAATCTCTTCCTTATTAACAAAAAATCAATTTCTTTTATTACAGTATAGGAAAACTAAAGTGGCATACTTATACTACCAAGCCCACTTATTATTATTCCTTGAATCTACTTCAAGAAGTCTTATCTTAATGTCTCTACTGAAAATGCTCCCATTGAGTTTATAGTTATAATTTATTTTGTCATGACAAATGGTCTTTATTCTTTTGATTTCCAAGCAATGCTTGATGCAATTGATCTCAATTCCTACTTGAAATACTATTCACCTAGATTTTGGAAAATCACAATTTCCTGATACTTATAATAATTATTATTTTTTACATAGCTTTCTGCTCTTTTCAGGCTTCTTTGATGAATATGCTTCCTCTTCCCTACTTAAAGCCATTAAGTACAACAGAGCTCAGCTCATTTCTTTGTTTTTGTTTTTGGTTTTTGTCAAGCTTCAACCCCAAATTCCTTCAGAAATGCTAGAAAACCAAGCATGAATATCAAACTGCTTCTTTGATCTTTACATGGAGGAAGAATAGATACATCAGGCATAACATATCCAAAATTAAACTCTTAATTTCTCTCACTAAAGCCTTCCCATTATCAATGTTCTCATTTCAGCTCTTATCATTCAGTAACTCCTCTCCCCCTAAAAGTGTTCCTTCTCTGTTACTTATGAGGCCAAAATTCTTATTAACTACTGATTTTTTACTTACCCTCCACATCCAAGCTATAAGGATACAATAAATTCAGATTCTCACCATTTCTCACTACCTCTCAGATTCCCCCTAAAAGTGTTCCTTCTCTGTTACTTATGAGGCCAAAATTCTTATTAACTACTGATTTTTTACTTACCCTCCACATCCAAGCTATAAGGATACAATAAATTCAGATTCTCACCATTTATCACTACCTCTCAGATTCTCACCATTTCTCACTACCCTGGTCCAAGCCACCCCTCAACTCTTTCCTGGAATCACCCTAAATAATGTATTTGCTCTTTTGGCCCTTGTTTCCACTCTTTTTCAACAATTCCTGCCTGAAACAATACCAGTTTATGTCAATGCCCAAAACAAAACACCTCAATGGGCTCTCTTAGATGTTAAAGAAAATGTAAGCATCTATAGGGCTTACCATGATCTTATTCTACACAGCCTGGAATTACATCTCTGATCTTAATTCTCATTTTAACATGTTCAAGTTATATTTGTCTCCTTGTTAATCCTTGCACATTCTAAGTATGCTCACAACTCAGGGTTATAAATTTTTTATTTCTGTAAAGCTCTTTCATATATACTTTAAGTAATTGTATCCTCTACTTTTTTCAGATGGTACCACAGAGAAGCCTTCTACATCACTATCTAAAATATCAACCCTTATCTTTCTAGTGCTTAATCTATGGTTTTTGCCTTCTTCATTGCTCTTACCATTGTCTGGGCTTATATTTCATATTTATTTATTGCCGTGTCCTGAAACAGACTGTAAACTCCATGAAGGCAGAGAATTTATCTCTAGCACAGATAAAAGTAGCCACATAGTAAATGCTCAATAACTATTCCTATCCTAATCAATGAATGAAAAATTGCTTTCATCTATGAAGAAAAATTTAAATTTATATATCTGGATTTTTTGAAGTTCCATGGAAAGTTGGGTTATGGCTTATATTAGGCCTTGATGAAAGAAGTAAAATTACTATGAGTAATATTGAATAAAAGATTATCAAGATTAGAAGTTTGCAGTTATGAGAGCTGGTTGGTCACTTCTCTTCGTACATCCTCAGGACCTCTGTATTTGTTCTTAGTGTGTGGGCTAATGTGGGTTTTCTCACAGTATGGTGACTTCAGTAAAGTAGGACCTTTCATTTGTCAACTCAGGGTTCCAAAGCAAGAGAGCTAGTGAACCAAGCAGGAGTTGCATTACCTTTTATGACATAGCCTCAAAAACATTTACCTTCACTTCTGTAACAGTCTCTTCATTGTGAGTGAGTCACATGCCAATCCAGGTACAAATGGGAAGAGAATTATACACTTCCCTATTGATGGGGCAATGGTAAAGTCACACTGCAGGAGACCAGGGGGCAAGGGGTACACTGTTGCACTCATCTTTTGAAAATATGATTTTCCACCATTCACCCTTTAGCTACAATAAGTCACATCACTCTCATATGTTCATTCCTTCCCCCATGTCCCTCAAAGCCTCATGTGATTATGGAATCATAAGAAGAAGTCCGGAAGTCGTATTTGTTTACAAGTCCAGATGAGCACGCATTCCTCTGGTACAAGTCTTTCTGTATCAATCTTATTTAGAAGATCTGGGATCTAAATAAACAAGTTATTTGTCTCCCCCCTGCCACCTCATTCCCACGCCAAAACACTGAAAAATGTCACAGGGATGGGGTAACCACTATAAACATTCTCATTCAAAAAGTGGAAAAAGGGAAACACAATGTAGTCGATGTCCTTGGCACCTTTGAAATCCAACAGGACATATGTTGCCAGTTCCTTAATTAGGGCTCAGTCCTATTCTTTGGTAATTTTTATCTGTGAATATTGGGATCTAGAATCTGCACTTTTGATTCTACTTCATAGTTTTCTCAAGAAAACTGAGTTTGCAACTAAGTCGACTTTTTGCTATGCTTCCTACCATAAACCATAAATCCAAAGGCCTCTTTTCATTTTGTATATTTTTTGTCATTTATAATTATGGCTGTAGGTAACTTCCACGAGGGAAAAAAAAAAAACTTAAAAATGTGTGGGTTTTTTAATGAATTGTATTAGAATCTATTCAATCAGAAAAATGAAATACCTAGAAATTCTGAGACAAATACTTCCCTAATTTAGACTCTGGGTAACACTGATATAGGACAATGTTTTTTAATTTCTTGCAATCCCCATTGTGTAAGAGAAAGGATCTTGAAGACACGTTTTTAACGTCCACTGAAGGATTTGTGTCTATCTGAAAATGTTTGAGTCATTGGTTTAAATCTTTCTGAAACTTTAACAAAGGATTTTACAGTCCCACTCTGGTTTTTATTTTTTGCACTAGAGTTCCTGCTTACTTTTAGAACTCTTTGCTGGCTGAAAAGATTGTTCTGAGCCCTTCATATTTCCTCCAAATTCAATCAATGAGTACTGAGTAACTCATTCGTTAGTATACTTCTGTCTTTAATCATTTTTGTTGTAAACTATCTCTAGGAAGTCCTTTGACATTCTGCCTAGAAGTGTCCTTAGCAAGATCAAGTCATTAGGTATTTTTTACTATCTTCCATGTTAGCACAGGAAACAACTTAGCTGCATTTTCTGGCACTATAACATGGGTCTCTTTTCTATAACCTTCCAAAAACAATTCCTTACTGACAATGCCTTACCGATGATGTCTTCAAGTCCTTTTAAACTTCTGCATTTAGACTGATGAAAGCCATATCTCCTTGAATTAACTGTCTCCTCAAAGGCCTTGCAGCTTTTACCTAACACCCAGTTCAAAAGCCAATGCCATAAGTTCTAGGTTATTTTTTAGGGTATGTAAAAATGTACCCTTTCCTGTGATTAATTTAGATTTAAGTATGACACCCAGCTCCTGCTGATGAACTGGAGATTTGACAGTGGGATACATAAGAATTTTTTTTTTTCATTTTTTAAAGGAAAAACCAAAGTAAACATATTCATTTTTCTGTTTACTATTTTAATGAAAAACTAAACTAATGAACTAAAATATCTTCAGTACATTTTGAAGGAAATTTGTCAAGTAAAAAGAGAAATATTAAGTGTATTTAAATTGTTGATGATGTCTTTGAACTGCTAAATGAATCAATCTGGGGAGTAACTCCACCTTGAGTGACTTGGATGAGCTGATGGATATTAATAAGAAGCAAATCTCCTCTACAACAGTCACAGATCTCTGTACTACATGTATAGAAAGGGATAATGATTCCATACAAATAGGTCCTTCATGAGGAATAAAGAAGATGCTTTTAGGAGCCTTCCTGTCAAATATTATCTGCTTAAAAGCTTATAATTCTCTTTATTTCCTCTAGGAAAAACTGGTTTTAACTACAGGTTGAAGTTATTTAGATCTTCATATGGAATTTGGTCTACCCTGTGGGGACTATTCTTGGTGCCTCAAACTAAATAGTTTATGATTCATTCATATTCCATTAATAAATACTTAAATACTTTAAAAACTACATGACTTAACATACAAATCCTTTAATTGCTCTATATGAATAGCTTAGGGATCATAACATAACTTCAGAAAGTTGCAAAATATGGAAAGGATTAAACACTAGGGAGTTTGGCCATTCACAGAACTGAGCAAAATGTTCCCTTGAATAAAATAATTTAAAATTTCCAAAAATAAGACTAAAAATTCATTATTTATGTTAATCTCATTTGAAGAAAGCAAGGAAAGCAGGAAGAGGAGATATATTGGATACTTCTTAGTTTTACTTCAAATCTTTTCAGTTCAGCACTGCAATGACAATCAGTAAATTGTACCAAATAGTTCTCACTTTCAGCCCCAGGTTTGCTAACACTAAAGTATGGAGTTAAACCCCATAATGCTGACCAATGTGATCATGTACCCTTGTATTACATTTCTATTCGCATCTATCTATCCACGTACACATACACACACAACATATATCTATATATATACACACATAGACACACACACACATATATATATAAATATATATATCTATGCATACTTTATTTTTATAGCAGTTTTAGGTTGACAGCAAAACTGAGGGGCAAGTAGAGAGTTCCTCCATTCCCCATTCCCTTGAACCCACACATGTGCAGCCTCCCCCACTATCAACATTTCCACCACAATGGTGTATATGTTACAATTGATGAGGCTGCATTGACACATCATCATCACCCGAAGTCCATATTCTGTTTCAGTCTTGGTGTCGTACAGTCTATGGGTTTTGACAAACGTATAATGACATGTATTTACAATTAGAGAATATAGAGTACAGTGTCACGGCCCTTAAAATCTACTGTGCTCCACCTCTGTGCTCCCTTCCCACTAGCTCCTAGCAACCACTGGTCCTTTTACTGTCTCCATAATTGTGCCTTTTCTAGAATGTCATAGAGTTGGAATCATACAGGATGTCGCCTTTAAAGATAGGCTTCTTTCACTTAGTAATATGAATTTAAGTTTCTTCCAAGTCTTCATGTATTGATAACTGATTTGAAAGCAAGACCCTCAGGGTAGAATTCCAGAACTGGATCACTCATGAGTTGAAAAGCAATACCATTTATTGCTGATGGTAAGTAGTGTAGTGGTCACTCTGATACACGGGAATATCATGATTACAACCATATTTTCTGGTAGCAGATTGAGAAGAATTACAGGGAAAGAGTGAAGCATATGCATTAGCATTACAGTTATGAAGACTTTCACTGGCCATCCATTAGGAAGAGATTCAGATGGAAAATGAAGCATTGGTTTATATGGCAGCAGTAGCATATAATTCTGATAATTACAAGGATTATGAGTTGATTGGCTTTCTGCTTAAGACTCTAGAGACCATGAAATAAGTCCAGGTTATCTAACAATCAATTCAAATAGTCCTGTGAGAATCTGAATACTCTTGTGACTGCACGTAAAAACACCCTTATCCCCTGCAGTCATGGAGCAGATTACTGAACATCAGGCCGGGGATTTTAAATATGAGGTCAAATGACTACAAAGCTGCTGCAAGCACAGTGCCAACATTCTGCCTGTGCCCAAATCAGGGCTGTGAGCAGAAAACTAGTGGAACTCTGGGGCAAGGGTAGCAACATTTGAATGGATGTAATTGAGAACCACGCCCTCCAGATTCCCATGACCTCTCTAGACCAAAAGAAATGTCTTTCACATTTTCTTAGCCATCATTTCCCTCAAACACTACTCTAGCCATCAGCTTCTAGCAACTGAAGTAGCAGAGCACCTCACCACAGATGGACCAGTCATTTGTCCCAGTGTTTCTCTGACACCTCAGAGTTGGACACCTATAGGAAACACTGGGGATTTGAGTTTGTACAAACTAAGCATTGTGGAGATTTAATACCCCGTTTGGCAACTCTTGACCAAGGGGAGAGGGAGTCAGTGAATAAAAAAATGCCTTCCCTCTTCCAGACTTTAGGTGGACTATTGTGTATTTCATTCTACAGGGCACCTTTAAAGTCCCCAGATGGATTGAGACCCAGCTACCCACATTGATGGAACAGCTTGATAACATACTCTTGTAGTGACTCATTCTAATATTTTTTAGTCCTCTAATCCTGGTCCCTGGATTTTTCTAAATAAACAATATTACAAAGGACTATTAGCTTAGGCTTTGAGTTTCTGGGGAACCCAAAAATAGATGCAGACCAAATGTTCAAGACGATTTATAGTTTACTGAATCTATTAATAATAGGAATTAATTCGCTATTCAAAAAAATAATACCTCATACTTACAAACCCAGAAATGTATCTCTCTCTCTATTTTTTAATTTTTATTTTTTATTAACATATGATATATTGTTTGCTTCAGGGGTACAGGTCTGTGAATCATCAGTCTTACACAATTCACAGCACTCACGATAGCACACACCCTCCCCAATGTCCATAACTCTCTCTCCCTTTTTTTAAACCATGGTCCATCTGCTTGGTGCTTGGCTTGTCAAATAAAAATTAGTTTCTTTAGTCTCTGGGCCCATACTTAATTACTACAGCATCTAGATAAACACTATACCTGTTTGCTCAGTAAGCAAAGTTTTGGGAACTCTTCCTAATAAAGATGTCCTTTGCCCTATCGATTTAGGCTGCAAACTGTTGTTGCAAATTAAATTTACCAAAGTGCTAGTCTTTTATTTACTATTATATAGAAGACACTTGCAGATTTTCAAAGAAAACTAGATAAATTAAAGATGACTTAGAAAAGAGTAATACTGGTAGTTAAAAAAAAAATGAAAAATGGGACACAGAGTAGAGGCAATGCTTTTCTACCTCCAAAATAACAAAGATTGAGTAAGGTCTAGTTTATTAAAGCAAGACAATTGATACCAAATCTTCAGTGTTCATAATTTTTAAAGTGTTAAGTACATGTTGATATTTTTAATGCTTTCTTATTCGATATCTAAAATAACATAGCATTATAAATTCCTAGTAAAAAGTGAAGAAAAAAATAAAGACTCAAATAATTCAGCATATAAACTCAAGGTATCTTTGTCATATATACAAAGGTATTTTATAACATGTATATCAAATTAATGTGAGTTCCAATAAAACAAGAACAAATTGAAGAATACCTGAACTAACAAATACAACAAAAGCTCTATAGTTCTCTAGGCCCAAGAGGGCATTATCATTTACATAATGTGCGACTGAGTCAATAACAAGGGCCATTTTGAACTCTGAGAGAATGTGAAGAAAAATAAGGCAAAGGAAGGGTAGGTACATGGGAAAATAGAAAAGAACAGCATCCATAAAACAGATTGTGCATTGATCATGGGAATTTCAATTACTGGGAAAATGTCTTGTGTAATAGCTCTGGAGTCAATAAAGGAGAATACATAGTCTTAGGAGGAATGCTGGACAATTTTCACACACTATTTGTTATGAAACATCAACAGCAAAGTAAAAACAAGAACTCCTGAATAGAATTCTTCTAAACAAAGTAAGTCATCATAAAATTCCTAGAGTCTGGTGATCACTAAACTTTAAAATATTTTCATTTTCTACTGAAGTAGACAATGTCTACTGTTTTTAATAAACCGTGTAAACTATCACAGCTTAACTTCTTTGACTTCTTAGCTAGAAGTCTTTAAGTTCTGCTGTCTTTTAAATCAAAAGTTGTTCTCATGCATCAAACTCAACAATTATAAATAACATGACCCACACTTTTGGATAATTGTTTTCCTCTGAATTAATTTCCTACAATTATCCTAAGCCTAAATATGGTGACCATAATTCAAATATCTTTTTGAAATATCCACTTACTAGATAATTTTCATATTTTTCTGCTTTAAAGTGTATTCATATGACAAGTTTAACATAACATTTTAAAAGAGAAATTACTATTTAAAGTAATTTAAATTTGAAAGAAAAATGACATACATTTTATTCATGCTAAATCTAAAACTAAGTATTTAATATGCATTAATGTTAGCATAAAAAAATAGAACTTTTCAAATAGCCACAGCTACTAACTTATTCTGGTTAAAACTATTTTTGTGTGTGAACAACTCTCATACACCCATGTATATAAATATATGTTTCACTTTATTTTCAGTGAAGAAAATGTAAAATTCTAATTTCTATTATCTTGCTTTTCAAAATCAAACACTAATTTGAAATATCACAGCAATGTAAGCAAATATAAATGGCAGAGATAATAATAATATATTATATAATATATAAATAATATAATATAATAACAATATAATAATGGCAGAGATAATAATGATAAGAGAAAGAAGAAGAAGATGCAGTCGAACATAACTAAATTTTAAATACTGGACTCTGATATAATAAAATTATATTTTACATCTGAGAACATTTTTATGATTTTTTTAAAAGATTTATTTATTTAATTGAGAGAGAGAGCATAGCAGGGAGGGGATGAGGGAGAGGGAGAGAATCTTTTTTATTTTTAAACTTTATTTTTTCAGTGTTCCAAGATTCATTGTTTATGCACCATACCCAGTGCTCCATGCAATATATGCTGTCCTTAATATCCACCACCAGGCTCACCCATTCCCCCCACCTGCCCCCAAAACACTTAGTTTGTTTCTCAGAGTCCACAGTCTCTCATGATTCGTCTCGCCCTCTGACTTCTCCCAATTCACTTTTCCTTTCCTGGAGTGAGAGAATCTTAAGGAGGCTCCATGCCCAATACAGAGCCTGAGAAGGGGCTTCATCTCACAACCTTGAGATCATGACCTAAGCTGAAACCAAGAGCCACTTAACTGACTACACCACCTAGATGCCCCAGAGCATTTTCATGATTCTTAACAGAATAAACTAAAATCAAACTAACTGCATAATTATTGAATTCAGTGAAAATCAAATTTCTTTTTTAACTGAATTACCTCATAATCTCAGTATTAATGACTGATATGCAAATAAAATAATTATGACTATTATTAGTATTAAAATCTACAGATGAAATTATATATTTGAAGAGTGATTATGTTATATAAAGTTACATATGAATTACATTTTTGAATACTAAGGGACATGTGCACTAACATTCCCTTATTCCCTTTTTTTGAACACTAATTTTGAATAGAAAATAATGCACATTGTAGGATACCCATTTTGACATTTTACTGATAGTTTTGTTTTGCTTTTTTTTTTTAGATTTATTTATTTGAGAGACACAGAGAGAGAGGACAGAGGGAGAGGGAGAAGCAGACTCCCTGTTGAGCAGGGAGCCTGATGCAGGACCTGATCCCAGGATCCTGGGATTGTGATTCGAGCCGAAGGCAGTCACCTAACCAACTGAACCACCCAGGCACCCCTTACTGATACTTTTGTATACAGTATTCTAAAGTCTGATACAAGTATTATAGTGAAGATTCAATAAAAAAAAATCCAAACCAAACAATTTAGAAAGAAAACTTAAGGTGAGATTTGATGAAAGTCAAATATTAAGTTATTAAAAAAAAAAAAACAAAAACTAAACAGCAGGGCGCCTGGGTGGCTCAGTGGCTTAAGCTTCTGCCTTCAGATCAGGTCATGATCTCAGGGTCCTGGGATCGAGCTCTGCATTGGCTCTCTGCTCATCGGGGAGCCTACTTCCCCTCTCTCTCTGCCTGCCTCTCTGTCTACTTGTGATCTCTCTCTCTCTGTTAGATAAATAAATAAAATCTTTATTTAAAAAAAAAAGAAATGTTAAGCAATTGGACATAGCATCTTAAAAGAAAGCTAAATAGGCAAACAAGTCTATAATGGACATTCTGACTAAAAACTGAATAACAATTTTTATAAAAGGCATTTTTCTCTGAAGAAATACATTATACATTTTCCTGTAAGAAGGCACTTAGAGAGCATATGTTCCAAATAACTGAGCTCTTAAATCTGGCATGGCGTCTGTTTCAGGCTCATTCAAGGAGGTAACAATTGAAGAGCTGCTTGGACTGAAATCTGTTGTCTTACTTAAGAAGAACTTATCTAACTGTACAATCGAAAGATAAATGCATTAACATTCTCTTTTTGTGCTATTTTCTCTTCATTATTTTGCTTTTCTTGATTTTTCTCCTTCTTTGTCTATTTCCTCATGTTGGTAACTATTTTCTATGATACACTTTCTTTACTTGACTAATATAATATATCAACAAAATCATATCATCAAATTGCTGGCTTCTAATTCCTTTGGAATTCAGTCTAAGAATCTCCCTTTCATGCTCTATTATGGAAAAAGAATGGTAGATATACAGAAACCAGCAGAACAGGGTTTCCTACTTCTCCACCATCTTGCCCCCTCCTCCGACAAAAAAGAATCAAGAACATCATGAACCACGAAAGAAGGCAGTGAAATCAGGAGGGTAAGAATTCTGAAGGAGTGATGGACCAATGTAAAGTTAAAATCTTTGGGATGCATAGGTGGCTCACTCAGTTAAGCATCTGTCTTCAGCTCAGGTCATGATTCCAGGGACCTGGGATCAAGCCTCAAGTCAAGTTCTCTGCTCATTGGGGAGTCTGCTTCTTCCTCTCCCACTCCCCCTGCTTATGCTCTCTCTCTCTGTAAAATAAATTAATAAAATCTTAAAAAAAGATTTAAAATCTTCATGCCACCACCTGATAAGTAACTATGGAGAAGTTATTTAACCTTTTTAAGCTTCATATTTTTCACTTAAAAATGTACATCATATTTTCTGATACATACTATGCAGTCAGAATTACCCTGCTACTGAAACCAGACAAATATATTACAAAAAAAAAAAGAAAGAAAGCAAAAAAAACAAACTACAGACTAATATTTTTGATGAATACAAAAACTCTCAACAAAATATTAGCAAACCGCATTCAAGAATACATTAAAAGGATAATTCATCATGATTAAATGGAATTTATCCCAGGGATACAAAGACAGTTCAAATATTAACAAATCAAGCAATATGATGCAAAATGAAGACTAAAGATTATATGATTGTCTCAAGAGATGCAGAAATAGTTTTTATAAAATTCAACATCAGTTCATGACAAAAATCTTTCAACAAAGTGGGTTTAGAGGGAACATCCCTCAATATAATATGGACCACAGATGAAAACCCACAGCTGGGGCACCAGTGTGGCACAGTCGGTTAAGCGGCCAACTCTTGGGTTTGGCTTAGGTCTGATCTCAGAGGATGTGCGATTGAGCCCCAAGTTAGGTGCTGTGCTCAGCAGGGAGTCTGCTTGAAGATTCTCCCTCTACCTTTGCCCCTACTTGTGCATGTGTGCTCTCCCTGTTTCTCAAATAAATAAATCTTAAAAAAAAAAAAAAGAAAAGAAAAAACCACAGCTAACATCATATTCCTCTAAGATCTGAGCAAGACAAGGGTGTCCATTCTCACCACTTTTTTTCAACATAGTACTGGAAGTCCTATCCACAGCAAGAAGACAGAAAAAGAAAAGACATCCAATTTGGTCAGTAAGAAGCTGTCACTATTTGCAGATGACATGATACTATACACAGAAAACCCTAAAGACTCCACCAAAAAGTAATCAGAAGTAATAAATGAATTCAGTAAAACTGCAGGATACAAAATTAATACAGAGTAACTTATTGTGTTTTCATATACTAATTTTAAAAAGTAGCAGAAAGAGAAATTAAGAAAACAATTCCATTTATAATTGCACTAAAGAGAAGAGAATATTTAGAAACAAACTTAATCAAGGAGGTGAAAACATGTACTCTGAAAGCTGGTGAAAGAAACTGAAGACAACACACACACACAAAAGGAAAGATATTCCATGCTCCTGGATTAGAAAAATCAAAACCGTTAAAATGTCCGTAGTACTCAAAGCAATCTACATATTCGATGCAATCCCTATCAGAATATCAACAACATTTTTTGCAGAAACAGAACACACAATACTAAAATTTGTAAGGAACTACAAAAGACTCCAAATAGCTAAAACAATCTTGAGAAAGGGGAACAAAGCTAGAGGTATCACAATCCCAGATATCAACACATACTACAGAGCTATAATAATGAAAACAATATGGTACTGGCACAAAAATAGACATACAGATCAATGGAATAGAGAGCCTGAAATAAACTCATGTTTATGTGGTTGATTAATCTACAACAGAGGTAGGAATATACAATGGAGAAGGCACAGTCTCTTTAATAAATGGTGTTGGAAAAACCAGACAGCTACAGACAAAAAAAAAAAAAAAAAAGAGGAACTGGGCAACTTTCTTACACCATACACAAAAATAAACTCAAAATGGATTAAAGACCTAAATATGAGACCTGAAACCATAAAACTTACAGAAGAAAAGCACAGGTATTAATCTCTTTGACACTGCCCCTAACAGCATTTTTCTACACACATCTTCTCAGGCAAGAGAGCCAAAGGCAAAAATAAACTTTTGGGACTATACCAGAATAAAAAGGTTTTACACAGCAAAGAAAACCACGAATAAAACAAAAAAGCAACTTACTGAATGGAAGAAGATACTTGTAAATGATATATCCAATGAAGGGTTAATATCCAAAATCTATAAAGAACTTATACAACTTAATTCCAAAATAATAATAACAACAACAGCAATAACAACAAAAATCTAATTAAAAAATGGGCAGAGGACTTGAATAGCCATTTTACCAAAGAAGATATACAGATGGCCAATAGACACATGAAAAGATGCTCAACATCACTAATAATCAGGTAAATGAAAATCAAAACTACAGTGAGATACCATCTTATACCACTGAGAATGGCTAGTTATCAAAAAGACAAGAAAAAACAAGTGTGGGTGGGTATGTGGAGAAAAGGAGACCTCATGCACCATTGGGTGGGACTGTAAATAGGTGAAGCCACTGCGAAAAATACTTCGGAGGTTCTTCAAAAAATTAAAAATAGAATTACCATAAGATCCAGTAATTCAACTACTGGATATTTGCCCAAAGAAAATGAAAACACTAAAAAGATACATGCACCTCTATGTTTTTTACTGCAATGTTATTTACAATAGCCAATATATGGAAGAAACCTAGGTGATAGATGAATGGTTAAAGAAGTTATACACACACACACACACGATATATATCATATACATCATATAGATCATGATATATATAGATAAACCAATAGAAAGATCAAAAGACAGTAAGAATTCTGACAAAAGATTTTGTGTATTGTTGCCCCAGATCTCATAATAATAGTATTAATAATAATGAGGAGGACAAGGGTAAATATAATAATGCTGAAGACGATAATGATATAGCAAGAATAAAGTGCTCATTATTGTCTTGTATTGCAATAGAGGGCTTGAAATACTAAGGAAAATATAAGCTACTTGATTATATTAACATAAAACATCAGGACTTTAGAAGGCTTTCTGTCTTAAGAAATACTTACATAGATAGACTTACTAAGAATATGAACTGTCCTTTGAACTTCAAATACTAAAAGAGAAAAAAATCTGCTTTAAGAGTTATGGGTGGAAGGTACAGGAAGTATGTATGTGCTAGAAGGATAAACAGAATTCTGTATAGTTACTTGTCATCTAGAATAATGATGAAAATCTAAAATTACCAGAACTCACTATACTTTGATCACAAATCATTCATAATTATGACAGATCACCATGGAATGAAGTACAGGTTGTATATTCTCCCTTCAAATATGGTACACAGAAGAAAATAATTTTCAGATGTAGTCACGTCATCAGACTAGAATTATTAGTTCCATTTTTTAAGACATTAGTCTATCATAAAAACTGCCTAAATTCATGTTCACATTACATTGTTGGCTCCTAATGGAAATAAACGTCAAACATTCTTCATGGAATTATTTAATCAAACTCCTTCAAGAATCACTATTAATTTTTCATCTGTAATTTCATCTTGCCACCATGCCCACTCTTATGTACTTAAAGAAATGAACCTTTTATTCCCTAGAAAAAGTGGTCCCAAAGAAATTTGAACATATGTATAACATATCACAACTTATTATGATTTATTAGCATATATACTCAGCTGGACTGTGATAATTTTTGATCACTTCCATGTACCCAGCTTGTAATTCATACTTACTGAACGAATGAATGTGTATTTAAGTACTGACTCCAATGATCTAACAATTTGGTCAAGTAAACTTTCTTATAGTAGTAAAATACACTCAATTTTTGAGAAAAAAATATTAAATTAAGGTATAAGAAATTTTAGTTATAAGGTGGCCTGGGTGGCTCAGTCATTTAAGCCCCGGACTCTTGGATTTGGCTCAGGTCATGATTTCAGTCTTGTGGGATGGAGCCCTTAGTCAGGCTCTGTACTGGGCGTGAAACCTGCTTAAGATTCTCTCCCTCCCTCTCCCTCTTTCCCTCCCTTCCCCTGCACCAACTGATCCCGTGTGCCACATATGCACTTTCTCTCTCTCTCTCTTTCTCTCTCTCAAAAAAAGAAAAGAAATTTTAGTTGTATGAAACAGCATTAGAATCTTTTATAAGGAAAGATTTTTTTAACTTATATTTTACAGGAACACTAGGACTCATAAATATTGTCAAAATACTGACATCTGTATGTGATAACTTAATAAAACTGGATAGCTATCTTTTTAATATGGATTTGTTTGAGGAGTTGTATATTTCTTATTTTTTTAAAGACTTTATTTATTTACTTGACAGAGAGGGAGAGCACAAGCAGGGGCAGCAGCAGAGGGAGAGAGAGAAGCAGGCTCTCTGCTGAGCAAGGAGCCCGATGTGCGGCTTGATCTCAGGACCCTGAGATCATGACCTGAGCCAAAGGCAGACACTTAACCAGCTGAGCCACCCAGGCATCCTGAGGGGTTGCATTTTTTAGTGGCATTTATTCAAACTTAGACATAATTTTGGTAATGAAAAAAGCTAAATTTTGAGGTACCTTATATTTAACTTTGGCCAAAAATTAATACTGCTAATTATAAGACTGTTGATTATTGTATAAAATATGACCCATTATACAGAATGTAATGTTCACCTTAAAAAAAAAAAGAATGTAATGTTTGACTTTAGAATTTAGTGGCAGCAGGACTAGTTTGCATTTACCTTTAATTATTAACTTGATTTTTCTTATTTAAACTCAGATTTAAAAAAAAACAAAAAAACAAAAAAACCCCCTCAGATCTCAACTCAGATTTTCTTCCATGAAAGATGGGTTTTGTTCATAAATTTTCATTACACATGCTTACTTCTAGTTAAAGTTTTCTTGAATTTAATATGTTCTTGAACAATTTTGTAATATCAATGTTCATTAAATCCAAATAATTTGGCAAAATTTAAAAATACTTGTTTTTTGATTATTTTATTATGGGATTAAGAATTTCTTCTATAATTTTAAAAATGAAACTAATGACTGAAATTCCTATCCCTAACACTATTTAAAATAAAACATATCATTTTTCAGCCACAACTGGTCAAATTCCTCATCTTTTCCCAGGCATTAAAAAATGTGCCAAAAATTCATGATTGATTACACATCTTAACCTAGATTTGGGTTTTCACATTATTGGCTAGATGAGTGAACTGTTTGACAGATGTGGTAATGCCATATGAGTTTCCCTGTGGCAGCCATTCTAATGGAAATCCATAATTATTTAAGCAAAAAACACCTGCCCTGACTGTTCAATGTTCACAACTTCCACACTGTTGTTCCCGGACGTTATAATTAATATAGGGATACGATTTATAGGTAATACTTTTGAAAGAGAAAAGTTTCCAAATTTCAAAAGGTGAAGTTTTGCTTTGGTGGAGGTGACTTACTGATCCATAGGTACTCAACAAGCAAAAAATTGTAGCTGAAATGGAAGAAGCCAGTCCAAATCAGTTACTCTTTCTTACCATTATTAAAAAGCAACCTCATCATTGAGTTCAGTGGAACATATGTGTCTTGCATGTTTAAGTAGATATAAAATCACTGAGTGCAACTGCTTATAAATAACAGTAAGTATGGACTAACTAATATTCGACACATTCATCTGTGTTTTACATATGTTTTCCCTCTGAGGTTATAAAGTGCTTTTAAAAAAGCAATTAAATTCTTGCAATATGGCTTACAATAAAAAAAGGAGGGGGATAAATAAAAATTGGGCCAAGGAAATTTTAAAAATGGCAGTTATTGGGCTAATACATTAATAGCATTTTTAAGCTCATTAGCTAGAAAAATGCAAAAATAACTGATCTTTAAAAGGACCAGTATTAATTAGTGAAAAAATCTGGTTATTTAACCCAACCCATTACTCAACCATTCAACAGATACTTGATTTGTTTTCCAGAAATACAAATAAATAGGGACATTTTCAAATAAATATAGTCTAAGGTTTCCCACCAACAAAATCTAACTAGAATAAATGCTAAAGGATTGTGACTGAGTTGAGTACAAAGTAGTTTGGAGGTGGAAGGTTATGTTCTCTGTCAATAAAGAATAAGTAAGACAAGTAACTGCTTCTGGATAAATATAAAAAAAAATATTGACCATATGTATGAGTTTCTTTGGGCTCCCATAACAAAATACTGCAAATTGGGTGACTTAAAACAATGGAAAATTGTTCTTTTACACAGTTCTGGAGGCCAGAAGTATAAAATCAAGAGGTTAGCAGGGACACGTTCCCTCTAAAGACTAGGGAAGCAAATTTCCTGGCCCTTTCTTAACTTCTGATGGTAGCCAGCATCCCTGGTATTTCTTGGCTTGCAGCTGCATCACTGATTTTTGCCTCCCTCATTACATAGCTGTCTTCCCTCCAAGTGTGACTGTGTGTCTCGGTGTCGTCTTATTAAGGATACCAGGTACACTGAGGCTAGGGACCACCCCAACCCCTAAGACTTCATCTTACCTAGTTATACCTCCAAAGAGCCTACTTCCAAATGAGGTTGCATTCATAGGTACCTCTTTTTCTTTCTCTTTTAAATTTAAATTTTTTTCAGGTAATGCTTTCCAAGTAAAAGTTCAATTCCCATAAAACATGGCACTTACCTGGGCAAATTTACCATCTTCTTAGCCGTGCAATCTCTAAAATCTGATCTGTCAGCAAGGAGGACTGTTCATTTACATTAACTAGTTTTACCAAAGCTGAGCTATATATGATGAAGTATATGATGAAGTATATTGTACATGATAAAATATATGCTATAAAGCCCATAAGCACCCATAAGCACAAATGGGACTTAATAAATCTATATAAATATATAATATATAAAATATATAAATATACTATATCAATGTGAAATGGAGTTCAAAAATATAGTTATGTAAATCTATTTATTAAGCTTACTTTTTAGGAGAATTCACTGGAACTACTGGAAATAACTAGTATCTTCTATAGAAAGTACAGTTCATGTTTATTATCTTAATTCCTTCTACAGACATATATGCATATATATATATGCCACATACATATGTATATATACATACATATTATATACACATATTTTCATACGCACATGCCATTAATATTTTATTATGGAAATACACCATGTTTTTAGGAAACCCAGGAATGCAAACTACTTATCTCCATTTAAGACATATTTTATGTTCATATATTAAACTTCTCCAACATCCAAATTATTTGTTTATAATATATGTAGACACTTCATAGCTGGTCTTCGCAGGTCTTTTTATTTAAGATAGGATTTCCAAATGTGCTTTATTCACATATGTTGTACTGTTTTGAAATCTCTGGTAATGATGTAGAGTAGATATTTAAGGGTAAATGTACTTGTTAAGAATATATACATATAGTTGTTGGAAGGCCGCATGATCATGGATACAGCAAAGCTGGGTTATCCATACCAAATAAACCCAGAGATTGTCTAAAGAATGTGTGCTGGTACTATAGGGTATCATTCTCTTTGATCCAAAATGCTGATTTGATTATGGAAAAATCTTCAAAGAAAATTTTTGAAAAATTTACCATCTCAACCCATATATATTTTTAAGTCTACCAGTAATGATAGCAATTACAAATACATACTTGGCATGTATAACAGACTGGCATTAAAGAGCATCCTCTTACACAATGAAGTTCTACATCATGATATCAGATGATTACATATAATTAATATTATCCTTGTGTGTGTCTCAGGAATTGGCTATACAGGAAAGCACAGTATCAACAAAGTCTAGTTGAGCCACTGTCTGATTACAGTTGCATGAAAGATCTTGAGCCAAAACCAGCTAGCCAAGTCCTTTCTGAATGTCTGACCCATAAAAACTATGAAAGAAATGAAATCACTGTGGTTGTTTTAAGCCACTAAGATCGGAAGTGATTTGTTATGCTACTGTAGATAACCGGAATGAATCAGATCCAAACCCAATTTGGTAAATGCCAACTTCCACACTGTAAGATATCAGCCCATCTTCTTGTTGGTAGCATACTTTTTGAGTAAAATACTTGGTTGAAGATAAAATTTTTTAGGAGTGCTCTTTCTCTCTGTCCTGCTCTGTCTCTCTTGCTCAGCCAAGGATGCATGGTTGAACTCAGGTTAAGACATGGGCATACTCTCCCTCCACTGTATTTTAGTCCTAAGTACAGCATGCGTTAGATATTAGATATTACTCGTATTAGTCATAGTTATACACTGATAAGTGAATGGAGTTGTTGATTAATTTAGAAGTGAAAAACAACATACCTCATGTACTATGGAGATGGGAATCAAATTCATGGATCTCTTCCTCAAAATACTGTGTCACTGTTTTTAACAAAGCTTTTAGGATTTCAATACTAATCATTTATACATCCTACTTAAATATTTTTGCCATGTTCTAAGTACCACTTGTGCCCTAAATAGCAATTTTCTTAATTGAATTACTTAAAAAATTTAGTCTATTCTAAAAGACATCAATGATATTACAAGTTTGATATATTTGTAATGTTATTGGAAAGTAATTGCAAACTTACGCTTCTACATATAATTGAGTAATTAGTATCAGAATGGTCCTTCTGCTGTAAACAACTATAAAATTTGACAAATGTATGAAGCAACTGTTCTTAGGCACTACATGGCAAACAACCAAGAACGCAATTATTTAAAAAGGGGAATAAATGAGGGAGCTCCACATTTTCCTTGGCCTGTCTGAGGGAAGTCTTTTCACAGCATTAGGGAGATAGAGTCAATGCAGAACATGCAGCTCTCAGTGGGCTGAAAAACAGGCTTCAAAGTTCATCGCTACTCTGCAGCTGGATTTGTGGGCCAAGGTCCTGGAGAAAAGAGAGCTGAGCAGAGCAGGCAACAGACAATACTTGTGGAGGTTCACAGGGGTTCCCCAGATAAAGGCTAAGCTGCACCTGCACAAGGTCAACTCTGTGAGACCCAGCATATTCTAATTGCTGCATGGCCGAGATGTGAATGAGGAGAGTCATTCAGAGTTAGAGATACAGGGAGGTGGGATGCCAACCAAACCAGATGACACAGACCGCACCAATATTTTCAGTCATTCATCTGAGAGCCCAGAGAGGCCATAATTTTGGAGTTTATTAATACAACCTGGATAAAGAAACATGCCCTAGAACAAAGGTTGAAAATGAAATTTATCATTCCTTTAAAAAAAATCTTCATGTAAGTAAATAAAACAAGTATGAAAGGCCAAGAATATCTGTCAGTTGTGTATTTGGCTATTAAAACAAAATTCGCCACACTTTAAGTGGAGACAAAATAGTAGGGACTTCCTATGACCCTACAACATACCACCCATCATGTCTAGCATACAACTAAAAGCTGTCAGGATGGAATTTGTGAACTATTAAAAAAATTATGACAGAATCAAAGGTAACCCAAATTTTGCAATTTGCAAGAAAGAACACAAATGAAAATAAATTAGCAATCAAAAATGTCAATAAATCTAGAAAATCATCAAATACTAGACAATACTAAATGAGCAAATGATCAAAGCAGAAATCACAAAGGAAGTTAAACTATGTTCTGTTAGTAGTTCCAATGATAGCAAAACATCAGAATTTGAGAGTTGCAGCTAAAGAGTTCCAAGGATGAAATTACATAGTGGTAAATGATTGGTAACAACCAGGAAAGAAGACTGAAAAGAAAGAAAAAGGGGTGGGGGGGAGAGAAGGAAAAAGAGGAGGAAGGAGAGGAAGGTGAAGAAGGAGAAAGAGAAGAGGAAAAGAAGGCGGAAAAGAAAGAGGAAGAAGAGGAATGGGAGGACTGAAGAAGGGCGGGAAGGTAGAGGATGTGAAGAGAGTAAAAACTAATGATTTTATTTCAGTTAAAGAAGCTAGAAAGAGGGAGGGGCATCTGGGTGGTGGCACAGTCAGTCAAGCATCTGACTTGGGATTCTTGGTTCTGGCTCTGGTTGTGATCTCAGTGTCCTGAGACTTGAGTGAGAGCTCAAGCTCAGTGTGGGGTCTACTTAAAAGACTTTCTGCCCTTCCCCTCATCTCCTCCTCTGACAATAAATAAATAAATCTTAAAAAAAAAAAAAAGGTTAGAAGGAGGAGATAAAATTATACCAAAGCAAGTAGAATGAATGAAATTACAAAAGTGAGAGTAGGAACCTCCCACCCGCAAATCACGTAATAGAATTGTTGGAAAGACTGATAAGTTTTTAAGTTTCTTTTAAGAAAATTAGGCAAGAACATAGGAAATATAATCTACCAGTATCAGGAAGAGGAGACAATCCTTTAGATTTTAAAAGATGTTAAAGATGGAATAAGGGAGTATTATAAACAATTGATGCTAGTGTATTTATTAAATTAAATGAAATACACAAGCTCCTTTAAAAAAATAGCCTAGTGATGCTAATAAAAGAAGGGAAAGAATGAGGTATACATTATACATATATACTACATACAACAAATTTTAGATGAATAGAAGACCATTTCCACAAAGTAAAACTTCATGTGGTTTCACTGATAAATAATATTACAAATTTAAGAAAGCAATAATATAAGCATTATAATAGGATTATATGACTTTGCTTGTTTTTTTTTCCAATTAACGTGGTGCATTATACTGTTGTTGTTGCTATTGTTTTGATTTTAAGTAACAGTGAATTTCTGGGACAAGCCCTGTTTGGGTATGAAGTGTTATCCTTCTTTACTAACCACTGGATCCAATTTTCTCATACTTTGTTGAAATATATGCATATATGTTTTTCAGGTATATTGGTCTGCTATTTTTTCTTGCTCTTTGTCATTTTATGTTACTTTATTATTTTTTTTTAAGTTCTTATTTATTTACTTCCAGAGAGAAAGAGAGAGCAAGCACAAGTAGGCAGAGTGGCAGGCAGAGGAAGAGGGAGAAGCAGGCTCCCCACTGAGGAAGGAGCCTGATGCGGCGTTCAATCCCAGGACCCTGGGATCATGACCTGAGCCACCCG
Source organism: Enhydra lutris kenyoni (assembly GCF_002288905.1). Lineage (NCBI taxonomy): Eukaryota > Metazoa > Chordata > Mammalia > Carnivora > Mustelidae > Enhydra > Enhydra lutris. The sequence continues at coordinate 37,932,043 of NW_019154099.1, read as the reverse complement.
GGCGCCCCTGTAAGTTCTTTATCATTATAATAATAGGGTTAATACTGGTCTGATATGACTTTCCAAATGCCAGCTATAAAATAACTACTTTAGGGGTGCCTGGGTGGCTCAGTGGTTAAGTGTCGGCCTTTTGCTCAGGTCATGATCCCAGGGTGCTGAGATCGAGCCCCGAGTCAAGCTCTCTGCTCAGCGGGGAGCCTGCATCTTCCTCTCCCTCTGTCTGCCGCTCTGCCTACTTGTGCTCTCTATCTCTCTGTCAAATAAATAAATAAAATCTTTGAGAAAAAAATAACTAATTGTAAACAAATAGTTTGGTCAATAAAGATATTCAATGTGATGAGGTAAAATAAAACTTATATGAAGCAAGTAGTGCTTCAGATTCCTAGTTTTGCTTAAAACATGGGGTTTCTTTTATGATAACATTTTAATAGAGTGTGTGTGTGTGTGTGTGTGTGTGTGTGTGTGTGTGCATATTTAGTTTTTGTCAGAACACGGGTGCCATTATCAAATAGTAATGTGATAATATCAAGGACTTAATCTAAATTGCAGATTTGTACATTTGTCTAGTTCTTATGCTGGCTAATAAAATGTAGCTTGAAAATAGCTGGTTTTCTTTTTTTGAAAGACAGACCAGAGTTTCAGATACATTTATATTTATTGATTTGATATCCATATTAAGCTTATTCAAAGCAGATTTGTTAATTCAAATAACATTTGACATTAGAGAAATACAAAGAAGGTCATTACTGTATATTGTAGCCTAGCAATATCATGTTTTCTATGCTGCGTGCATTTTTATCAACTTAATTCTGAAAATATCTCCTATGCAAAGTTATACAATTATCTATCTGATTAAATAGAGATTATTTTTCAGTTCCCATTTTTGTTCTCTTTGTGTAATCAAAAAATCTTTCAAAAAATCTTCCAGTGAGGTATTATATGAATATAGCTTTTACAGTTTAAAATACATAATTAGGGGCATGTGGGTGGCTCAGTGGGTTAAGCCTCTGCCTTCTGCTCAGGTCATGATCCCAGGGTCCTGGGATTGAGCCCCACATCGGGCTCTCTGCTCAGCAGGGAGCCTGCTTCCCCCTCTCTCTGCTTGCCTCCCTGCCTACTTGTGATCTCTGTCTGTCAAATAAATAAATAAAATCTTAAAAAAAAAAGTTAAAAATAAATAAATAAATAAATAAATAAATAAAATACACAATTAAAAATTCCAGCTGATACTAGTCATTGCAGCAAAATCACAGTTGTTGCAGTTGCTAAAATCAAAGGCAATGGTAGTTATACATCATTATACATATTCCAAATACATATTTTTCTATCTATAGATCCAAAATGAACAAGTATTGAGTGAAAATTCAATTTGCTGCATGAATTAAAATTCAATTTTAAATTCAATTTAAAAATGATTTTGAATAGTGAATTTTTGTGACTTTATTGTTTAATTTTATTAAATTAACACAAAACCTCAGCAAGTCTTAGGATGTGATAAAAATTTAGTAGCTGAAAGTTCTCAATATAGGGCCTTTATTTTATTCTAATAATTGATTGGCTGTAAGATTTTATTTCTGTATGGAAGGCTTATAGTTGTACAGTGGCATATGAAAGAAAAAGACATAAATACATACACATACATATACATGTATATCTATTTATATGGATATACAAACAAATTTTATATATATACACATATATGCAGAGATATATGTATATATACATATATACACAGAGATATATGTATATATATAATTATGGATGTGTAAATACATATGTTTATTGTATATACATATATACAAATATGTATGCAGATAAATACATAAATAATATACAAATATATATGCAGATAAATATATGTACACGTGTGTGTGTGTGTATGTGTGTATGTGTATCTATCTATCTATCTATATATGACAATTTACATCGCAGAACGTTCTGAGTATTGTTTTACACACACCAGGGAAGTACAAAAATACAGATATGGGGGACGCCTGGGTGGCTCAGTTGGTTAAGCAGCTGCCTTCGACTCAGGTCATGATCCCGGTGTCCTGGGATCGAATCCCACACCGGGCTCTTAGCTTGGCAGGAAGCCTGCTTCTCCCTCTGCCTCTGCCTGCCGTTCTGTCTGCCTGTGCTCCCCCGCGCTGTCTCTCAATCTCTCTCTGACAAATAAATAAAATCTTAAAAAAAAATACAGATATGGGCATTTGCATGGGTTTATGGGTTAGGTATATACATATATTCCCTAGCTCTATCCACTAACATGTACCTGAAGCAGTGGAACGGTAGTAGCGATGATCTCAACGACTACCCATCTCTTGGTTTCTAAATACTATTTTCCAGTGAGAAGACTCAGAACTCTTTGAATAGCTAGTTGAGTCCAGTGCTGGGGAAAGCAAAGAAGGAACAACTTGAACAGAAGTAAAATAGCATGGCCTGTGATTATAACCCAAAGAAACAAATATTCATGAGTCTGTGCTGATATACAGAAATAACAGAATAAAGATAAGAAACAATTCCTCCTTAGAGACAAATTTCAATTAGTAAATGGAGAATGAGGAAGGGAAGTAGAAATTTACTGTTTGAGATGTCACATCAGAAATAATTGCTCTTGGCAATATCCATCTGCAAAATAACTGATCAGTGCTTTGCTAATATGGCAATGTTATGAAAAATAAGTGAACCGAAGATTGAGTAATTGTCACAGATCAGAGGAGACTAAGGAGACATGGCAATTCAGTGGGGAATCTGGGTGAAGGGCTTATGGAACTTTCTGGTATTTTTGTAATCTACTTTTATATTAAATTATCAAAAATTATAAAAAGTCAAAAGAGTGAAATAAATGGAATACTTGCATGACAATCATCTTTCTACAACTTTAAATCTTTAAATTTTTATTTTTAGACTAATATTTTAAAATATTTAAAAATCATACATTGAGTGACAAAAATAGACAAAAAGATTGTAATAGTTAACTTTTATTTTTTATAATTACAACAACTACTTCTTAATATTATGTTAGGAACAGAATGACAAATTATTCTTGAATTGGAAGAAACTGTTTACTTAAACCATCCTATTATTTTTATTTTTTTTAAAGATCTTATTTATTTATTTGACAGGCAGAGATCACAAGGAGGCAGAGAGGCAGGCAGAGAGAGGGGGAAGCAGGCTCCCTGCAGAGCAGAGAGCCCAATGCAGGGGCAGCTCCCAGGACCCCAGGATCATGTCCTGAGCTGAAGGCAGAGGCTTTAACTCACTGAGCTACCCAGGCGCCCCCATCCTATTATTTTTAAATAAATGTCTTTAGTAGCTGTTTTTTCTTTTTTTGGGTCTGGCTCCCTCATGCACCCTTCTATAATGTATGCTGCATGCTTCCTACAGGAATGGGCACGTGGCCAAGACAGGGTCAAAATAATTATTCAATATTCCTAGCCATAATTAGACCAAAAAGAGTCTCTCACTGAAATAATTGGATCTGTTTCCTCTCAACTTTTTGGGCTCTCAGTCTGTAAATCCAAATGACCTTGTAGAGTTGGTGGGCTTTCTAGTGTTAAGTGTATATGTATAGTCAGGCAAACAGAAGCAAATGAACATGAGACACCAGCACTACTCTTCTTCCTACTCCTTAATGTTGGGAGGGTGGGGTGAAAGGTGGCTGGAGCTGTAAGCCAATAAGTGTCTCCTTTTTTCTGCTTCCTCTTTAAGCTAGTTTCTCTAATATTGAGTTAGATTTCTGTCCTGTGCTTATTCTGTTCTAATATCATGCCCAGATATTATGCTCAGTTTAGCATGATAAAAAACTTGCTTATAACAGTCTCAATTTTTGTCTCATTTCCCAGAATAAGAGTGCCCCTTTCACTTTCAAAGGTATCCTAGTTAGATGGATAAATTAATCAATTATGATTTTCATAGACTATATGAAATATTCAATTATCCAGAATTCAGGGATCTTAAAATGGCAAGGGCATTTATAAAAGTTATCCCAACATATTTTGAAACGTGTGATTCTGGTTGCAGTATCAAACTTTGGACAGTGATGGTACTCCAGATATTTGAAGTTTTTCCAAATCACTATACTATGTTAACTTTCCCAGATCATTTTGGATATGCCAAGTTGTTATGCTCTGATTTAATTTCTAAATATACAGGAGGAGGCCATATTTCCAAGCTATGATATTGGTTTCCAATAACCTAGGACTAGCCAGATTTTCAGGCTGTGATGATGCCATTTCCAAATACCTTTAGGCATGCCAAGATTATATACTCTGATTTAATTCCCAAATAGTTAAGAATAAACCAGACTGTTGGACTCTAAAGTCATTGTCAGAACAGTTCATTTCTTGGGAGAGAAAAATCTCATATGAATAGACTATTTTAAAGTTTGTAGTCTTGTGTCATTTATATACTTGCTTCCCCCCCCCCAAAGAAATGATTATGTCTTTGTAGTTATTACTGACAACCTTTTTACCAATTCCAAAAGTAACAGGTTCAATAACATGAGGGTTATTTTACCTAAATTAATTATTAAGAAAATTTTAAATTAAAAATATTCCAAAATTAATCTATTGTTTTCCTATCTCTTACCAAATGTGCTGTACCTTGTGACCTTTTAAATTCACAGCAAGATAGGTACTCTTTCTTTCCAAAATTTTGTGTCAAGCAACTTGGCTTTTTGGCTACACTGTACCTGTTCTCACTAACTGAAGAAGATTTTTTTAAATGAAAAAAGCCATTACCATATGTCTGAAAGACAAGATTTTATTTGACTTATTTTTTTGCTTTTTTGTTTCTATTATATCCTGGTTTACTGCATTTATAGTATTTTTTGACTTCTTCATAAGGAAAGATAATTACCCATAAATATAATCGATTTTTTTTTGTCCTCAGGTATCTTTATTTTAAATTATCTTAAATATCAATCTTTTTTGCTCCTTACTTGTACATCTCAGGGAAATCTATTGATATTCCTTCACAAAATACTGTTTTTATTTATTTTTTTTGTCATGCTCTTTTAAATTTAATTATATTAAACTCCCTCTTCCGATAAACTTACCCTACTAAAATGTTAGCCTCTTTATCATCTTTCCTTATCTTACTCATTTTGTTTATTTAAGTTTGGTTTAGACTATTTCCTTATCAATTGGACCTGCTATTTTATCATCAGATATTTGGGTTTTTAGGGTTTTTTTTTTTTCTCAATTATGCCAAGTCCACAATAGATTTTATTTTAAAAATCCTTTTAAATGTTTGCTTTTGCCTCTGATTACAAATATTTTTCAAATATTAGCCCCAATTTCACAAGTTCAGTGTTTGACTCATATTGAAGAATATTTTCGAAGTTCCATCCTTATAAAGAAATTGGTCTCAGGGCGCCTGGGTGGCTCAGTTGGTTAAGCGTCGGTCTTTGGCTCAGGTCAGGATCCTGGAGTCACAGGATCGAGACCCACATCAGTCTCCCCACTCAGCAGGAAGTCTCCTTTTCCCTCATCTTCTGGCCTTCCCCTTGCTTTTGCTCCCTCTCTCTGTGTCAAATAAATAAACAAAATAGAAACAACAACAACAACAACAAACAAAAAAAGAAACTGTTCTCACCATTTAAAAAGAAGAAATCTATTTGGGCAATGATGGCCTTCAATATCTATGGATCCTTTATCAAAATTTAAAGCTGACAGGCTGGTAAGGATAAATGTATTACAATTATCATCTTCTACCAATTAGATGGCAAGAATAGATAGAGTAGATGAAGTTGAACAAAGAATTCCTTATCATTTTCTTCCTTATGGTGTTTTTAAGGTATTATATTGGCATTGGTTATTTTTTATTTAGTTTTCCTTTGAGTCTGGCTTCTGTTCAATGTACAAGTTGTGGCTGTGAGCTGCCCGCCAGCTCTGTCAAGAGAGTCGTGTCCTTCTACTTTTTCTTTTGGTTATAGTTCCTGTGTAATCCAGGTACAATCTCACTGTTTCTGGTTATTTTTTTTAAGTTAATTTTTATTAACTATTAATTTTATTAATTTTTGTTTTTCAAGGTCTCTGCCTCTGTTATGAATCTGTAGCAAGTAATGAGTATATACACGTCAGGTCCCACGAGAGCTTCATCATTGGGTACTGACTCCATTATTTGGCTTCCGGATAGCATTCAGTTATTGAACATTTTTTACTTTCCAAAGTGGTTTCTTCTTCTTTCTTTTTTTCTTCAAGACTTTATTCACCTGTTTGACAAACAGAGATCACAAATAGGCAGAGAAGCAGGCGGGGGGGTGGGGGGAGCAGGCTCCCCGCTGAGCAGAGAGCCCGATGCGGGACTTGATCCAAGGACCCTGGGATCATGACCTGAGCCGAAGGCAGAGGCTTTAACCCACTGAGCCACCCAGGCGCCCCCAAAGTGGTTTCTTCTTAATCTTCAGCAATACTTCTTTTTCCCAGATGAGAGAAATTTAAGTCCATCTTCTAAGCCTGCCTTCAATCTAGTTTAATCCAAACTATACCTTGAAGATTTTTCTTGAGGTTTCTGGCCTCTGGATTATTCCCTTCTCTAGTTTATATTCTTGTAATTTTTTTCCCCTTGTATTGTTTCAATATTTAAAATGCCTTTAAAAAAATATTTTCTGGGCACCTGGGTGGCTCAGTTGGTTGGGCAATTGCCTTCTGCTCAGGTCATGAACCTGGAGTCCTGGAATCGAGTTCTGCATCGGGCTTCCTGCTCGGTGGGGAGTCTGCTTCTCCCTCTGACCCTCTCCCCTCTTATGCTCTCTCTCTCTCTCTCTCTCTCTCAAGTAAATAAATAAACTATTTTTAAAAAATAAATAAAAATTTAAAAATATAAAAAAATTCAAAGAAAATTTTTTTCTTCGTTATCTTCATGCCTTTTGAGAGATGGTCAACATTTCATTTTCAGAACAGAAATCCCTTAAAATGATTTAGCCAAGGGATTTGGTGGACCTCTGATTTAAGAGGAGCCAATCAGATGATCTTTTCCTGAAATCTGAAAAACTGGTTATGGATAATGTAGTGGCTCACTAAAAGCACTGAAATTTTAAGGTGAAATAAAATTGGGGGCTGAGAGATGTGTTTAAGTGAAGCTTGGTCCATGCGCTTTGTCTGGCATGGGGATACAAGGAAGGAACTGCCACCCAGAAAGCAGCAATAAGTGGTCTTGGTTTTATTTTTTTAAGATTTTATTTATTTTAGAGACAGAGAGAGAGCACAAGCATAAGGATGGGAGGAGCAGAGGGAGATGGAGAAAGGGAGAAGCAGACTCCCTGCTGAGTAGGGAATCCTATGCAGGGCTTGATCCCATGACTCTGAGATCATGACCTGAGCCAAAGACTGATGCCTAACTGACTGAGCCACCCAGGTGCCCCAAGGGATGGGGGCTTGATTTTGAAATTTCTATTTCCTTGTTATGATCCTGGTGGGGCCTGAAACTTCTCCTGGCTATTGAGACCTGAGAGAGATTCTTTATCTATAAAGTATTCTTTATCTATAAAGTATGTGGAGTCTATAGATAAAATTAACTAACTCTTATTAAAAATAAATAGGAACAGCCTGAACTAGAGAATTTAGATTTCTGAACTGAACTAAGGAGTTTGAGTAAGTATATGATGAAGTACGTAATTTGTGCTAGAAGCAGTATCAATGGAAAGAGAAGAATGGTAAGATATTCAAACATGTTTTGGGAAAGAATTCAGGGATTTCTGATGGATTAATGATTTAGGGCTCCAGCAAATACAACAAAGAGGCAAGCAAGGAGGCAAATGCAGGAGTCCAGAGAGGCATTTACTAGAAAAAAAAAAAAAAACAACTAGTTTTTTTAAAAAATATTTTATTTATTTATTTATTATTAATATTATTTGTTATTTATTACACACAGAGAGAGAGGGCACAAGCAGGGGTTGCTGCAGAGGGAGGGAGAAGCAGGCTCCTCACTGATCGGGGACCTGATGCAGGGCTCGATCAGAGCCGAAGGCAGACGCTTAACCAACTGAGCCACCCAAGCACCCATATTAGTAATTTTTAGCTTAAAAAAGTGAGTGGTTAATGGTGCCATTTACTGTGATACAGTGGATGAGGCAGGTCCGGATTGTGGTGATGATTGTTTCTGATTACGTTTAGTTTTATATGCCTGTTAGACCTCCAATATCTCAGGCAAGGAGGCAAATGTAGGAATCCAGAGAGATCATTACTAGAAATATTAATGTGGGGAAAATCAATGTATGGACAGAATGTACAGCTTTAGGAATGGATAAAATGTCCTAGAGAGAAGGTATATGTAGAATAGAAAAGCAGAAGCCCATGACTGAGTCATGCAGTAGAGCACATGATGGATCCTGACAGGGTGGTCACTTAGATAAGAGAAAAATAATTCTGAAAAGTGTGGTGTCATAGTAGCCAAAACTCTAAGTGTGTTAAGAAAGAAATCATGGTTTCCTGTGACAAATGCCTGAAGATACAATGCCTAGAGGATAAGGACAGCGATGTGACTTACTTGGCAACAGGAGGCTGTCAACAACTTCCATCTTGGCATTTAAGTGGGACTGACTGAGAGTATTCCATTGCAGGTAGGGATGTTTATAAAGAAAATTTTTGATTTAAAGGATATTAGACAAATGGCTAGATAACTGGAACATGATGGATCATTGAAGGCTTTTTATTTATTTGACAGAAAGAGAGAGCGCACAAGTACGGGAAGTAGCAGGCAGAGGGGGAGGAAGAAGCAGACTCCCCACTGAGCAGGGACCTCCCACCCCCACTCCGAGATACAGGACTCGATCCCAGGACCCTGGAATCATGACCTGAGCTGAAGGCAGCCACTGAACCGACTGAGCCACCCAGGCACCCCTACTGAAGGCTTTTTAACTTAAATGCTAACCATGTTTGCTGGCTGATGGTAATGATCACTAGAAAGAGAAAAATACTACTTGATAATGTCACAGATAATGGATAACTATGTAAGTAAAGTCCATGAGAATGAAAAGGATCTAATAATTCAGAGCATAACTATTGGTGGGGGATCACCAAGTCCACTGCAAAAGAGAAATGTTGCATCAGTAGCTGATTGAATGAAGATGAGTGTTTAAATATTTTCAGTAATAGTTGGTTAAGAGAAAGCATCAAAACCCAAAGTTAGTCCTGAGTTCAAATCCCACCTGTTTTACTGAAATGTCACTCAATCTTTCAATCATTTATTGACCGTCTACTATTTGGTGATCACTGAGCTAGTTGCTGAAGAAACAGAGTTGAACAAGTAAGAGGAAGCTTCAGCTCCCATGTATTTTATATTATATTATCATCAGGTGATGAGTTATGGCCAAAAAAAAAAAAAAAATTAGCAATGGGCATGTTACAATGGATGGGGTAATTGGAAAAAAGCTCTCTAACAGAGTCATATCCAAGCCAAGACTTGAATAAATTGAGGAAGCTAAACATTAGAATATGTAGAAGAAAATCGTTCTTGGCACAGGAAACAATAAACAAAATGACGGCAATGACAAAATGCCATGCTTGAGAAACTGCGACCAAATGTTTAATAACAATAATTAAAAATATTGTTGTTATAAAATTGAAGGTTGTTGTAAAGATTAAATTCCGTAACAGATGCAAAGCCCTTAACAAATATCTGAGACAGAGTAAACATTCAGTAAATAACAAGTACTACATTATTATTTTATCAACTCACATAGATGTTTTACTATGACTAGCTAGTGTATCAAATAGAATGTGGGTTTTCTTTAAGTTGTGAATATTCAGAGTTTTGCATTTATTGCAAGAGTACTATTATTGCTGAAATACTCTTAAAATCTGCTCTGGAATTTCATCCACAGTTTATAAAGTACATATATCTACATGTTATGCATTTTTTCCCTCTCTGCTCAAAATTAAACTTAGAAGTCAACTTCTGGAAAATATTTAGCTTATCTTCTGCCCCAAAGCAAGAAACTCCATCATGGTTCTTTCCTGTTCTTCAGAAGTATTTCCATTTTAGAATTTCCTACATTGATATATTTATTGATTTTTCCATAAGCCTGTAAGGACTTCTGGGGTATTTATTCCTTCAACAAATAGTTACTAAGTATCTAATATATGCTAGGCATTGTTTTAAGCATATGGGACAGCAATGAATAAGGCAGAGAAAATCCTTGATCTTTTTAGGCTCTTATTCTAGTTTTCAAGGTGATTAATAAATATCAAGGTAACTAACTAAAATTAGTATCAAGTAGTGATATGTGTTACTACTAATAATAGCAAACTCTTCTAATGTTTTACACTGTGGAAAAATACATGAATTTAATATCCATGAAGGAATTACAGCAGAATAATGTTGACTGAGATGAACTTAAGATAGTAATGTTACCTAATCACATTTGAACTGTTAGCAAATGATCACATAGAAGCATTAAATAAACTTTAGAGAAGGTAGAAAGAAAAGGAGGAAGGGAGGGAAGAAGACAGGAAGAGAAAAGAAAAGGAGACAGACGATGGGTTATAATGTTGGAGAAATTTACATATCCTGCATTAAGTAAAGGGAGGTCTAAAAATGCATGAAACTTTTCAATCGCGTGGTGTGGGAGAAGAGCTGTTAGCTAATCTTCAGGCAGAACACCCAGAGATTTATAAAATTAGTTTCCTTTTATTCCCAGGAAGTTGAGTCATAATATTCATAGTAAGAAGATTCTTATTATCAGTTTCAGAATCATGTATATTTGAAGGAGAGTGATGTTAGTATAAAATGTCTGCTAGAACAGTATATGAGAATGATTGTGTTTGCCTCTAAGTGTCTAGTCCTGCCCTATTTGGAATATTACAAAGTTATTGGGCCATAAGAATTCAGAAACATCTCAAGAAGAGTCTCAACTAATAATATCCTCTCATAATTCCTCCCCATTTGTCAGTGGGTGATTTGCTGTCTATTCTCGGGGAAGAATTGATAGGAGCCTAGCTTTTGGTTTATGAAATCATTTTAAAAGTTTTTTCTCTGAGCCAAATTTGGAGTCAGTGTTTGATTGAATTCAATTGCTTAAGGGTATAATATTTGCTGAAATAAAATCTCTAGATTCTGCTAGCTGAATGCCATGTGTCTTCCTTTAATTTTCTCCGGGACTTCAAAAGTGCAATAACTTCCAGGGAATGGCTCATGTTAATCTGTAACAGATCCCCCAACAGTTTTAGAGTCTCCAAATTCAGAAGGACATTACACATTTTCAGGAGTTCCTTGTCATCTCTCCCTTTCCACAAAGTATATTTCAAATTTTTACCATTCTCATCTAGCTCACTATCTTATCACCCGATTCTCTGAAGACCCAACCTCCTATTTTGTGTGGATAATAGTTTATCAGGAGGATCCATCTGAACGTTTTCCTCCTTCTACTGTCAATCATCACATGTAAAAATCATTCCCCCACCCCTCCCCTCCAGTTGCTATTTTGCCTTCTCTGTCATGGTCAACACCTGGGATGAAGACGCATGTCTATTTTTCATCCGTCTCCGTTATCTAGTCCTGTGTAACCAACTATCCCAAAATTTAAGGCTTAAAATAACAAGCATCTATTTCAGTCATGATTTTGCAGGTCAGCAACTTGGGCTGGTCTCAGGTGGGCAGTTGTTCTTATCCAGGCCCCATCATTCATACATCTGCTGTCAGCTAGAGGGTAATAGCTGGGGCTGGCTGGTTTATGATGTCTTGTCTGGGAAGGCGGGAATAGATGAGGTCTCTCTCATGTGTTATTCTCCAGTTGGCTCGTCTGGGCTTGTTCACAGGGCATCAGAGCTCCGCAGGCAGAGCCAGACGGCAAGCTTAATGCACAAGCAGTTTGCAAGGCTGCTCTCCCTCATGTTTGCTGCTGTCACTTTGACCAAAGCAAACTTTAAAGACACCCATATTCAAGGGGGTAAGAAAGAGTCCATCTCTTTTATTTATTTATTTATTTGTTTATTTATTTATTTATTTATTTGACAGACAGAGATCACAAGCAGGCACAGAGGCAGGCAGAGAGAGAGGAGGAAGCAGGCTCCCTGCTGAGCAGAGAGCCCGATGCGGGGCTTGATCCCAGGACCCTGGGATCATGACCTGAGCCGAAGGCAGAGGCTTAACCCACTGAGCCACCCAGGCGCCCCAAAAGTCCATCTCTTAATAGGAGGAGGCACAAAGCCATATTTCAAGATCAAAGATATAGGGAAAGGAAAAATATCTTCATAATTTATCACAATAGCCCACAACTTTAGATAACCAGAACAAACACAGTACAGAGAATCTCACCCACTCATAAAGGTGGGCTTTGACTATCCCTTTAATTTGTGTAGTTTCAGAACACAGGGTATCAATTCTTTACTCTATATTGGACATTTATCATAAAATTTATCAGTGGATTACTTATTTACTCTTTAGGAATTAAAAACTGTGTCTTACTCTCCCCTGGCTTCTAGTAGAGTATTGGATACAATGTAGACACTAAAGGTATATCATTTACATATTTATTCTTTACTGAGCAGTAAATGAAGTCTTGCTCTTTTATAATTATATCATATTTAAACAGCATTTTCAGCTCAAACTTCTACCCTTCTTACATATTTCTCTCTGTGTGATCTTTTATTATTTGTAAAATCAAGTTTCCTTCTCACAGGACGAACAGTGGGAAGACTGTAGGTTTAAGGTTAGAACAGACCTCCGTTCAAATGACAGATTGTGTAAGCACTGGTCGTATGTGACCTTGGGAAACTACTTGCTTTCTTAAGGATTATCTTACACTTGCATTAAGTAGGGTAATCATCTGGCACTTCAGGATTGTTCTTAAGATTAGAAGAATTTGGGAAATATTAATCTTAGCGATATAGAGTGGTGATTCAGGAAGTTTGTGATAATGAAAACTTAGACTGAGAAGCTACAATATAAATGTCATGGATCTTATCGGAATGTTAAGTTACTTGAAGGCTTAGGTTTAAATAATTTAAATAATATTTTAAATTTTATATAAGTATACCATTATGTAATGTTGTAGAATTGTCATGGATTTTCTTATATTAGATATGGTAATGTTGTGGACACTTGGGACTAACTTCCTCAACACATCTTAAGTATCCTAGTTCTTTTCCCAAAAAGGGTTTTAGACAAAATGAAAAGCAGTGATGTAAAGCAAATAGCAGTGTCTTTTACAAAATAAAATCTATATTTGAATGCTATGATTACTTCTCATCACTAAAACTGTTCAAAATAGTAGTCTAGAGGTTCCAGAAAGTATAGTGCCAGAAAACCTTTACCCACCTTAAACATTCGGTCCCTCAATTCCATAGATATGATGTTTTAAGTATTATAAAAGGTTAAAGAGCCTAGTTCTAGAAAGTTAAAACATTTAAACATCTTTATTTGGGTTATTATGAAATTAAATGTTCTTTTCTTGGGAAGAGGCACACTTTGGAACTGTTAACACTTTTCAGGTTTCTAGTCATGAGTTAGTTTCACGAGGAGTTCCAGCTATTCTTTCCACCTTTTTCCTAGGAAGAAGAAAGGAAACCATATGTATGGCTTTCCTTAGACTTTCCCCTTCCCCTTGGAACCCTTGAGTGTCATGGGAGACAATGATCTTTAAATTTCTATACAATTCACAGTTTGATGGTTCGGAATGTCTGGTCTTGAAAGATACTGCATTGGTTGTTAAAATGCAAATTTCGGTGGTTCCCCTATACTACTGAGACCAAATCTGTATGATTTAGACTTTGGATCTGTATATTCAACATGTTTCTTAGACAGTCTTTCAACAACAAAATTTGGATGTTCAGCTTTACATAGATGGACTATCCAGCTTCTACGATACGTGGGTCATGGTGAGCCTAAAGCTCCTATAATGAACAGACTGGGTTCCTAGCTAGTCTTGTGCCCAAGAAAAGCATTGTCTATTGCTCATGACCCACCCTGCTCAAGACATCCATTCTTGTCCATCCTGATTCCATTCACCCTACTTACAATTTCTGCGACAATACCGATAAGGTAGGAAGAGTGTTTGGCAAAAGAGCAGGTACCATGGTACTCATGATCACAAAAGATCCTTAGAGGACTGTCAGAAGAGACAAGGAAAATATAGGCACTGCATATGGTGATGTGGGTACCACAGATGCTTCCGTCTCTTCAGCCCTTTCTGCCAGGTCTACTGAGGCCTGAACATTTCTGCCAGGAACAAGCAATGGTAAGACATCAGTGATATTTAGGTCAGAATAATCATTAATCATTTGGTATATGAAATATTGAATTTAGCATAGGAAATATGCTCTGGGGGTGTTAATAAATAATTTTAGAGTGTGTGGGGTTGCATTAAATTTGAAGTTATTAAAATCAATATTATTCCTCAAATGGGAAAAGAAAGCATTTAAATTTTGGGTTCTTACATATGCTATTGAGATGCAAGTCATATTATTTTGAAACTACATTCCAGAGGGGCTGAAAGATTAGATTCACCTCGAAGTCCTGTTCCTAAAGTTTCAGACTCATTTTGCCTAAGGACTCTGCTATGAATAAGAAGAGAGGAGTTGAATTAAACCATGCAGTGTATTGTGAGATTTTGGGCATGGTATCAGGATATCCAAGACATTCAGTTATACCATTGTCTTGCATTAGTGCCAAGCCCTGAAAAAAACCATAGAGTGTAAATGAAAAGCGCCAAATCAAGGTACAGCATGCATCATAATGAGCAATCAAAATTACCATGAGAGTTTCTTTTAATAATAGGATTAAATTGTCATCAAACAATTTGAGGTTGTAATTGTGTTCATTGAAATTATGGTTACTCTTTGCCTTTTGGGCTTTAATAAAATGAAGAAAAATGAAGTTATTAAAGTCAGCTTCTAGTGTTACCACAGAGACACCCAGGTCCATGTAGTTTTAATGACGATGATTTATTTATTATTAGCCCCCTCTCTAGGAAAATCAGTTCGTAAGAACCAAGAAATTTAAAAAGCTCCAATGCATTATCTTTACAGAGAAGTAGTTTATACTTATTATACTTGTCTCAAGGTTAATTCCTATAAAATTTATTTTTAGTAATCATGTATAATTCTGTCCTTTTATTTCCGTGATCTGCACTCATAACACTCATAACAGCTTGGCATGATATTATTATATGATTGAAAGGTAATCATCAAGGCAAAGGTATCACATTTTCAAGTTCTTCCCTCTTCTGATTTTAACAGTACAAAGAAAGGCAGGAAAAAAGGGCTCTTAAATTATTTTGAAGTATCATTCTTACATAATCTATACAATTCTAACAAATGAGTTACCTTTTAAAATAATCTAGCCTACAGTAAATGTGTGGCTTTTCAAATTAACTTGGCATTTTCACAAAATAATACTGCTCTTTTCAAATTATTAGGCTTTTCATTGTTCAGGATTTTTTTAGAGTTGGACTTTTTAAAAATCTAATAAATGCACTAGAACATTATTGCATGTAGCAGCAAGCATCATATAACCAGCACTTTGTATTTTATTCTGAACAAAGAAGGTACAATTAGAGAAGTAATGATATTCTATTTCAAGTATGTAATGGATAGAAATGCTTTAGTAAAAAAACATCACTTGCAAACACCGGAATGCATATGGAGCATAATGGATATTTATCCGGGAAAATATATTTTTAGTAAAAACTGGAGTGTTCGATGTATTATTTTTGTGACTTAGTATCATTTTGTGACTTGTGTCATTTCTGGAAGCAGCAAAATAGATTTAGAGATGTGTTCTTAGGGCTTCTGAGTCAGTTCTTTGAAGGTCAAGGAAGTTTTGGAGTTCTTTATAAGTCTCTTTATATGTGAATTCTGGGGTAGGCAGGATTCAAAGATGCTCCGTGAGATCCCCCTGATGTCCATGTACTGTGTGATCCCTTCCTCTTAAATATATGGGACTCAACTATGATTGGGTAGCTGCTGCCTTGATAAAATTATGTTACATGATCAAAGTGATAGAAGAGTCAGAACACTGACTATATTATACAGAATTACATCCCAGCAGACTGGAGAAAAGCTGTCTTACTGGTCTTGAAGAAGAAAACTGCTATGTTATAGAAAGGGTTGAATCAATGGCAGAGAATGGCTAATGGTCTGTAGTAGCTGAGCACAGATCCCAGCTGACACCCAGCAAGAAAGCAGGGAACTTAGTCTGAGGACCACAAGGAACTGAAACCTTCCAACAAGGAAGCTGGGAAGAGGAAGACGGAGCTATAGATGAGATTGAACCCCTGAGTAGTACTGACTGCACCTGATTAGATCCTGGGCCAAGGACCCATGGAACATGCACCCAGAGCCGAAGTGTGGGTAACATGAGGTAAGGAATTTATATATTTTAAACTGTTAAATGTGTGATGATTTGCTATGCAACAATAGAAAATGAAAACAAACACACTCCTTTTCATACATCTCATGGAAATAATGTATAGACAGTCTAGAATTATAATAACATAGATCATCCATTTTTTTTTAAGATTTTATTTGTTTATTTGACAGAGATCACAAGTAGGCAGAGAGGCAGGCAGGGGTGTGGGGGGAAGCAGGCTCCCCGCTGAGCAGAGAGCCAGATGCGGGGCTCCATCCCAGGACTCTGAAATCATGACCCGAGCCAAAGGCAGAGGCTTAACCCACTGAGCCACCCAGGCGCCCCAAGATAATCTATTTCTTTAACAAGGAAGTATTGAGACTTCTATTTTCATTTGAATTCACTTTCATAACCATTCATTAAACCACTCATTCACTATTTTGTTCAGAAATAAGTACTGAGCACCTCTCTTGTACTCAGAATTTGGGATACATCTTTACAAATGATGCTTTACATTACACATTCCTCAACATACTTTTATAAAACCTTCACTACAGCTAAGTGGGCCTTTAGCTAACTTAGGCTTAAAAAAGAATTCAAACAAATGTCATTAGTAATGGAAAAAAATCTTGTGTTTACTAATATTTACCAATAATAGCTAATATTAAATAGCACTATTTCCACTATAACATGGTTTGTTCTTTTTTGAAGTTGTTTTCTAGGTACAAGTTATAGATGGTCTTAATCAGTGCTTCTTAAACTTTAAAGTGCATAAGAATCATCTGGTGATCTTGTTAAAATGTGGGTCCTGTTTCAGTAGGTAGGCCTAGGGTTTTAAATTTCTTACAAGCTTGTAGGTAATACAGATGCACCCGTCTAAAGATCACACTCTGAATAGCAAACGTGTATATGACCTCTGCAAGTTTCTGTTAAGATCAAGGAAGGCACGTAGGTAAAATTTATACTAGGTACACCTTGATATGGCCTCACCTCCACAAAAAGTCTATAGCCAAATAAATATTTTCTTCTTAAATAAATATATATAGGTATAGACAAATCTGTGAGTCTCTCATTTGTTTTATTGTCTTTCTTTAATCTTAGATTAAATAAATCTATACATTTTTACTTTGAGATATTGAGCATTTATAGAAACCCAGCCTGTTCTTGGGCAGGAAAACAAAATATTGGTAAGATGTTTATGCACTTACATTTTTATATTTAATACATCTCCAAAGTTAAAATTGTCATCATTTTTGAACCACAGCTCATGCATTTTGAAAATATTCAGAAGTAACAGGCAAAGGTAACACATACTCAGAAAAGGGGTAGAAAATTAGATGCGGCAGTCTATTTGGGCTAAATATTAATTGAGAAGTTTAATCCAGTTATTTCATTTCTCTGGTTTATATATTTGCCCTTAATAAAATAATGAAATAGTACAATAAAGCTTAAAGCTATTCTAGTAATATTTCCAAGTAATACAGATTTCCTTTACTTTATTACCTAGAACAATTTATCATTAAGTAACAGGTACAATTAAATAACTAAATATATTAAAAATACAAAAAACTAAAGGAAAATTCAGGAGAACATTAATTCTAGAATTGAAAAGGAGGTTTTAAATATAAAAGAAAAGAATGTAAAGGCAAGTAAAATAATTTTTGAAATCATTTTTGTATTTTTCATTACTAAGGTACAGAAATGCAATTTGGTTTTGGTATCTTGATGTTGTATCCTATGAACTTGCTGACCTTATTGCTTCCAGTTTTTTTTTTTTTTTTAATGGATTACTTATAAGATCATGTGATCAGCCAAACAAATAAATAACAACAAAAGAAAAACACTTTTAAATTCTTTCTTTCCAATCTGGCTGGCATTTATTTCTTTTCTTTTCTTTTACTTTCCTGATAACATGCATTAGAACTTCAGGTATATTGAGAAATGGAAATGGTGAGAGCCAAAATACTTTCCTTCTAATCTTAGCAGCAACCCATAAGTCTTTCACCATTATGACTGCTATTATCTCTAAACTTTTAATAAGTACTCTTTATTAGATTAAGGAGGTTACCTTTCAACCCTAGTTTGTTCAATATTTTTATTAAGAAAGTGTGCTGACTTTTATAAAGTGTTTATGCAACTATTGTGATCAAGTTATTTTTTTGTCCTTTCTTTTATTTAATATGATATATGAAGAAAAATGGCACTAGATGAAAGTTAGGATCTAGAAAGAAATGACTGTCACTAAGAATAATAATGTGGATAAACAAATTATGTTTCCTTTGAGCCACCTGTTAAATTCTTCCTTCCTTCCTCCTTTCCCTTTTCCTTCCTTCCTCCTTCCTTCCTTCCCCCTCCTTTTTTTCCCTTTTTTCCTTCCTTCCTTCCTTCCTTTTAAGGCTGTGGAAGGGTATGGGAAGGGGAGGGAAAGGCAGGCTCCATACCCATCTCAGAGCCCTAGGTGGAGCTTGATCTCACAACTCTGAGATCATGACCTGAGCTGAAATCAAGAGTCTGATGTTTAACCAACTGAGACACCAGGTGCCCCTACCACCAGTTAAATTCTTTAAAGGTCAACTAAATATTTAGAGCAATAACATACATATAATTATATATTCTATGTTATAATGTTAATGAAATAGGTAATCAACTAACTATGATATGTTAAGGACAAAGGAAAGAGTTGTGTACATGATAATATGTAAGTCTGTTTACTTATGCAAGAGGAGCTATACTGTCAGTTGGAAGTAGATTGTGATAATTAACAGTAGATATTGTAATGCGTAGAATAGTCACTAAAATGTAAACATGGCAAAACTTCAAGAAAGCAGATAAAATGGAATTCTAAAATAAATACTTGTCATGCAAAATGAGTCAAAAAATGAACAATAAAGTAACAAAGATTGGAGGAACCCAGCACATAGGAGAGGAAGAATGCAGACGAACATTACATGATGTATGAAGCATTTCAATAAAAGACAGAAGATAGCAACCTAATAATAAAGCTACAGTTTATCTATAGGAGACACACTCTGTACGTGTAATAACAAACTAGTTGAAAGTAGATGGACGAAAGAACTCTACCAAACACTATGCACCAAAAAAGGACAAGTAAAACAATATTATCAACCAATATAGATTCTAAGAGAAGTAGCATTATCAGAGGTAGAGGAAGACTGTACATGATTAGAAAATCAATGATACAGAGAAAATTATCATAAATGGTGACCGGCCAAATTAACAGAGTTTCAAATACTTTAGATGTAATTGACAGACCAAAATGAACATACAGAAAAAACAAACACAAACACCCATTGTATCTATAATTTTATCTATCCTTATATCCACATAAAAATTAGATACATTATGAAAAAAATTATTGAAAAGAATATGCCACACTGCAATTCATTGGTGAATTTCATCAAACATTTAAAGACTCTTTAGAGAAGGAGGGAATATTTATCAACTCCCTTTTAGAGGCCATCATTACCTTGATTCTGAAATCAAAGAGAATTACAAATAGATTTCTATTTATCTATAGAATGATCAATTGATATCTATCTATGAATACAGATGTAAATATCCATAACAAAATATTAGATGATATAATCCAGGTATATATAAAAAACCAAGTACATCATAAAGTAGATTATTTCAGAAGTGCACAGTTGTTTTAATTTTTCACTATCAATTCATTCAACTCACTAGACTCAAAGAATAAACATGGAAGTCATACGATCATTACAATAGGTAAAGAAAAAGGATCGCCTTCTTAAAAATAACCCCAAATGAATATAAATTAAAGCAAAAAAGTCAGTGGGTATTTTACTATCAAAAGCAAGAATTTTATTCAATGAAGAACACCAAAAACAAAGAAAATAGATATGGAAAAGTTCTCAATTCCTAAGATAGACTAGTGATTACTACTTAAAATAGACAATAAATTCCCAAAGTTCAACAGGAATGGAACAAAAAATCAAGTAGAAAATGAGCAGAGGCACACGTAGACAATCCACAAAAGCAGAATGAAGAGATTTTGAAACACACTAGAAATGTTAAATTCAAATAACACATGAAATATATTTATGCACATAAGAATGGAAAAAAGAGAGAGAGGAAGCTTATACTTGCAAGGGGTAGTAAACAGGTGATCTAGAAACTATCAGTCACTGCTGAGGGAAGTATAAGCACCTGCCACATTTACAGGAAACATGTTGGGAGTTGTTAGTAAAATTAAGTGTTTCATATGCCCATGATCCAGCAACCCCATTCCTGGTACTGGTGCACAACTTTTAGAAATTCTTATGGACAATTATAAAGGAAATGCATGAAGATGGTTACGGGAGACACTTACTTTTTAATTTATGTATCTATATATTGATTGGTTCATTGATTATTGATGGAATCATATGGATTTTAACAAAACTAAAATGTCAATTAGGGAGGGAATTCATAGGTAAAATGTAGTAGATGCAAATTTTGGAGTAATCATAGTTAGAAGCAATAAAAAATAATTATGTGCAGCAACATAAGCATGACTTTAAAGTGCCATGTTGAATGGGAAAAAATAACAAAAATATTACACAAGATTTATAGCATGGGACAGATACACAAAAGAACATCCCACGGAATACAAAAGAATATATACATTTAAGTATTTACATTAAACAGGTGGTGTTGGGGTTAATGTAAAGCATTAAATCAGCCATAATACCTGACTTGCTAAAATGTACCAGGCCACTGGTGGGCAAAGAAGGTTTCAAGAAGGGGTTGGGCCTTTGACCCCTCCAGGGCTGGAATGCCCCTGGAGAGTTTCCTTCCCCAAAGCTTTCTTAACCCAAACAGCTGCCCTGTGATCTAAGAGATGTATGCATTGTCCCTTATGTTTAGCAGAACTCCTAGAACACACAGATTAGCATATCGTATATTTCCCATAAACAGATCCTCCTCGGTTCAGTAAGACCCCTTGTCACACATCATGTGCTTGAGAAACAGCGATAAGAACTTGTGATTACCCTGAAGGACCAAAAAAGGTGGGAGCAAAGAAGAGCAAAGGGATTTGGTCTCTGAGCCTTGACCCCCTTGCCTTCTCCCTTTCACAGCAAAGTTTGGAGTCATCTTTCATCCCTTGGTACAGGGATTGCTGGCCATTCCCAGAAGAGTTGAAACAGGGGTCAGGATGAAGAGCAACCAAATCAAAACAAATACAACACTAAACCAGAAAGGAGCCTTTGGTAATCAAAATAACTTTATGAGGAACGGGTTGGTTAATAGAACTATGCAACTGATTTACTTGAAAAAGGGGGAGAGGGGCGCCTGGGTGGCTCCGTGGGTTAAAGCTTCTGCCTTCGGCTCAGGTCATGATCCTAGGGTCCTGGGATCGAGCCCCACATCGGGCTCTCTGCTCAGCGGGGAGCCCGTTTCCCTTCCTCTCTCTCTGTCTGCCTCTCTTCCTACTTGTGATTTCTGTCAGTCAAATAAATAATTAAAAAAAAAGAAAAAGAAAAAGGGGGAGAAACCCAAAATTATGACAATTTTTAAACCCACTTTTCTAGGTGCATGTAAACCGCAGCAATCTGCCATAAGCTAAAATAAAAAAGCAAGTGAGGGTAACAGTGTGAACCCCTAAGGTCTCCAAGGAATTCCCACTTCTCCATGAGAATGCTTTAAATATTCCATGTGACAGGAGAGCCTGGCATGAAAATTGAGTTAGAGCCAGTCACAGTTCCTATATGTAATAGAGTTAATTATCAAATGTAAATGATCTATATTTACCTACCATAAAAGTATTCCACCTATAATAAGTGTTATTATGGACAAAAATAAATATAAGTAGAAGTACTTAATATTTTTTCAATTCCCCCAAAAAGATTGTCTTGTATATTTCCTGAATGTACTGGCTCTGCTTTGAACACTCACATTAATGGATGCTTATGACATGGTAGAATAAAAAAAGATGAGTTATACAGATTAAAAAATAGTTTACATTTTCAGTGATAGTTGACCGAGGATGCAAACACGCTGGTTTTTTTTTTTCCTTATCAAGAGCCAAATGATATCTAATGCTTACATCAAGGAAGAAAAAAATTATAAAACTACATAAATATTTTTTCTATTCTTTTACATTCATTAAATACACATCCATGTATATGCCTATGTACATGTACACATAATATGTATATGTACAAATGTGTGTTTTCAGTGAAAAGCAATACAAAATCATATAAAGATTGAAAAGACTTGAGAGTATGTTAAATTCTCCAAATTGTTATTTTGTGACATTTTCCATATTGATGAACTGCAATTTTGTCATGAATAAAATTGATCACGAATAAATGATGATATCTCTCTCCCTCGGATAAAGAGTAGAAGAGAATATCCTTGTGATCCATTATTTGAACATCTGATTTCAGACAAGTGAATTTTTTCAATTATATTAGTTAATAAATTCTTTGTCCCTTCATTATTTTTCTTGGTTGTGATTTAAAACTGAGATTCTAGAATAATACATAAAATCTTCCTTCATACTCAAAAACGTAAGCAACATCAAAAAGAATTTAAGCAATCTATAAAAGTACTTTCAAACAATTTGCTGATAGAAGTTAACTGAATAAAATAGTCTACTTTCCATGTGAGGATTTCCTAAAATTTAGAAAAACACTTTACTCCTCTACTCATGTACCACTTCATTCTTTTCCAAGTGATAAAAGAAAAAACAACACTCATCAAGAGACAAACATCATTTAAGGTGGGAAAATGCTAACAATTTACAAAGGTAAATATTTTTGTCTTCTTTAATTCCAGATATTTACACAGAAATAAAACAAACAAACAAACAAACAAAAAAACATAATCTGGGGCACCTGGGTGGCTCAGTGGGTTAAAGCCTCTGCCTTCGGCTCAGGTCATGATCTCAGGGTCCTGGGATCAAGCCCCGAATCTGGCTTTCTGCTCAGCAGGGAGCCTGCTTCCTCCTCTCTCACTGCCTGCTTCTCTGCCTACTTGTCTACTTGTGATCTCTCTCTCTCTCTCTGTCAAAAAAAAAAAAAAAAAAAGCCATAATCTGAAAGCCACGTGCCTTTAATAGGCTATAACTCACAAAGTTTCACACATATTTACATTCTCTCTCTCTCTGCCTTAGATTTTATTATTTTTTTTAAAGATTTATTTATTGGGATGCCTGGGTGGCTCAGTCAGTTAAGCATCTGCCTTCAGCTCAGGTCAAAGTCCCCTACAGGGCTCCCTGCTCAACAGGGAGTCTGCTCCCCCTCTGCCTCCTGCTCCCCCTGCTTGTGCACTCTCTCTCTCTCTGACAAATAAAATCTTTAAAAAACAAAAAAATTTTAGAAATATTTATTTATTTATTTTGGGGAGGTAGGAGAGCCAGAGGGAGCGGGAAAGAGAGAATCTTCAAGGAGACTCCCCGCTAAGCATGGAGTCAGAAGCAGGGATCAATCCCAGTACCTTGAGATCCTGACCTGAGCCGAAATCACGAGTCAGCTGCTTAACTGAATGAGCCACTCGGTGCCTCTTGGCTTTAGCTTTTAGATGAACTCCTTCAGATTTTCTAGCTACAGAATTGGAGAGCATTTTAGGTAGTGACCTACATTTTTGACATTTTCATACATGTAACTGTCTACACCAATCAAAACGTCATGTTCAACATTTGCCATATAGTTTTGTTCTTTAAAACCAAGAATCATTTAACACATCTTTAAAAATAGTTTTCTGCTGCCCCAAAAAGCATCACATTACTAATGAAAAACACGTATCAAAATGATTATGTGTTTAGTAAGACTGTCTGAACCCCCTCGAAGCAGACTGCAGTATTTTCACTACTAACAAAGGAAGTAAGACTATACCACACAATATTGATGTTCTGTAAGCAAAGTATTTTTTGATGTGGTTCAAAAAAAAAAGTACAACAAAACAATTCAAAATAAAACCTTTAAGTTCAAATACAGCTCAAAATTTCTTTCTCAACCTAATGCAGACTAAACTATAACCTGATAGCCTGAGAACCTATGAAGTAAAGGGGGAAAGTATCCTTTCTTTTGTCTTAAAGCCTTTTTGCTCCTTGTAGTTTTCCTTTGGCTGTTGAATGACCTTGGCCCTTCCAGTCTCCAAATGCCAGCTATTTCATTGAGTGGATTTTTAGCTTTCTGGCGTACTCTCTGTTCCACTCAAGCTTTCTTCATAATGTCATTTTCTGATTGTGCTGTGCAAACTCGGGTAGAATTCCTGTGACAATTGCTTAGCTCCTTCCCCTGATGGTACACCAAGATTTTCTTGCTCCAGGTTTCCTGGTGAAGTTCTTGCAAGAAACGTCAGCCTGATACCCTCTACAACATCTTGATAGAATTCTGAAGTCTTGAACTGTATACGGAAAAACGCAGTTTGGAAACTGTTTACTTCTCTCTTCCAGCCAGGTCATTGTCAGCTATTCCAGCGAGCGTGGAAACTTTACCGGTCTCTAAGGGACAAGGGGCAGTCTCTCTTCTGTCCTAAAAACTGCAGGATACAGGACATGCTCCTTTATAATTCTCTGTTCTATCTTCAAGTATGGATGGAAGCCATTGAGGTTTTGTATCTGGGGAGTGTGATGCAAGTGTACATTCTTGCAAGAACGCTTCTGACTTTACAGATGGGTTCATTGGAGCCTTCTTCATTTGATTCTGGGGGAGTAGAAAAGTATCAACTTCACCCCAAAAGGGATGGAGAAATTCCCCAGAACTCCTAGGAATTATCATCAAAGAATACCTTCTCTGACTAGTATCTAGCTTTCTCTTAGGTAGCCTAGAGAGAAAGATGGTTGAGACTGTCATTTAAATCAACTAAAAACCAGGGCGCCTGGGTGGTTCAGTGGGTTAAATCTCTGCCTTTGGCCTAGGTCATGATCTCAGGGTCTTGGAATCAAGCCCCACATCAGGCTCTCTGCTCAGCAGGGAGCCTGCTTCCCTCTCTCACTCTCTGTCTGCCTCTCTGCCTACTTGTGATCTCTCTGTCAAATAAATAAATAAAATCTTTAAAAAAAATCAACTAAAAACCTATTCCTCCACAAGTAGTCAAACTGAAAGAACAAGCACTTTAAAGGTAGGTGGTAATTTGAGTTTATTTTATCTTCTTGCAGGAAATCTGGTAAGTGGAGGAAATGTCCCAATGAACACTTTATAATTCTTCCAAAGGACTTTAGTTACAGCTGAGCTAAAATAATCCATTAAACAGTGGTAAAGTTTCATGACCTGGAGCCTTGAAAAGGAACTATTTTCCAATTCATTTTGTTCAGTATATGTTTGTTTTAGGAACATGTTATGAACTGAAGATTTATATAATGTTATAATCTATGAACAACTTACGTATAGTAGAGGGAAATTCATGCACATGACTTTATTTCAATATGAAAGTGTAAAAATCTAGCCTGTAAAAAATTAAAGGAATGTATGAAACTACCAAATCATCAAATTATGTATATCTTTGATTCGTTCCTGTTTTTTTTCCTTCACCGTGAGAAACAGTAAACGAAATTTCTCCACATCTTAAAAACTGAAAAATAGGACACCTTTTCAGAGAGAACCAAAATAAAAATGTCAGAGGACATCAAGTTGATCGTCAGCCCAGCTAGATTGTTTCTTAGATCTGGGTCACATTTTAAGGCAGGTAGTTGATTTCTTTTTGATAGATAAATTTCTTGGCATCTCTATGTACATACATTTTTCAACCTAACACTGCATCACCATGTGGAATCCATAACACTTTTCTACAAAATCTGCAGTGCAAAATATAAGATTATATGCTATAATAAAAAGTGGTATGATAAGTATATAAACTATAGGCTACTTTATATTTAAATGATTGTTTTGCCTGCACTATTACCACTGTCTTTTCTTACTTTGCTTAGTTACCCACCAAAATGTTTTGAAATTCAGTTTATGATCCCCTTCATTAAAAACACTACTTATAGGAAAGAAAAGATGCAGTGGAGAGTTAAATGATAATACACGTTCTGTGACAGAGCTTGGCATGCAGGGCGTTTATTAGGAGGGCTACGGATCAACACCGTGGAAGGGGACTGAAAGAGGTAGAGGCAGGCAGAGAGATGCTGAGAGGCAATTCAAGTATGAGAGCAGCCTCTTCTAATCTCTTCCAATCCCATGGAGAAACTCTGAAACCAGAATGCCTTTCGGGTTTGTCCTGAGTTGAGTCAACATGGCCAGGGCTCTATACCACCAAGCAAGAAGAGGTAGGCTAAGCACACTGCCAGTGAGACAAATCCTGCTAGGACCAAGAGGTGCAGGCTCTCTGCTGACAGCATTCCCCAGAAGTCCATCTCCGAAGGAGCATCTGAGCTATGCATTTCAGGTCAAGTGACTAGGTTTGTTACTTGATTAAGTTGGCAGCACATTCTTCCCCCCTTGCTTCCACAATTTTTTGTTTGTTTTTTTACACGGAATTGTGTTTAGTTAAAGGGGTTTAAGCTGGGGGCCAAGGTTCAGGGAAATTAACAACGAACGACGAAGTACCCTGGCACCATCAATATTTGGAAGAATTATTGCCTGGTGGTCAAAGAGACAAGGTGAGAAGGTTGTAGCTGGAATAAGAGGGCATGTGGTCTTAGGTGAAGAACACGACTGTCACCTCCCAGCAGCTGGTGAGGGAGGGAGCTGTGGGAAGAGCTACACTGATCTCTCTCTGCTCTGCCCTCTGATCTCCTTCTAGAAGACCCAACTAAGTGAACCCAGCAAAGAGGAGGACAAGGGATGTTGTCTTAGGATCTGCTTCCTGAAGCTCAGAGTTGCGCGGCAAGCGGTGGAGCATACATCTGAAGTGGCAAATGGTGAATCCAATGCACATTTCTCCTCCATGAAATCCAAGATTCGAAATCTACATCAGAATAGTCTCTGTGCCCATAACAAGCACGGGGCATCGAATAACATTTTCTACAAAATCTGCAGTGCAAAATATAAGATTATATGCTATAATAGGCTACTTCCTATTCCTCCTAATACACGTTCTGTGACAGAGCTTGGCATGCAGGGCGTTTATTAGGAGGGCTACGGATCAACACCGTGGAAGGGGACTGAAAGATGTAGAGGCAGGCAGGGATTAGGAGGGATGAGGGAGTCGATACTATATGATCAATTAATGTTTGATCACTGGCTAGATAGCATGTCTTATTTATTTTTATTTGTAAACATGTGTGGGATTTGGTAGCTCAGTGTTTTTTCTCAAATATCCTAAAAATGTCCATAGCTTCACAAGAAAAGATACTTTCCAAAGCCCCTCTGGTACCCCAAGAAAAACCTTTTGCGTATCTCTCTACTGTCTAACCTCATCCACCTGAACTTAACTAAGTATCAGTTGTTCCTACAAAACGAAGATTATAAATTAGAGGATTTATTAGACCTATGGAAGAACCACAACTTTCTCAGGTAATCAAAGAAAACACACAGGAAAAGAATCAATAGGGCAATGCTAGCAAACTTCTACAAATGAAACAGAGCCAAACTAAAGTTAAAGGGAAAACTATAGATTGCATTAAAGCTGACAATAAATTCAAATCCAGATTATTAATTTAAATATATAAGAAAAATCCCTGGGACATAATAGAGGACTAATCATTATTATTACTACTGGCTACCATTTCTTGAATGCTTTCTATGTGTCACACCCCGAAGTCATATATATGTATATATACACACACATATAATTGTATATAATTTTACATATTAAGTTATTCTTTAGAATCATGTTTTACTCGAAATATCCATTTTAGAAGTGAGAAAACTGAAGCACTGAAAGGTTAAATAAATTGCCAATATTATCATATTTATTTGAGTTGGAATTTAAAACCATACTTGGCTGGACAAATACAATCTGCATTATATAAGACAATATATAGTTGCTAACAAGTGGAAACATTTCATTCTCACTAACTGCTGCTGGTAGAACTGCCTTACTCTATGAATGAATTATATACTTATTAAATTACCAACAATTTTTTTTTTTTTAATAACCTTCATTGCTGGTTGGGTGACAGAGAAAAGGGCAGTCCTATAGCCAATGCTGTTGACACTCTGAGAAGACAAACCAGAAAAATGCATGAGGACCTCTGTTGCAACTTCTACTTCCATTATCATACACCTCACACATGCGGCCAGGAAACTAACAAAGGAACAAAGGAGAGACTCATAGTATCTGGATAACTTTCTTGACCTCCTTTACCTGACTCCATAAACTGAGGTTTCTTACTGTGCTACAGTTTGCTGCATTATCCTACAGTTTTAAGAGATTCACTTTAAATTTTATTTTTTTCATGTTTAACCCAATATATAAACTATATGCTACTATCACTAGCTTAAAAATTTATATATACGGGACGCCTGGGTGGCTCAGTTGGTTAAGCAGCTGCCTTCAGCTCAGGTCATGATCCCAGCGTCCTGGGATCAAGTCCCACATCGGGCTCCTTGTTCTGTGGGGAGCCTGCTTCTCCCTCTGCCTGCCACTCTGTCTGCCTGTGCTCGCTCGCTCTCTCTCTCTCTCTCTCTAAAAAAAAAAAAAAAAAAAAAAAAAAAAATTTATATATACATACATACATACATAATACATATATATTTTTTCTTCTAGTCTCTTGAGTTTGGGACTTTAAAAGAAAGAAAACACAAACTGTTGCACTGCCAACAGAGAGTACATGGAGGACACATGCCTAACCGCATGGCTGGAAGGGCCTGATACGTTTCTGAAGATCAACAGCAGCACAAACTTCACCAACTTCTGTCTTTCTTGCATCTTTCTTTTTTTGTAAATTGAGGTATAATTGGCTCCGGTTATATTAGCTTACGTGAACAACATAAAGCTTCAATATTTGGATATGTTGCAAAAAACCCACCGCATTAAGTCTGGTTAGCGTCAGTCATCATACAGAGTTACAGAAGCCTTTTTTCTTGTGATGAGAACCCTTAGCAACATTCAGATACCAATAGAGTGTTACTAACTACAGGCACTGCGCTGTATATTACATTTTCAGGACTGGATTTTGTTTATTTAGATTCCACATATGAGTGGTACCCCGTACGGTATTTGTCTTTCTCTGACTTATTTCACTTAGCCTAAGTTCTCAAGATCCGTCCATGTTGTTAGAAATGGCAAGATTTCGTTGAAAGACACTTCTTGAATCACCTTTCTCTTGAATGTTTTATCTAAATTTGAAAATCCAATCACTATGTCTAATTCATATACCGAGCATGAGTTTCTTCACCTTTCTCTTGAATGTTTTATCTAAATTTGAAAATCCAATCATTATGTCTAATCCATATACCCAGCATGAGTTTCTTTAGAAAATATTTATGAGAAGAAATTAATTTTTCCCCATATGACTTTTGGTAGGCTTGAATATACACTACAGTGGACATTCATTAATTCATCTTTTATTATGGGATTTCTATGGTCTAGAAGGTGAAAAAAAGAAGCATGATATCCACATTCACAAAGCCTGCATTCTTGGAATCAAGACTTATTAACCAAGCCACATATATAAAAATTATTATTTGTGACCATGACTATAAAAGTGGAATGTTATGAGGTCATATAATAATGGGAATTAATAAACCTAATCCATAAGGTCAACAAAACCTTCCCTTTTAGTTGGTTGAGAAAATTGTTCATTCTCTAAGTCGATTTAACTCTGCTCCAATCATATTGGTCAGATTGGTGGGGATTTCAGTTTGTTAGGGCTGAGAGCTCTGGCTCCCTGAATGAACCCTTTAGTCAATGGGAATCTCAGAGCTATTTCTTTACAGGATTCCATTACTTGAGCATGATATCCACATTTCCATTACTTTAGAGAGACAGGTAACTGTGATATATATGGAAAGGTCTGTACTTCTATTCAGATTCTAAGTCCTGTGTCCTTTCCTGTGTTGGCTGAAATATTCCTGTCTTAAGGGAAGCTTCTCCGAATTTTCATGATCCCTTAGTCTTCAAGACCTACAGCCTCCTCCTCATGAAAAATGTGTTACTTGTCTCCCACATTCTTAGGTTTTATTCAAGAAAAGACCACTTAATTATGTCCCTGAGGACAATGGATGCTCAAGTTACTGTGCATACCACTACTTTTTTCCATGTAGGATGGAGGCAGGAAGGACTGAGAGACTAAAAAGAAATTGCACTTCTAATCCTTCACCACCTTACTTTCAGTTATTTGAAACGGAATAAAACATACATGGATATTTCAATAAATTATTTTGCCACACATTCATTGGACATTAATCCTAAAAATACATACCAGTGCTTACAATGTGTTTAATTAAAAAAAACAAAAACAAAAGCAAACCCCAAAACCTTGGTTACAACAAGGCAGGAGACTCTGTTAGAGCTTTCACTTCAGGGACAGAGATATCTGTACCTTTTCAGAAGTTAACCAAAAACAGAAACAACTTCCCCATGTTGTTTCTCAGAAATAGTAAGTACCACAATGATGAAATATTTTCCAAGGACATCTTCTAAAAGCCAATAACTTGCCCACAACAGAATTAGAACTTGGCTTTTGTTTATTATTTAGAATTTAGTTTATCTGACTTCTAATTGACTTTCTCCTTTGTTAGTCTTCCTTTTGTTATTAAAACAATTAATTTCTTGCCTCTTCTATTTAGTTGTGTCTAAACTGCTCTCTCTTTTAAACGTTTTGTTTTTTAATTGGTTTCTTGATTCTCATCAGCTTTCAGGATGGTTCCTTTTAGTTACATTTCTGTTCATGGAAGGGAAGGAAGAGGAAGCTTGCCATAGAAATGGTCTTATATTCAACTTTTTAACACTTTGATTTTCCTTCTACTTCATGTATCTTTGTTCTCCTATTAAATTACCTCTTCATTTTTTTCTTCTCCATTTTTGCTCTCTGATATAGATAACTTCTATTATTCAGCACTTTCCCCAGAAAGATGCAAATTAATGAAATTCTTCCTGTCATGGCCTAGACCATCTTTGTCCATACGTAAACAAAACAATCAATCTGTTTTAAAACATAGTCAAATAAGATGAGGCAAAGGTCACTGTGGCAGTATAAATCCTGTTTGGATGGGCATAGAATAACAAGTAATCAATGTGACTTTTTGTGAAGTAAATCTGTAGTTTGAAATCACAATGCATCACAATGCTAAAGCTAGTTAGCAGTTTATGAAGTTCTTACTACTGGTAAAAACCTGAATGAATACAGACAAATCAAGCAACAATATAAGAAAAGGTAAAGTTTATGGTGTATTAGTAAATATTTTTGTGTATTAAGATCAGCACTTTTCAAGAAACAAAACACCTCTATTTCCCTCATGAGAACATTTACTGTACTACTTTATAATAGCTTATTTGTTTTTCTATGTGTCTTATTAGACTAGGAGCTCTGTAAAAACAGATATTTTAAATTTTGTTTCCTTTTAAACCCCAATATATTGTATATTACCTGGTACACTGCAGGCTTTCATTAAATTTTGATAAGACAAGGGATAATAATAGTGACAGCTGTGTTTCCAGCAGATGTAGCAAATAAATCGCCATTTTAAGGGGAGTTGTAGGAAAATAATAAAGCAGATTTATAGTAATTATATCAAAGAGATAACTCAAAGTCTCTTCATAGAATATCATTTTGTGTGGTATCTGGGTTATACGAGACTTACAGCATAGTGGGACTGACAGCCTTCTCTAACCCTCCACTAAAGTATGGTTGACATGAGGATGACTGGTCACTGGTCAGCTTTCAATCTGGAGAACAGAATTAGGGGATACTCCCCATAGGAATCTGAATTTTCAATGAAAGCATCTGAGACAGAAATCTCAAAATCAGGAAAAAAATAGAAAATAAAAAATATTTTTGCCGTGAAAATATAGCACTATTATTTTTAACATCTGGTCTAACTTAAAATATATGTAAGTTGACATGTTCTGGACTGGAAAAGCAAAATCCATACTAAAGAAAAACACAGAAGGACACACCGGTATCTAGTTTAGAAACACCTATTCACATTTCTAGAGAGGCCATCTTACCGCAATTGAACATCTCAGAAACCAGTGCAAGGCTTTGCTTTGTTCTTGCCTTTACCTGGAGAGGTTTGAACTGCGGGAGAGGAGAAAGATATGTCCAAAACACTATTTGAATAACAAAGTGAATGCAGATACAACCTGTTTCCTTTGTAATCCCAACATGAATTCACAATGGCTTTGTGCCTTGCTTTTGTTATAGTAACACCTACCCCAGTAGTATCAATTTCAAGAGCTCTAAACCAGAATACTGTTCCTGTGTCAGAAGCAGGAGAACTCACAAAAAGTAATAGGAATCAAATGGCCTGCTTCTGGGAAGGTAATCCTGCTTTGGGCTAGATAACAGGGGGGATGCTGACATCTGTGATGAAAGTCCAGTGAACAAAAGCTCTCATGAATATGATTTATGGTAGCTGAGACTGTTAATAGTGCCTGTCCCCATTCAGTCATACAATTGAGATGGGAAAGCCTTACTTTCTCTTAAAGTTTTGGAGAGGAAAACAACAACAACAACAAAGTTTGAGAAAGCAAATATTGCTATCAACTATTATAGTGAGTTTCCTTAGTTGGGCAATGAATGGGGACCTCATATCAAATATCTAGAGTCACATCTAATGTGAGAGGAAAAACACTCTTTCTTGTGGCTCAGCCA
Organism: Enhydra lutris kenyoni; assembly: GCF_002288905.1. NCBI lineage: Eukaryota > Metazoa > Chordata > Mammalia > Carnivora > Mustelidae > Enhydra > Enhydra lutris. The sequence continues at coordinate 37,899,078 of NW_019154099.1, read as the reverse complement.
ATCCCTCACTTGGTTCTTTAGGCTGGCAGCCTACCTGCAAAAAGGAATCCTTTGTTTTACCTTCCCTCATGTAGGCAGGTATGCTCACCCCAATAGGACAAGGCTTGTGCTGGTTCAGTTATGGCTGTGGTAGGAATGGGGGGATGAAGGAAGGGAGGGATAGAAAAGAGCCTGACTTGACTAGGGACAGAGTAGTTAACCCGACGTTGCATGGCTATCATGTGGGGATAGCGTGAGCACGCATGCCTTGAGGACAGCTGCATTACTTCTCAGGAATACATTTTTCTTACTTGAAGTTTAAGTAGGACTTCAGTTATTCACTCAAGAACTTTTCAACATCTTTTGCCTGGATATATATAATTTGGTATCTTTTGAAACTCTACTAAAAGCTATTCCTAATGTGGTTGATTACATCTATTTTTTTTAATAATTTTCTTTTGTCAAGTTTTATAAAGCAAATTTTTATGACTTTTAGTAGAGAATAAGTGGTTATTCTTTTAAATATCACCTGTCTAAACCTCATCTACTTGGCTTCACATTGTATTTTTAATAAGTAATCATTTTATGATAGTTTGGTTATATTCTTTCCAATACCACTTTTTAAAAAATAACTGTCCTCAGGAGAAAAGATGGAGAGCACCAAGATATGTAATTTGGATAGGTTTTCAATAGAATTATTACTTGGAAAATGAACTATATTTTCTGACAAGGTTTAAGAAAAAAAATCAAAAAGCCTTAAAAAAAAGTTAAATCCTTAGATTGAGTACAGATTTTTATTTATAAAATTAGAAGTAAAATTGTACTACATTTACTATATACATTTTAAGCATATATCTATTTATAGTTTCTATATAAAATAATTTCTAAATTTTAAGTAAGCATGTTTACTCCTGACATCAGCATGAAGGGATTCGGTATCCTTGCTATATGTATGTAAAATATCAAGCATACATACAAACAATGTAAACTTATTCAGCATTGTTCATTTTTTTATCTTGTACTGTCATCAGAATGGGACTATTTCATATGGTATCTTGAGATGTTGGGACAGGAACTCCAGAATAGAGTTCTCCTGTATATAAATATGTTTATTATATCTAGTATTCAAAAATCGAGGCTTTTTCTTATTACTCAGTGTCATTATTAATACATTTCATAATTTTTTATGAATTCAGATATATTACGCATATGAAATAGGACTTTTAAGAGTGTCTGTATACAGTCAAAAGTTTTGAAACTCATTAAATAAATCATTTCTAGTGATTAAATAAAACATACTTTAATAAAATGTATTTCTTTTACTCTTGCTTAATCCCTCTAACTCACCAACAGCCATTTTGATGTTTGAAGTTTCCCACAAAGAATATTTTCAGAAGAAAAAAATATGAGTATAAAGGCAGACTTAACCTCACCAACATTTTTCAATAATTCCAGAATCAATTTCTTTTTAAAAAACGAACTAGAAATTTTGATTTTATGCAAAAATAAACCATGGTAAGAACAGGGACACTAATATCTCACTGTCCTTTATTCAGTTTAATATTATGCTTAATATTAAATAACTCTGAAAATCTATTAGTTGTCTTTAATTCCAAGTTCATTGGTTCTGTCACAGATGGAACAGATCATCCTTGTTTGTGCCTGTGTCCATGGTGCTGACACAGGATCTTGACTAAAAGTTCAGTGCCAGTTTTTTTCCAGTCAGCTTGCTAAGCTACATATGTCTCAATTGTACTGATTGGACAGTTCTGAATGTTCAAGCTGTAAACCCTTAAGGCAGGGATTATTTCCATGGAAAACTGCATAACACAGTATGCTTTACCAGCACAAAGCAATCAATATCAGAATGCAAAATCAGGTTGGTTTGTGCACATTACATACAAAAAAGCAAATACACGCCAGTGCATTTTACCTATTCATCTTTTTGAACCTCTTTACTCCTTCAGCTTCTCATACAGAAAAACTATTTAAAGTGCATTTCAGGGGCACCTGGGTGGTTCAGTGGGTTAAAGCCTCTGCTTTCGGCTCAGGTCATGATCTCAGAGTCCTGGGATCAAGCCCCACATCGGGCTCTCTGCTTAGCGAGGAGTCTGCTTCCTCCTCTCTCTCTGCCTGCTTCTCTCCCTACTTGTGATCTCTGTCTGTCAAATAAATAAATAAAATCTTTAAAAAAATTTAAAAAAAAATAAAGCGCATTTCATTGTTTGATGTAAATTCTGGTCAGACACGGGGCATGGTTGTAAATTAAGTACAAATTAACCTTTATTTTTAGGTTGCCCTAGAGTACATTGTTGTGTCCAAAAAAAGTACATAGAAAAACAAAGGACAGCTGAGTAATTATTGGCCAATTGAATACTTTCTTATTCTCATCACACTATGTGTGAGTCCAGAGTTCCTGGGAGATAGCCAGTTATGACACATTTTCAAGTCTAGAAATCATGACAAAACGACATTGCATGCAAATCTGAGGGATATATGGTTCAGCATTAATGCAATATGTGCTGTCAGTGCCACTATGTTTTAGTATAGCTTTTCACTGAGTTCACTGAAAAAGCAAGTGAAAGTATGTATTTATAAATCTCTTCCTGGGAATGACTTTAAAATATACTCTTATTATAGAACCTATTGTTATCTTTTTCAATGAACTTAACTCCAGTATATAGATGGAGAGAAAGAGAATTTCATTATTTACAAAACTGAAGGAAACCAAAAAGCCTTGAAACCACTGTGTTGGTTGTTTCATTTCACCCATGTGTTTCTGTGGCCCTTTCCCTCATTTACACTGACACTATATTACCAAAAAGGTCAATGCTAAGCCTGCTACTGCCAGAGATTTGAAGTTATGAGTTTTCCATTAGCCTTTAAATACGTAGCATCAGTTCATGCCTTTCTTTCACTGCCTGTGTTCTACATGTTTAAGGGAATCAGAGAAAAAATGTAAGAGAATATTTTACTTCCTCTCTAAATCAGCAAATTTTCTGTTCTCAATTAGTATTTTCAAGTTTCTGGGGTTCTCAAAAATACTAAATTAATATACAGTATTAAATACTAAGTCTTAGCAGCTCAGAATTAGAATTAGAATACTAAATCTATCCCCTTTAATATATCTGCATCATGGTTTTTATGAAAATCTCCTCAAGTCATATCTTGATGTAGCAGAACATATGAACAGCAAACCAAACAAGTGTCTTCACAAATTGATGGTAAGTATGGCCCATAATTTATTGCCCATAATGGTGCTGGTCTACTCAATACTGCACAAGTCATTGTTGGATAAGTAAGCAGCTACCCTTAGAATTTAGCTTCTAACCCCAGTGAAACCAGCTCGTGTGCCAGCCTGTGCTGACCATGTTTGGTAAACTTAGGAAAATGAATGGTATGATGTGCATTTCATCTTTACTTGGGAGAGAAATCATATTCTACACAGATATCCCTTTTCTATCTTGGAAAGAATACAATTGTTTTTGTGTTCTTTTAAAATTATAAACATAATTAAATATATCTTTTATATGCTTTACACAGTACTGGTGATATCTGAAGGATAATAAATGTTTAAAAATTAAATGAAGGAAGTAGGTATCATGGCTTAAAATTTAGTTTCAGAAATAAGAAGGGGAAATTATATTAACTTGTTCTAATATATTCAGAAAATCTCAGAATTTCATTTTTATTTGAGCTACATAGAACACATATTACTTTCATTAACGTGGATTGATACTTTATTTCATGTAGCTAGACAGTTTCTCAGTATCTTCTGCCATGCATACAAAATTTCTTCAAATCCATATCTGGTCCTTTCTCCACTCCTGCCTTAACGGGATTGGGAAAGATTCTCTGAGCCTGCTGCTTCCAGTCCATATTCATTCCAGCACACTGTAATTTCAGAGCCAGAGACTGTGCTAGCTAAGTCTCAATCACTGAATTTAGCCAGCTGATGGGATAAAATTGAGAAAGATAAACAGCAATGTCCCAGAAATAAGGTTGAGTCAAAACATGCATAACGGGCACCTGAGTGGCTCAGTTGGTTAAGCATCTGACTCTTGATTTCGGCCCAGATCATGATCTCAAGATTATGAAATGGAGCCCCACATCAGGCTCCACATTCAGTAGAGTCTGCATGAGATTCTCTTTCTCCCTTTCCCCCATGCACTCTCTCTACCTTTCTCTCTAAAATAAATAAATCTTTAAAAAAAAATACATAACGGATGCCATACTTGAAATACTTGAAATTAGCAAGCCATTTTGCAACCTCTTTTTCCATTCCAATGTCTAATATTACTGATACGATATAGATATAAGCTTATCTTATGGTAAAAATCACAAGATACTTAGGATTTGGGGCATATCAACCTAGCTATGGTGTTTATTTTTATTAAATGACAATTTTTCTTTTAGAACTGTATTATTGGGGCACCTGCATAGCTCAGTCGGTTAAGTGACTGACTCTTGATTTAGGCTCAGGTCATGATCTCAGGGTTCTGGGATCGAGCCCCATGTCGGGCTCCACATTTGGTATGGAGTCTGTTTATGATTCTCTCTCCCCCTCTCCCTTTGGCCTTCCCCCTGCTCATGCTTCCTATCTCTCTCTAAAATAAATAAATAAAAGCTTTAAAAAAAAAAAAAAAAAAAAAAGAACTGTATTATTAACATATTAAATACTATTGTCAGAAAACCAACCACAGGATAAAGATTTGCAGCATTCATAAAAATGAGCTATGGACCAGCTTATTAAAAAATTAACTCTATACAAGTAACAAAGAAAAATTTTAGGTAAAGCAGATTATAAAGATGATTTTGGGGGGGGTGCAGAGGGAGAGGGAGAGAGAACCTTCAGCAGGTTCTGTGCCCAGCATGGAGCCTGAAGAGGGGCTCAATCTCACAACCCTGAGATGACGACCTATGCCAAAATCAAGACTTGTATGCTTAACCCACAAAGCCACCCAGAAAGGAGTAATTGTCCCAACTTGCTAGTGTTGACTTAATGATTTGGATACCAAATGGGAAACAGGAGATGTGGAATTTGGAAGGCATCTGATTTAGATCCAAAGACCATGACTAAATATTTTAGAAGGTAGAGACAATAAGAGCAGTGAAAGTTATTGGTCCAGACACAGTTTCCACTATACCATGCAGTGTACTTGTCAAGAGACAAAATGATTACTCAGAGTCCAATAATTTGGAACAAAGAGAGGCCCGAAGAGGTTGCACCACCAGGCGCAGGGCAAGAGTGCAGGCTCCAAGGTGAAGCCCAGGGTCTGGGTGGACTCTTGGTTTTATTATCATACAATGTAAAGTATGCAGAAGCAAGGAGGGAAACACAGCTCAAGAAGGCAATCACATGAGGGGCAGCGGGGAACTGTATACATGAATAATAGCACGGATCCTAGTGAGACATTAACTAGGGGGCTGCAGGGGATGGGAGAACTGAGCTGAGCAGGCGTAGCTATCTTATCCACCATCATTGCTGTTTACAGCATGTACTGTTCTCAGTATGGATGATGGCAGGAATAAATGGTTTCTGCCACACACAAAGAGCTGCTGCCATTTACGCATGCTCCTGTTCTTACCACCTGTTTTACCCACTGAGGTCTTGCTTTCCCATACCACTACCTCTCAAATTCAGACAAAATGTATATCTTCCTTTTGAGCAGTTCCACTAACTTTACTTAAAATTTCTGAGTTTTCAAAAATGTATCAGATGCTGTATATTTATACAGTATCTATACATTTCTTCCTCCTGCATGTAATTCCTTACGGAATTGTGTTTGGTACTGTATTTTCAGTAACGGAGGGCTCTTCCATTAAATCCAGGATGAGCCATTTCTAAGCTAAGTGGGAAATGTTTACTTCATTCTCCTCCATTCTCATCCTTCATTTTAGGGATAGACCCATAACACAATTCTAATCTTCAATATTAAGGAGTCTTTTTATTTGAAGATTGATGCACCCAAAAAAGAGGTAGGTAAAAAACAAAACCAAACCAAAAACCCTACTATATTTGTCTGTGTTGATTCAGCAGGGTTGAGATTATTATTATTAATGCTATGACCTATTTTGACCATGAGGCAACAAGCTTAAAAATAAAAAGCAAATAGGCAAGAATAGAAGAGAAGGATGAAATAAGTAACATCACTCCATATTGTTACAAATGGCAGGACTTCCTTATTTTTTATTGCTGAGTAATATTAGGAGATAACTATTCATTAAGTGAATAAGTAAGTTTGACCCTTTCAGAATTGTAGTACATAAATTATCATATACCTTTCTATGTAGTGTTTTTTGTTTGTTTCAAGAGCAGGCAAAATGAAACAGGAAGAATTACTTTATAATTTTGTTACAACAGTGGTCTTTTTTTTAACATGTGCATTAAGATTAGGATCATTATTACTTCATATGAAACCATTTAGCTATTTATATTTATTTGGTTTACTAAATAAACTTCCCTAAATTAAAAAGTATGGGCATTGTGTGTGTATATTTTGCAAAAAGAGGTCTCAGGGGGAGATGAAAAATTGAACTTTAATTCAATCTTTAAACAATCATATGTGGATGAAAACTTTCATGATAAAGTTTTGCAAAACTTTTACAATTTACAGTATAAAATTAGGAAAAATAATAGGAGGCTACTTATTCTAGGAAAATTTTTCTTATCTATGTGTGTAGCAAAAATGAAGTGTTCAACTGGGATTACTATCAAAATCATATTTTTAACAGTATGAATCTTCTTTTGAATTTATTATGTTCTATTTCTTGTTTTTTTTTTTTTTAAAGATTTTATTTACTCATTTGACAGAGATCACAAGTAGGCAGAGAGCCATACAGAGAAAGGGGGAAGCAGACTCCCTGCCAAGCAGAGAGCCCGATGTAGGGCTCGATCCCAGGACCCTGAGATCATGACCTGAGCCAAAGGCAGAGGCTTAACCCACTGAGCCACCCGGGCACCTCATAAATTCATTATGTTCTATTTCTTAAAAGCAACGTAATTCTGAAATGTCTCAATGCTAATACAATAGTTTTCTGAACTTAAGTTTCTTTGAGCAACACTTTGCTTACCTGTAAAACAGGTTGGTAGAATATTAATTCTATTAGGTCTATATGAATGAGTATCAAATAAGATTGTATAGGATACTTTTTTATTGTTTATTTTAAATTGAGGGTTTGTGTTTTTTTAAATTCCACTACAGTTAACATACAGCATTATATTAGTTTCAGGTATACACTTTAATTATTTTTTTAAGAGAGAAAGAGAGGGTATAGTGGCAGAGGGAAAGAAAAAATCCCGGACCCCAACATGGGGCTCCATCTCACAATCCCGAGATAATGACTTGATTTGAAAAGGAGAGTTGCTGGGGGGCGCCTGGGTGGCTCAGTGGTTTAAGCCTCTGCCTTCGGCTCAGGTCATGATCTCAGGGTCCTGGGATCGAGCCCCGCATCGGACTCTCTGCTCAGCAGGGAGTCTGCTTCC
>NW_019154099.1:37677870-37891513 GCF_002288905.1 Enhydra lutris kenyoni | reverse complement strand
ATGACCTGAGCCTTCGGCTCAGGTCATGATCTCAGGGTCCTGGGATCGAGCCCCGCATCGGACTCTCTGCTCAGCAGGGAGTCTGCTTCCCCCTTCTCTCTGTCTGCCTCTCTGCCTACTTCTGATTTCTCTCTGTCAAATAAATAAATAAAATCTAAAAAAAAAAAAAAAAAAAAGAAAAGAAAGAAAAGGAGAGTTGGACACTTAACCAAATGAGCCACTCAGGTGCCCCAAGTATACACTTTTAAACCAAAGGCTGAAAGGTGACAGGACATATCCAAATGAATGTAAGCAAAGAAATGAAGAAATAGACATTTTAGTTACAGAATATAGCTGTGCAAAAAAGAAAGGCAGAGCAATAACATATTTGGAAAACAAAACAAAATGGTCAGTGTATTAAGAATGTAAAGTGTCTTGTTTAGAAAAGCAAATGGAAAGATGAGCAGATCCCAATTTATGAAAGAACTTGATTTTTCACTCAAATGAGCTTTGATTTGCTATAAAATTTATTTTAAAAGGTAAGTAAGAGTTTGACTTTTTCTCTAAAGAGCTATTTACACAAGGGCTCTTCTCAAAATTTCAAGTAAGGTTTCTTAGTTAAGTCTCAAAAATACTATCCTAAGTTGAAGAATAGAAGAGTCAGAATACAATTTAATTAGGGAATGATTTTGGACAGCAGGAAGATCAACCCTGGATCCATTAACAGCAGTAAGAACAACACAGGGCCATGCAAGAGAACTGATGAAGAAATGGCATAGACAGTCTTTGCCTGACACTCTCTGAAAATGGATACTGAGTATCAGTAAGGGAGGTAAAACAGTATTATACTTGGATGTTACTCTTGGAATTTGGGTTCATGAAACGAGGCTGAGAATTAGGTTTACAAAAATACGTGCAGATTAAAATTGGATTTTTTCCCTTAATTAACTGAAAAATAAATCATAAGTTATATATTAATAATATAACAAACCTTTCACTTATGGACACACACACACTGATCTTCCTGGGGTTATGTCCCAATAAATCCATTGTAATGTTGAAAATATCATGAGTTAAAAATGCATTTAATACACTTCACTTACTGAATCGCTTCTCAGACTTTTGGCTAAGATCAAGTGTAATACAATTCACCTACTGAATATCAAAGCTTAGCCTACCATAAATGTGCTCAGAACACTTATATTAGTATACAGTTAGTCATAATCACCTAACACAAAGCCTATTTTATAACAAAGTGTTGACTATCTTATGTAATTTATTGAACACTGTACTGAAAGTGAAAAATGGAATGGTTGTATGGGTACAGAATGGTTCTATGTATACCACTTGTTTACTCTGATGACTGTGTGGCTACTGGGAGCTGTGGCTCCTTGCCACTGCCCAATATCACACGATCATACACATACTGCCAATCTGGGAAAAGATCAAAACTCAAAATTTGAAATATGGTTTTTACTGAATGTGTATCACTTTTGCACTATCATAAAGTTAAAAAATTATAGGTTGCATGATCGTAAGTCAGAGACTGTACACATCCATAAAGTAAATTTTATATTAATAAATATAAGATTTTGAGTTATATGCTACTATCTTGATTTTTTTAGACAACTGAGTGTCTACTAAAGGAAATTTCTGAGGGTTAAAATTCATTTTAATCCATTTTCACAGTTCCCCCATTTTTTTTTTTTTATTTTTTCTGAAAAGAGACATCAAATCCTTACAGGTCTGATAGCTGCAAATTTTAGCAAAGTCCCTTAAACATTTTATTTCCTCTTTTAAACTTAGAAAACTTCCCTGACAGCTGCTTTAAAGTCTTAGCTATCTTTCATGTCTTTCCCAAAGTTGCCACTGTGAAAAAACCTGTTCAGATAACAAAACAGTTAAGAATGTTTTCTTTATTCTTATTTTCCTTCTATTTTGGCTTTATTTTTTTTTTTCTACTAGAATATCAGTTACTAAATGGTGGTGGTATATTCCACAGATGTAGAACAATTTTAATGACACTGAAATATGCATATTTCCTGACATAAAAAGCAAACTATAAGAACAGTTTTAATGACACTGAAATATGCATATTTCCTGACATATAAAAGCAAACTTAAATTTCAAGGCTCATTCCAGAGATATTAATGTGATCTGTTTATGACATAGGGACAAAAGTATAAAATATTTTAAACCATTCATTACTACAGTAAATTATAGTTGACTGCAGAAGACTAGGCTCAAAATATTAAAAAAATAGCAAGAAGAATCTTCAAATGATATTCCTATTAGATGGCATAGTACTTGATTCTTGTACTTTGCTTTTTTGTTTTTCATTATTTTTCTAGAAGTTACAGGTTTTATCTTTCACTTCTTTGGAAAAACTAGTAGAATAGGAAAAATAGTAAGACATAGAATTGCATCTTCTCTTTATTTCTCCACTTATGTGGTAGAACATTTAAAATCCTTTAAAATTATTCTTCTTCAGAATCGCTGATGTTTTTTGTTATTGGGGTGGGCCAGTATGTTTGTGTTTGGAGGGAGTTGTATGCAGTTATCAGTTGTTTACAGACTTGTCCAAACTATTTTTACAAGTACTGTATTCCTTATCTCTATGGTCACTGAACTCTTGGTTCCATCATTTTTGTAATTAGCCAGTGATCTGACAGATTGCCTTGAATATAAATATAATGGCCAGCCCGTGCACTGGTCCCTCAGAACTAATGGCCAGCCCCTGCACTGGTCCCTCAGAAAACCAGCAGGCAAATCAAAATACACCCACCCACCTGAAACCTTGGAGAACAAAGTTCCTATATCCAACTGGCACCAGCAATCACATCAGGTACAGGTACCAGTAATTTGATCTACCAATCCCATAGCTGCCTGTCATGGGACTGGAGGAAGGGAGATGGTAGCTGCTACGCCAATGCAAAATCCGGCAAAATTTCTAACATTTTGAACCTTTTTCTTCATTTAGCACCCCTCTCTATGCTGTCCGTGGTCAACTTTACTCTGGAGTTCTGTGATATTTGATTTTCATGGTTCTTGATAACTCAGAGATTTTTTTGTTGCCAGGATTGATTTCTAAAACTTTTTACTCTGAAATCTTTCATTAGGGCATTCTTGTTGTAAAGATGTATTTTAATGGCATGTCTAATCTCTTTTTTTGGTACAATTTGATTTTCCTTATCAACTCTCTCTATAGGTAATACAAAAAACATTTAGTTTTATTTTCAGTGTTTAATTCTGTTATCTTACTAATTACATATTTAACATTTTCATTGCAAAAAAATTATTCATGTTATTTTTCACCCTTTTCAGTACCTTATCATATATATAATATATATATTTAAAATTTATATGTGTTTCTTCCAGTTTGAACAAGATATAATTCATATTTAGCATTATGTAAATTTAAAACATACAAGGTGATAATTTGGTATACTTAATACTGCATTACTGACATCAGCTGTGGCAACATTTTTCTGAATATGTCTCCTGAGGCAAGGGAAATAAAAGCAAAAATAAACTATTGGGACTACATCAAAACAAAAAAGTTTTGCATAGTAAATGAAATAATCAATAAAACTAAAAAGCAATCTACTGATGAGAGAACATACTTGCAAATGAGATATCTGATAAAGGGTTAGAATCCAGAATATATAAAGAACTGACACAACTCAATATCCGGAAAAAAATAATACAATTTAAAAATGGGCAGAAGACATGAATAGACATTTCTCCAATGAAGACATACAGTTGGCCAACATACACATGAACAGGTATTCAATATCACTGATTAGGGAAATGCAAACCAAAACTATAATGAGATTATCACCTTATACCCATCAGAATGGCTACAATAAAAAACACAAGAAACAAGTGTTGGCGAGGATGTGGAGAAAATGAACCCTCTTGCAGTGCTGGTGGGAATGCAAACCGTTCCAACCATTGTGGAAAACAGTATGGAGGTTCCTCAGAAAATTAAAAATATAACTACCTTACAACCCAGCAATCACACTACTGGGTATTTACCTTTACCACCACCCCAAAAACTCCCACTAAATCAAAGGGATACCTGCAGCCCTATGTTTATTGCAACATTATTTACAATAGCCTCTCTATGGAAGCAGCCCAAGTATCCATCCACAGGTGAATAGATACATGTGGTATACAATATATACAATGAAATATTATTCAACCATAAAAAAAGAAATGAAATCTTGCCATTTGCAACAACATGGATAGAGCAAGAGAGTATAATGCTAGGCAAAATAAGTCTGCCAGAGAAAGACAAATACTATATGATCTCATTCATATGTGGAATTTAAGAAATAAAGCATATGAAAGAAAATAAAACATGAGCGAAGGAAAAAAAAGACAAACCAAAAAACATACTCTTTTTTTTTTTTTTTTTAGTCCAAAAAACATACTCTTAACCACAGAGAACAAACTGATGGTACTAAAGGGGAGGTGGGTGGGATGAGGAGAAAAAGAAAAACAACAACAACAACACAGGAATTCATTTAAAGGAATATTCAGGTTTTTTTTTTTTTTAAAACTTTGGTAATAATGATCATTTTGTAACTGTATAAAATAAACTAAATTCATGGAAAAGAATCAAACAAATTCATTTCATTTATATATAGACCTTCCCCCCAAAATACACAACTAAGACAACTGAATTTTATCCCTTACAAATGTCTTTAAGAAAAAGTTATAATCTAGTAAAATGTTGAGTCAGATAGGATGGCTCAGTGGGTTGAGTCTCTGCTTCAGCTCAGGTCGTGATCTCGGGGTCCTAGGATTGAGCCCCACATTGGGCTCTCTGCTTGGCGGGGAGCCTGCTTCCCCCTCTCTCTCTGCCTGCCTCTCTACCTACTTGTGATCTCTCTCTGTCAAATAAATAAAATCTTAAAAAAAAAAAAAGAAAAATTATCACTTTTGTCTCAAAAGCTGAAATTAGGTGATATAGGACCACATAGCAAAATTGAACAGTTAAGTGCACAGAAAAAATTGCAAAAATCAATTGTGTCCTAGATTGCAGCCATCAGTTATATCCTCCTTTCTTAACTATTTTAAAGTGAGTAGCACATTCCCTGCAAATTGCATCAAATCTGACCTTGCTTTTGAAGTTGACAGCATTAGCACTTGAAGTTCTGTACAAAAATAGTTGAAAAGAACAAAAATGTTCCCTTTTTGGGAGTTCTTTAGTGCCTTAAAACTATATTCCTACAATTTTTAAAGTAAATGAGTTAATACTTACTCCATTCTATTAGCTCTTATTTTCTAAACATATTAATTAATTAATTTATTTATTTTTAAAGTCAACTAAGTGTAAATTTTGATGTCATCCTGTAAACATAAATAATAATTTTGCAATGATATCTGGGTAGTAATCTGTATAAAACAGACCAGTATAAAATAATCTGGTAGAGATCTTTAGGTTTTAGCTATGGGTCTTTGCAAGCAGTTTATTCAACATAGATAAACTGAGATTTCTTCCAAATTAGATAGTAAAATAAAGAGCAAAACAGTATCATTTGTCCTAATCACCTGAAATGAAAAAGAAAAACACAGATATCTATACTGTAATCGAAGTATACATGCTTTTTATGTCTCATTTCATGGATAAAGTAGTGTGGCCCATCCAAATGTAGAAATGATGAGGACACCAAAATATACTGGAGACTTCTAAAAGTTTCTGCTTCTGATCAGGTGAAGAACTAGAATTATGTAAACTTCATGTCCAGGTTGTTAATGAAATAAATTTGTCACATGGAACTTTATTTTCTTTAAGATTCCATACCATGACTCTCTGAAACAATGAGTAAATAAAAAAAAATTTTTTTTCTTGCTTTAGAAAAGCAAAGAACAGCTATTGTCCCTAGCCCAGAGAACTGAAATATAACTCCTATTTATATTAGAGGGAAAACTGCTGTGAATAATGGGTACAAATTTAAGAAAAATATGCAGGTATTGCCTACAGTATAATTTTTCAACTTCTTATCTTCATGTCTAGAGATAATTTAAAAATTCTATTTGTGATAAAAGATAAATATTGATATGGTGAGATTTTATATATAATATTATATTTTCTGTTTCTAAAAAAAAGAAAGAAAAATGCTGTGGAATAAATCCAAGATTAAAATAAACTATTTTTAAAGGTAATCATATTTGAATATTGAAAACTATTACAAAGTGAGCAAATTAAAATTATTCTCTAGAGTGATTCATCAGTAAGTATTCACTAGTTTTTTGTTTGTTTACTGTACGTTTAACATTGTGAGAGTTTTTGTAAAGCAGAAAAGGAATATAATTACTAGTCACTGATCAAAAAAAGCTCACAATACATGCTGAGTAAGTAAAATGAACGAACAGTCTTAGGGTAAATAAATATATGCTGATATCAAAGTCTGTTATACACTCATTGATTAAAAAACATAATGTATTTGTGTTCTCCATAAATAATTTTATTAATTTATAAAGAGAGAGCTAGAATTGAAGTTGCTAAAACTTCCAATTCTGATAAAAAGGTAGATGTTAGGAAACACTGTTGCTTCAACCTTATAATAAAAAGCTTGATTAACTATAAAATTATATTTTTATAATCCCACAAAAGACAAGAAGTACCAAAATCTGGCAAAACACAAGCCCATCATAGAAGACAAGACTCATCCTTGATGGAGTGAAAATAAATAGGTAAAAGCATCACTTAAGGCCATAAAGAGAAACAAGATAGATGTTGAGTGAGCCCTTATGGCAATATAAGACCCATAAGCCTTTAACAAGTGTATGGGTTGGTGTACAGAAGGCTGAGACCAGAGAAGATTTAAGAAAGAGTTCCCTAAAGCATTTGGTGCCTACCTTAAGCCAGGTGGAAAGTAACTGTTAAGACTGCTGAACGTTGGGCCAGCCCAGATACTTGCTGAATACTGTGCGGCAGCACAACTGAATGCTAGCGGGGAGGCAACAGGGAAGACAGATTGTACACAGTGCACATAACCAGGAGCTGTACTTGAGGGGAAAGAAAATTTCCTGGTGCTAGAAAACACTGGCAAACAGGCTGTGAAGTTGGAAGAACACTCAAATGTTTCAGAACACTGGGAAACTGGCTAACACTTAAAGAATTTTATGGATCACTCTATAGCAGGAGTTTTGATCCCAACATCAAAAAAAATTTTTTTTTAAAGATTTTATTCATTCACTCGACAGACAGAGATCACAAGTAGGCAGAGAGGCAAGCAGAGAGAGAGAGAGAGAGGAGGAAGCAGGCTCCCCGCTGAGCAGAGAGCCCAACGCGGGGCTCGATCCCAGGACGCTGAGATCATGACCTGAGCTGAAGGCAGAGGCTTTAAACCACTGAGCCACCCAGGTGCCCCCCAACATCAAAATATTTAAAGCCAATGGCTGGTGACCTGAAAATGCTAAACATGTAACAAATCCCCATACCCAATTTAATTAAATATTATATTGACTCAGTTCTTTACACAATTTTCTTGACAGAAAAACAGATTGTGCCCCTTGCTCGGGTAAATATTATTTATTTGAACCTCTACTCTGATTTTAAATAAAATGTCATGTATACAGTAAAAAATTGTAAGACACACATCAAAGCAAATAATTATAAACTATGTACAAGAATGGAAATAGTAAATAGAAGAAACTGAAAGAGGACTTAAACATTGGAATTTTCAGACACGGAATTAAACTGTTATAAAATGTTTTAGGGGCACCTGGGTGGCTCAGTGGGTTAAGCCTCTGCCTTCGGCTCAGGTCATGATCTCAGGGTCCTAGGATGGAGCCCCGCATTGGGCTCTCTGCTCAGCAGGGAGCCTGCTTTCCATCCCCTCTCTCTCCACCTACTTGTGATTCCTCTCTGTCAAATGAATAAATAAAATCTTAAAAAAAAAAGTTTTAAAATGAAGTAGAAAAAGTGAATAGCACATGTAACTAATGATGATTTCAGCAGAAAGGAGAAAAAGCAAGATTCTAGAAAATACTTCATATCAGATATGACTTGATAATAGACTTGAGGGGCACCTGGGTGGCTCAGTGGGTTAAAGCCTCTGCCTTCAGCTCAGGTCATGATCCCAGGGTCCTGGAATCAAGCCCCACATCGGGCTCTCTTCTCGGCAGGGAGCCTGCTTCCTCCTCTCTCTCTCTCTGCCTGCCTCTCTGCCTCCTTGTGATCTCTATCAAATAAATAAACATTTAAAAAAAAAAAGAATAGACTTGATTCACAGGATAAATAATAACTTGAAAGCATGGTGATAGAATTAATCCAAACAAAGCCAAAAAGACAAAAATGATGGTGGGGGAGGGGAACAAATATAAATTTAATATCTTTTACTCCAGATCTACCAAAAAACAAACAACAAAAATTAAAAAGTTTTTGCTTTTCCATAGTCTCGTAGAAGAGACAAATCTTGGAAAAGTTTACTTTCACATAACTACATTTAAAAACTGAGACTGGAAAGCATTTTTTTTTTCCCTAAAAGTGAAAAATAATTGGTGTTATATACTCAGGTTATACTCTTCCAAACAGAATCCTGTCTTCCTTTTCATCATGGAATTCTTATTAATATTCATTTACTTTATGTCCTGAAAGAAATGTAACTAATAATTGCTAATTACTTAGTCTGGAAAAATATGTTTCTGTTATTTTGAGGAAAGAAGTCATACAGCCCAACATGATACATCCCATTTCTCTTTAGAATTTTAAAGATAATATATTATTTTATCCATTTACTTTTAACCAGAGTTTACTTACTTAAATGTATGAAGTATGTCATTACTTCTCTGTTTTATATTCAAAGAAAATTGTAATAATAATTGGTAGTAAAGCCCTAATGAAGTAACTGGACTTAATATACGTTATTCAAGAAATATCTAACAATGTCATCTACTTATTTCCTTTCAATTGCGTCATGTTTCTAAATCAGAAAAAAAAAACGTAATGCATCTTTTTTTTTCCAGTTACTGTGAATAAAGCAAAGGGTTTTCCATGATTTATCCAAAGTTATTTGTGAAGGTGACAGATCAGTGAAATAGTATTCAAACAAATTTCTCCCATACTTATGTTACTGCTGGCAATGTATAAAGTTCCACATAGACTTCAATGCCATCTACATTCAAACAGTAGGAAAGGTCAATTTTGTAGAAAAAGTCTAGTGTTTGAAGACATTTCAACACTGTCTTCATAAATAAAATTTGTATACAGTCCCTTAAAAACAGACTTTTTTATAAATTGTATGCAAAATGTGATTAAAAGTATTCTGATATATTGCTTCTCAGCCTTTTGGCTAAGATCAAGTGTAAAAGTATGCTGATATAAAAGAATGAAAGTTATTCTCTATGCCCAGTAGAATTCCTTTTCCTTACCCTGATAAGGGACTTATTAAGGTTTATAAATGCATGTTTCTCTAAGATTAATTGTCTGGTAGTCAGAAACTCTCTTTCAAACAATAAACATCCTCTAGGAATAAAAACAGCAGAATCCAAAGAAAATTATGTCAATATTTTTTAAGAAGTACAACATAAATATAGATATTTATGGCTTGTTTATTCTTGTCAACCATCCAGCAATGTTCTAAAATAACTTTTATATTTTTCCTTTAAATTTCCTCTCTCTTCTTTTAGGTCACTTTTTTGTATTCATATTTTCTTTGATTTTGCTCCTGTATTTTGTAAACACCTTATGGTACACAAAATTTAAGGTGTTTTAAATATGTAAAAACATCCTAAAAATAAAAGCTAACATTAATTTAGTGCCTATTATGAAAAACATTATTCAGCTGTTTTGTATGTATTAAATATTTTAATCCAATAAATGTATTCTAAATTAATAATATCTTTTTATAGGTTAAAAAATCAAAAAAATTGGAGTTCAAATAATCTAACATCTTCATGGTTATTGTACTACTGTGTGGCAAAGTCAGAATTTGAATTTCATTGTATGTGATTCTAAAGTCTTTTGGAGGAAAAAACAGTTTTAAAATTGACTAACATAGGAGCAGGATTCTGGGAAGATTACAGAGTAGGAAGCATCAGGACTGTCTCCTCATCTAGACAATAACTGCACTGGAAGAATCTGTCTGATGTAGCTATTTTGGAACTCTAAATCTACTGAAGACTTGAAGTGTTGGAAGAAGGCTTAAAGGGCAAATTGTAGTTAATTTCTGTCAATTTTAGCTCTTAGATCTGTAGCAGCTTTCATCTCCTACCTCCCAGCCCTGTGGCAGGAAGTTGTGTAGATTACTGGAGCAAAATAAAGGATCTGTGCTTTGATCACTGTTTCTAGCTTCTGACTTCAGGAATGCAAAGAGGTATGTGACCATTTTTGTTGTACCTCCCCCAAATTGTTGCAAGCCCTCCCCCATTTTTGTTGTACCTTCCCCAAATTGTGGCAAGCCCTCCCACCATCTCCCCCCGCCCCCCGCCATATGAAGTGATTTTCCAGGTGTTAAAAGGCCTTTAAATTTTCAAGTTTCGTTTTTCTTTTTCCCCTTTCAAGAGCTAGACTTTAAAGACTCGGGGGTATTCAAAAGCAGCTGCATACAAGAGTAAAATTGGAATGTCTTCACATATGCCCAGGAAAAGTTGCAGGCTTTGAAAATATCAACTAAATTAATAAATCTTAGTCAAACTGATCAAGACTAAAAGAGATGAAACACAAATTATCAATCTCGTGGTGCACACAGATTAAATCACTACAGATTACACAGATACTAAAATAGTAAGGGATGTTATGGACCATTGTACAGGAGTAAATTTAATAATTTAGAGAATATGGATAAACTTCCTAAAAGACAAAAATCGCAAAAACTCATTCAAGAAGAAACAGATTAAATACATAGCCTGGTATCTATTAATGAAATTAAATTTATAGTATAAATTTTCCCAAGAGGAAAACTGTAGGCCCAGTTGGCTTCACTAATAAATACCACTTAACATTAAAAAGAATTATTAACTTACTATACACAAAAACTAAGTCAAAATAGATCATAGACCACATGGAAAACAACAAAGTTTACAATGTCTGGACAAAAACAAGTGAAAACCATTGTGAAGTTAGGTTAGGCACAGATTTCTTAGATCTGACACTAAAAATACAATCATTAAAAAACACAGATAAATTGTATTTCGTTAAAATTCAAAACCACTGTTCTTTAGAAGACATTGCTCTCATAGTGAAAAGAGAAGGAAAATTGGAAGAAATTATTTGTAAATCAAATATCTGATATGAGGTGGGAATTCAGAATTTAAAAATAAAAACAAAACAAAACAAACTCTCATAGCTCAATAATAAGAGAAGGAAAAATAGCTCAATTTATAAAGAAATAACCAAAGACTCATACAGGCATTTCATCCAAAAAGCTATATGGATAATTAATAAGCAAATGAGCATATTCTCAACACAAATAATTGTTAGGAATATGGAAACTCAACAATGAAATGCTACTACATACCTCTCAGAATGGCTACAATTAAGAAGAATAAACATAAAAAAAAAAGTATTGGTTAGTATCAGCAATTGGAATCATCATACAGTGCTGGGCAGAATATAAAATGGAGGAACCATTTTGGAAAGCATTTCTTTAAGTTGATCATGCCCCTGTTATTCTGCACCTACTCCACATATAAATAAAAGTATATGTCAAAGCAAGTACTTTCACTCAAGTGTTTTATATGGAATAGTCAAAAATGGAAAACACCACAAATATGCGGCAACTTGGAAAGAGATGAACATTGTATATCTTTACAATGGAACACTATTCAGCAAAGACAGGAATGAAGAGTTAACAAAATAAGTGAATCATCACTAGTTTTGCTGAGTGAAAGAAGCTAGTACCCCCGTATCATATATTCTGTATCATTCCACTCATATAAAATTATAGAAAATATGAACTAATCTACAGCAGTAGAAAGCAGATCAGTAGTTGACTGGGGATGGAAGGAGGGCAAGAGAGGTGGGAGAATGTGGATGTAAAGGAGAAAAAGGAAACTTCTGGGGAGTGGGTCATTATCTTGTTTGTGGTGATGTTTTCATAAATAAATACATATGCCATGTCCTTTCAAGTTGTATACTTAAACATGTGCAGCTTATTGTATATCAATTATACCTGAATAAAACTGTTAAAAATTTCAAAACAAGTTATATACATATAAATGGAGGTGATAATAACTGGCTACTCCATCAAAGGACCCATTCTACTCTCAATTAAAGATGTTCAGGGGCACCTGGGTGGCTCATTTGATTAAGCATCCCATTCTTGATTTTGGCTGAGGTCATGATCTCAGGGTTGTGAGATCAAGCCCTGCACTGGGCTTAAGTGTAGGCAGCCGCGGACTGGGCTAGAGTCAAGAGACCAAACCAGGCCCCAACTCGCGCCTCCTTGAAGCCCAGGTGCTAATAGCCCTGTGGGTGGAAAAGTTGAGCAGCGCTTGAGAAAGGGCCTGAGCTATGGATCCTAAGACTTGCTGACGTGGTTGCCTGCATGTGCTTATCTGGTATGGGTAAAACAGGCCTGCTCATTAAACCATTGTGGGATTGTGCTGTCCTTGCACGGGCCATAAACTATGTTTTGAGTAGCTTTGAAGTTAGTGCAGCTGGTTAAGGAGTTATCTGAAGACAGAGACCACTGACGTCAGAGGGTCTGCCATTAGTGCTTGGGAAATAGATAATAGGGAAGCTTGAGGAGTTTTATGTGTATGTTGCAAATTCTCTAGTAATCAGCTAAAAATAGATACTTCCTTATAATTGTTTCTGTTAGCTATATAATGCCTCACAGCCTTGAATAAAATTGGCACTGCTTGGACATCATCCACTTTGCCCCTCATTTCCCCATTTCTTTGCGTCTTGTCTTCGTCTCACCATCCTCTTGCCCTCTCGACCCTGGTCGTGTTGTTGCGCCGGCCACGACACTTAAGATTTTTCTCTCTCTTCCTCTCCATATGTCCTTCCTCCCATCCCACTCAAACTCACTCTCTCTTTCTCTCAAAGGAAAAAAAAAAAAAAAAAGATGTTCATGTTCTTCTACAAAGATCTGTTTCCTATAAAAAAGCAATGATATATGATAAAATAAGATCTGCTATTGGAATACAAATATATAAATTCTAGTTCTAAACTGACAGTATTTAGTGGGAGACCCTGAATCATTAACTTTGTTTTCCTGATTCCTTTTGTGAAATTTGAACATAGAGCTATTTGGTATTTTTTTCTTAAAGATTTATCTATCTATTCCAGAGATAAAGGGAGACAGAGAGTGAGCAGGGGAAGGAGTAGAAGGAGAGAATCTTCAAGCAGACTCCCTGCCACGTGCAGAACCCGATAGAGGACTCAATCCCATGACGCATGAGACTATGACCCAAACTGAAACCAGGAGTTGGACATTCAATCAACTGAGCCACCCAGGCACCCCTATTTAGTATTTGTATACAACTTATGACTAATTATGTAGCAGTCTGCCATGTATTGGTATGAATTTTAGCATTTACTACTACAGTATAAAAATTTTCATTTTTAGTGTCTCTCTATATTGGACCCAGATCATGCATGTGTACACATACATATATGTACATTATACATGTATTTATATATATATAATATAAATGATAACACTGAATATTATATTTATCCTTATCATTTTCTTTAAGTGCAACTAATGATACTACGCATGAATGATTTCTAGTTATCATGAAAATGCTTAAAAATAGCAAGTAATTACTTAGTTTTCAATTCTCCTTGTATTTTTCCTTTAGCTCCATTCTTGGCAGCTGTGCATGGAATATTAACAGGTACTTTAATTTTAGTCATAAAACAAAACCACATTTCCACATCTTCACAAGAGACAAAAAGAGACAAACTAAAAGCACATGGCTAGCACAAAAACTTTTTTTCACAGAAAAACTGAAAGTTTGCCTAAGAGATAATTTTATTAGAGCCATTTTTTAATTTTTTCTTTTTTCAAGATTTTATTTATTTGAGAGAGAGAGCAATCACGTGAGCAGGAAAAAGAGGCAGAGGGAGAGGAGAAGACTCCTCACCGAGCAGGGAGCTGCATGTGGAGCTCGATCCTAGGACCCCAGGATCATGAATGAACTGAAGGCAGATGCTTAACCAACTGAGCCACCCAGGAGTCCCAGAACCATTTTTTTTTTTTTTAATTTCATATTGGTCAGCATTGTTTTATTAAAGGGGCTTTTATCACTTCAGTTGTATCTGGACATGGCCAAAGTTTTTGTCTGTTTATCTCATTATTTATAGAGGATCATATCCAAATGAGATAACAGTGATATCAATTTTGGACTGTTCTCAGAAACTGATAATCCATACTAACACAACATCAACTCTCTTAGTGGCCATTTAGAAAGAAAACTAAAAAGAGAAAGAAAAATATTTGTCATAGGTGATCTATAAAGGTTACAGTATTTAGAATTATATCCCATTAAAGGACATTTTCAACTCAAATTTGTAATATGGCATATAACAATGTGAAAGATTTTGGAAAGTTCTATTTTGAATGTAGGAATGTTATACTCAAATGTCAAATTAACTTACACTGAGAAATGTGTCTCTCCATGAGATTAAATGTACTTAACTACTTGATTCTGTCTGTTAAACTTAATACCTTACTTTGACATTTTGACCTAATGCAGTGGATATACATTTCAGGAATATAATATTATATATATTATATATAAATATGATATATGATATATAATATATAATATAGTATATGATACAATATATGATATATTATAATACGTGATATATTATATATAATGTATGATATATTAATATATTTATAAATAATATATATCATATGTATAATATATACTATATATATTATACTCTCATTTTTTGAGAAACATAAGATATAGCTAATCTAAGATATAGCTAAACCAAATGAAAGATCTTTAAAAAAAACTACTTTTGTTCCAAGAACATGTAAAAACATGTCAATTAACCAATCTAACTTACAGTTTAATTTATAATTTAATAAAAATATACATTAGTATTTTTAAAAAATAATAATACAGAAAACAAACTTCTTAGGCTTTCTACAGTTTTTAAAATAAATTCACTGACACACACTTTTTCCATTATAGGGCATTATGATTTTAGAACATAACAGAACATTATCATGCATTTTTAACAAATTTATTTTCTAAGAAATAAAACAACTTGGGGCACCTGGGTGGCTCAAAGGGTTAAGCCTCTGCCTTGGGCTCAGGTCATGATCTCAGGGTCCTGGGATCCAGCCCTGCATCAGGCTTTCTACTCAGCAGGGAGCCTGCTTCCCTCTCTCACTCTCTCTCCCTGCCTCTCTGCCTACTTCTGATCTCTCTCTCTGTGTCAAATAAATAAAATCTTAAAAAAAAAAACTAACATTTTAATCATATTTTTAAAATCCATGAATTTAAAAAAATAATAGCCCCATTATATTTGTATAAAGCAACATTCTCTAATAAAGTTTGAAACTAAATTAGAAATCCTTCCATTCTAAGTATGTCCATGAATCACTAAACAAACCAATTTGGAAAAAGGAAAAAAAAAGTAATTTCACAACTCTAACTTGCCAAAGCCAGTTAAAATAATTAGGTAAACCTTGGATATGTATGATTTTCCACCTGCAGAAGTTATATTTTAACTTTAGGCTAGAAGTTAGAAATAAAAATTATATTTAATTATAATATATACTTGTATATTTATAAAAAGATACTTTACCCCAATCACATGCATTTATTCTTATTTACTTTTACCTTATATATGAAAGACCAAACCATCATCTTTTATTGGTTTCATTCCATATCATTTTTAAATGATAGTGTTAAGTAAAGCTACCTAAGTGATAAAGCTCTATTATAATAGTGTCTAATTTCAAAGTGTTCTATATTCTTATGCAGGAAAAACATTATATATATATACATTCACCAAAATTTTAGATTTTTATTTTTCATTTCTAAGATTATTCCAGAATTTTCTAATACATACATAATCAAAATTTCTTCTAACAGCATATACTAACTGTTACTGAACTTTGATGTGTACATAGTACTTTCAAACACTGAACTGCAAACAACTCTTGGCTAAACTGTAGTCATGAACATAATTAAGACGCAGCTCATGATGCGGATTCAGTTTTCCCTGAATCCCCACCCAGCAAAACATCAGCTAAACCTCCACCGCCGCACTCCATGAACTTGAGCTCACACTAACGATGCAATCACCACCTGCAACTCTTGAGGTCACTCTTCAGACCAGATGTTATTCCCTCTACCATGTAATCTGCTTGTGTTTGGGATTGTTTATGATCTAGTCATGTCTTCCCACAGCTTTACTCAGTGCTTGTTGCAAGGTTGGTTCTCAGTAAATATCTGATGAGGTAATACTGCATGTGCTAAGGAATCTAATAATTAAAATTAACAGCTTTCCGAAGGATTATAAAAAAATCCAAAGTAGTTCCAAAGGCTTGAGAGGGAAAAAATAAAGTTTTTGAAACTAAAGTGACACTTGCCAAATGTAATGATACTATGCATCAGACAATTGATTATAGTGGTTCTTAATTAAGGAAAACCTCCCTAATTAATTCCATTTCACATTTGGATGCTTAAGTACATAATTTACAATGACTAATTTGCATTTATTTATATGTTTCTTTTTGTAAAACTTCTAGGTATTATTTCTTGTACCATATAGGTTTATTCTTTCTTTAACTTGACAGCCAGTTACCTAAGATTAGGGTTTATCTTTGTGATTGAGCAGTTGTTACATAAGTGTTGACCTGCTAGACAACGGCATATTGGACAAAGTCAGGCATGAAGAAATTATGTCAAATAAATGTATGTATCTAAAAATGTGAACAGTCCACATAATTCAAGACAAAAAAGATCGTTTCTGTAGTTATTTGTTTATGGACTAAAGAACACACCAGAGAAAGAAGAGTGATAGTATCTTACTTTCTAAAATAAAATTAAATTTCCAGTTTTCTTTTCCACTTTGTAATAGTGTGGATTCTGTGTGAATTTGGCATACACTAATTTCTTCAAAAATTTTTGATTGTATAATACATGCCAGATACTCTGACGACTTCTTCAAGTTAAATATGAGGAGACAAGGACTTTACTCTTCAGAAACTCAGCTGTGCAGTGACTGGCAAGTTTAAAGTCACCTGCCATACTGCTGTTCTTATTGAATTTCACAAGCTCTACAAAAATTATATAATAAGAAGAGCTTCATGGGGTTGTAGAAATTTTCATGCCTGCAAAATATTTGGAAGGGAAATAAACAGCCAACTCCTCTCCCATTTCTGCTTTATATCCCTACTGATTTCTGGTTTAAAAGATCATTTCTCATTTGGAAATCTGTACCACATTCTATATACCACTAACTTTAGTCATATTACAATTTGATTTACTAGTACTTAACTATTATCATGCAAGTACCATGTACATAAATATCAGAATTTAAAAACATAAAAAAGCAGACCATCAGCTGAACAGTCTTTTATGTAGTGCTATATTTCATAGCATTCTTGATTAAAAAAATAAAAATATTACTGGCCATGTAATGAGATTTTTCAGCTGAAGGAGAAGCCTTGTTTTCACAATTTTGGATTTTAAATTATTTGGAAGCGGTTACAAGTGGTATTGTATCTAGACTCACTCTAGTTCAAAGTTAATTAGGTCATAACAAGTTTTCTATGATTCTTATGCATTGTTTACACCTAAAATGTCGGGGAGAAACTGTACAAAATATTTTCACTTGTGCCTTTAGGTAACACTACTGTTATCAACCACCACTTCACGTGCCCAGCATTAATGGTAAAATAATACGGGCTCACTTTTCTAACAAAAATTCACAAGTAACAACAACTCAGAAGTGGTACTCAGAGGCTAAAATTTTTTTTTAATTTCAAAGAATTAAAATAACTCTATGATTTACATATATGATTTCTTTCAAAGTTTCTAATATTAGAATTTTAAGCAACATAGTTATTTTCTTTGAAAACAATACACTTTTATCTTTACATGAGAAGTTGAGTAATAGAGCAGGTATTATATAAAAGGCAGGAAAAAGCACTAGCTGCTTTTAGAAGGCAAGACCAAATCCAAAAGAGCAGAAAAAAGTTACCTCCACTATTTTTGAAAAAGGAAAATAGTTTGAATCTATAGGTTGCAATGAAAAAAAAAAAAGGAAGAGGAAAAGAATAAAAAGGGGAAAAAAAACCACCAAACCTTTGTGCGCCTCATTAGCACCAATGAACATCACTGTATGACCATAACTCATGTTAATATTTGTTGATATGACCTTGAGCCATCATGAAAAAGCATATCATGCTAAATTTATTCTACTGAGGTAGGCAGAACTGTTTCTACTTTAGAAATATGTCACTAAAGTACTTCACCTGGTATTTTTTTTTTTTTCAAATTTTTAGCACGTCAAAAGAAAAAAAAAATCAGTCATCTATAAAAATGACTTTTACAGGGACACCTGGGTGGCTCAGTGGGTTGGGCTGCTGCCTTTGGCTCAGGTCATGATCCCAGGGCCCTGGAATCGAGTCCCACATCGGGCTCCTTGCTTGGCAGGGAGCCTGCCTCTCTCTCCGCCTCTGTCTGCCTGCTTGTGTGCTTTCTCTGTCTCTCTTTCTGAAAAATAAATAAAATCGTAAAAAAAAAAAAATGACTTTTACAGAGCATTTCATTTTGTCATAATCTTAGGTAAGCAGTATATTTGATTCTTTCATCAGGCACACAGAAAACACATGTCCTCAACACTGAGATCACATACAACTGCCATCTACATTTTTCTTGAATTGTATGCTTGATTAAGTTTTAAGATCTGCACTAAACAGCTAATACACCCATGTAATCAACTTACTGCCGTTTTTAGTGGCGGTGGTAATGACAGAGTCTGAGGACTCTCCATAGTGAGTTCAAACATGAATTTCACTTTTCTCCTAGATGAGATCTATTAACAAGGAGAAGAAATATACTCCTTACTATGGCTATTGAATAGGAATAATGTTCTTCCATTACTCTTCAAATTCTTACATACTACTGTATTTCACTGAAAGCAAGGACACACAGAGTTGTGTGAGTCCTCTTAATGAATGCATATGCATTCGCTATTTTGCTTAAATATTTACCATAATTTGCAATTTTCCCCCAATACAACCCCAATATTTAGCATACACTCATTGTCATGGTGCAGTGCTTATACATTCTGTTATCTTTTATGAAATGGTTACGTTTTGTAGTTGTATCATATTCTAATTCCCTTGAGATATTTTTGGCATATATTTCATTTTTCAGTTTTATTTCATTTTATATAAATAACTTTTGTTGTGTACAGGGTCATTTGTAAGTGTCATATTTTACTCCCCACTGAATACTTATTTGTGACTATGGATTTTTATTCATTTTCGGTACTTCAAGAACAACGTGCAAAAGACAGTAAGTTCGAGAAATAATATAACTGGAAAGACAGATCTGCGAGAGCTTTTGGTAAACAGGAATACATGATAATGCAGAGTTGAGTATGGAGAAGAAGAAAACCTGAACAGAACGATGAGATCTCCATTTGTGAGAACATGAGACACCTGCAAACTGGTGGCTTTGGTTCCGTGGTAAGGCGCACGGAAGTCACCACTCTGCCGTAGGAAGCGAAAAGCTGAACGCAACGATACACTAACAGTTTTTCCTGGATTCAAGAGAGGGGAGGGCATCGTGCAAACTGCTGTCCCTAAGACTGGAGAAACAGGTGGATACAAGGAGTCAGGTCTTACCTGAAGCGACAATCAGGCGTAGAAACCAATGCAGGAACCAGCACCTGGAAGAAAAACGCTAAGCATAGTCTCTGGATTGCTGGAGGTTCAGTCAGGGCAACTCTGGAGAGTTAAAAACTCCAAGGGCACTCAATCAAAGAAGAAATCCCACCAGACTGTGAGATTTACCTCCGGGAGGTTGGCCAGATTCCCATAGCACAGACGGGGAAATCCCCTTGTACTTCCGGTGGGGGGAAGGGAGAAAGACACACCTTGAAAAGGGCTGGAACATCCTCTCCTCTTAACAAGGTGTGCCTTCAGGGGAAATTAATCCACTGCAGCCTAATCTGCTGTGTATTATCAGAGTCTAATTGACCTGGGGTAAGGGAAATACCTCCTCTGGCCTGCTTTTGCCTTCCACCTAGGAGAAGAAAAGTATCGAACTCTAGCTTATTCTAGCCATCCTGTCTCACCTAAGGGGTAGAAAAAAAAAAACTGAGAATCTCTCGCGAAGTTCAAGGTCCAGAAACAGGCTCCTTAAATGACTGCCTCTTAATAATGGGACTAGGAACACTTACCTCCCCTCCACCCTTCACTCCTACATTACTAATGGGCTATTTGCAGAAGCTCCTTTTACTCAGTACATTATGTCCTGCTATCAAGAAAAAATTATAAGGCATATCATAAGACAGAAAACACAATTTGAAGAGACAGAGCAAGCATCAGAACCAGACATGTCAGCGATGTTAAAATTAGCAGACTGGGAATTTAAAATACCTATGATTGATATGCCAAGGGATCTGATGCATAAAGTAGATAGCATACAAGAACAGATGGGCAATGTAAGCAGAGAAATGGAAATTCTAAGAAAAAATTAAAAGTACCAGAGATAAAAATCACTGTAACAGAAATGAACAATGCTTTTGATGGGCTGACTAGGAGACTGGACATGGCTGAGGAAAGAATTTCTGAGCTAGAGGGCACACCAATAGAAGCCCTGAAAACTGAAAGCAAAGTGGGGTGCCTGGGTGGCTCAGTTGGTTAAGCGACTGCCTTCGGCTCAGGTCATGATCCCAGGGTCCTGGGATCGAGTTCCACATCGGGCTCCCTGCTCTGTGGGGAGCCTGCTTCTCCCTCACCCTCTGCTGCTCTGCCTGCTTGTGTTCTCTCAGTCTGTCAAATAAAAAAAATAAAATCTTAAAAACAAAAACAAACAAACAAAAACTGAAAGCAAAGAAAATAAAGACTGGGGAAGAAAAAACAAGAAACCCAGAACAGAATATCCAAAAACTATAAGACAATTACAAAAGGGGTAAACATGAGTGTCATGGCAAAATAAATTGGCAAAAATGGGCCATTGCTAAGAGAGAAACCAGAATATAGAGTCATGGAGATCAGAAGAAGCAGAATATCAAATAAAGATGTAAGCAAACTGCCGGTGGTGACAAGAGGTCAGTCAGAATAAGTAAAAAAAGACAGCTGTTAGAGAAAATGACACAGATCATATTAATGTCCTTTAGAATTTTGGTTTGGAAAAGCAGTGAGCAAAAAGATCAGATTACAGTGGTTTGAAGACTGGTTAGAAGAAAGGAAATGATGGCACTGAGTGTAGCCCTGTATATTATCCAGGATATAGTTGATTTTCCCTGAGCACTTTCTCCATCTGAAAGGATTTACTTCATCCTACCATAATAACACATTGAGGGGCTTTAAATAAGTGTGTGCAAAGGTGAAACTCTTTAATTCTTCCTATTGAGGCAAAGATTTAATTACCTTTTCTCATTTCACACATTAAAAAATATTTAATATTTGGAGTTGAAAAACCATCAATACCTCAAAATTTCTGGATCCCCTCCATGACTCTTTTTCTCTACTTGAAGAAAAGCCAATTTGTTTTCTGAGATGATATTTTATTTGAATTATCTTATTAAATACAGCTTCCATAAACCAACATATGATATCACTCTTTCTCTTTTAGGTATTTATGATGTCTATGCTGAGTTATCTCAGTCAATAATTTCATCAGTGTTGTACTACTGCCTAATGTAGATCATCATGAATCCAACCTCTAACACAATTTCCTTGAGGTCTGCATGCTGGTGCCACACATTTAACCCAGTGCCACACATTTACTCATTTTTTATTACACCATTCTGTTCCCACGAATGAATTTCTATACCAGGTCAGGTATATTGGGTTGTTCTAGAGTAACAAGTGGACTCAAACATCTCAGTGACTTAGAAAAAATGTTTATTAAGTATTCATGCTAATAATTACTACATTATCTTCATAGACATGCCTAAAAGAGAAAGCACAAGATCAAGTGCTTTCTTGGAAAGGACTAAGATATGAACAAAATCTTACTCTTAAGTGAACACTTCTATTGGGCTATTTTTATTGAAGATGAGGAGTTTCTTTAAGACGGAAAATATGTGAAGATGTTTAGATGCTGATAAGCAGGAATTTGGTAACAGAGAGAGAGAAGAAAGTATCAGTGGAAAGATATCACT
Organism: Enhydra lutris kenyoni; assembly: GCF_002288905.1. Lineage (NCBI taxonomy): Eukaryota > Metazoa > Chordata > Mammalia > Carnivora > Mustelidae > Enhydra > Enhydra lutris. The sequence goes on along the minus strand of NW_019154099.1, from coordinate 37,869,249 downwards.
TAGAACCACTCTGGAAAACAGCATGGAGGTTCCTCAAAAAGTTGAAAATAGAGCTACCCTACGACCCAGCAATCACACTCCTGGGTATTTACCCTAAAGATACAAATGTAGTGATCTGAAGGGGCACGTACACCTGAATGTTTATAGCAGCAATGTCCACAATAATGTGGTATATATCTACAATGGAATACTATGCAGCTATCAAAAGAAATGAAATCTTGCCATTTGCGATGATGTGGATGGAACTAGAGGGTATTATGCTTAGCGAAATAAGTCAGTCAGAGAAAGACAATTATATGATCTCCCTGATATGAGAAAGTTGAGAGGCAACGTGGGGAGCTTGAGGGGTAAGAAAGGAATAAATGAATCAAGATGTGATCGGGAGGGAGACAAACCATAAAAGACTCTTAATCTCACAAAACAAACTGAGGGTTGCCGGGGGTAGGGGGGTAGGGAGAGGGTGGTTGGGTTATGGACACTGGGGAAGGTATGTGCTATGGTGAGTGCTTGAAGTGTGTAAACCTAGTGACTCACAGTCCTGTACCCCTGGGGCTAATAATACATTATATGTTAATAAAAGAATAAAAATTATAAAAAATAAAAAGAAAGATACTGCTTAGAGTTTGAGAAGAGTAGAACCATCTACTCTAATAGAACAATCCCTTCAACTGCAGGTTATGGAGGGAGACAAGATACATGCAAATGAACTAAGTTTCTAAGATTTGGGGGAAAGAGAAATTGTATCTGATAGGTTTTTTTTTTTGTTTTTGTTTTTGTTTTTGTTTTTGTTTTTTTGCTGTTTTGTTTTGCTGGGACTAGTAAGCAAGATAATCAATCTCCTGAGAATGAAGAAAAGGACCAGTGTTTGGATGAGAGTTTTAAGGATAGTTTAAATTCTACAATAGCTGCAAAATACAGGCTGCCACTATGTTAGGAAAGGGTCATTAAAACAATGCAATCAAAAAGCATAACTTAAGCACCATAGTTGTAAACTAGGTGTCCACTCCCCCTTTTCTCTTATTCTGTTATGATGTGTATTGTATTTTTCTCTGTTAAAGCCACTTTGACGCACTCTACTGTTAAATGCTAATTAATAGAAGCAAAATGTTTCTTCTTACCACATAAAATTTCCATACTATAATAAATTTTCTTGACTAGTTAATAAATGAACTTCAACTTTTTTCATATGAACTAAATGTATGAAATTTATATCTGAAAAAATGCATTTCAAGGAATGAAAATAAACATTTTCTTTCTTCAATGGTATTTTAGTAAGCTCTTTTGAAGAAAAATAAAGGCATTTAATGTTTCCGCCAAAATTCTGATGTTATTGTGACACAGAAATTACACTGGTTTTATTTTGGAAATATAGATGATATTCACTAAAAACATTTTAGTGCACATACTACACTGTATTATATTCCTGTACTCTCATATTAATATCTAAAAACATCCATTCATTGGTATTTGCCTTTTGAGAATTCTTAAAAATTTAGAAATGTGGTTGTATGTGTTAAGTTTATGTTATACATTTACCATCACAGGGCTACAGTTTCCTAACTTGGGAAAAATTTGTTAATAAATTTACATTGGCAAATAATTACTAAACTTCAAACAAAAGTTATGCTGGCCATCTTCTGTTTATCCTTTCATATTCACTCGATATGCTTCTCTCTGCTCACTGTCTAGGGAAACTGACCTAAATAAGCTGTATCAATAGTTTTCTTTGTCCTGTGCCTTCTTGATTTGATTAAAGGTAAATCTGCTGAGATTAGAGAAAGGAGTAAGAGTGAATGCAGAGTGCTCACTTATCTTTCTCCTACAGGATCACCTGGCTTTGACTGTGTCCCTCATTTGAAGGTTATTAATTATCCCTCTGAAGTTTCTCTCCTTTGGGGTTTGGGTAACAACTTCTCCCTCTCATTGGGAGAATTAAGTCTCTGTTAATGTTAACCTCCAGGCTACTGTCTTATCTCTTATGTTTCCCCCAAGCCTTGCATATTTCCCTGAAATATTTCCTTTTCAAGGAATATACTCTTTTCAAGTTATACCAATTTAAATGTGCCAACAATTTACACCTGGGAAACTGACTACTGCAAGGATATGCTTTCCAAGCTAATTATGCTAATTTGTTACATACTGCAAAAACATGGTATAGTAATATTAGATAATTTCCTGAACATATGAAAACAATGACAAATTCAAATTTCATTATTTCTTACAATATAATTTTCATTTCCCCCCAGGCACTTATGAGATTGAGTACATTCTTATTTAAACTTTAGTACTGAGTCACTAGTGCTTAGACACAGATAAGTAAATGTATAATGAACTTGAACTACATCAATAACTGAAACTTTGTAAAAAGGAAAAGTGTTGGGGCGCCTGGGTGGCTCAGTGGGTTAAGCCGCTGCCTTCGGCTCGGGTCATGATCTCAGGGTCCTGGGATCGAGTCCCGCATCGGGCTCTCTGCTCAGCGGGGAGCCTGCTTCCCTCTCTCTCTCTTTCTCTCTGCCTGCCTCTCCGTCTACTTGTGATCTCTCTCTGTCAAATAAATACATAAAATCTTAAAAAAAAAAAGAGTTTAAAAGGAAAAGTGTTAAGAATGATTTACTTAGAAGAATATATGATAGTCAAATGATATTTTAACAGGTTAAATTTGAGTCATAAAAAATTTCCCACTTGTATTATTTTCTCTAAAACTTATTCCCTTTCCTATTAAGACCATCAACTGAAAAACCAAAACTGGAAAGAAGGGTGTGAGAATCAGAAACCTTGTTCAGTTCTCTGAATCCATTTTTTCACTAAGATGTAAGTTGTGAACACCTGAACATTTCTCTTATATACCCCTTCATATCCACCATGACTACCAATGAATTGGGCCAAGCTCTCACTATCTCCCAAATGAAATATTACATTAATCTTAATTATGTTCCTGTCATGCAGTAGCTGTTTAAGTAAATGTTGAAATTAGTGAATTGGTTATCTTCATATACCTCCCTCAGGAAGATAATAGTTGAGCCATGACTAGAAAGAGGTAAGGTATTTATACCTATGGATTTTGGAGGCAAGAATTAACAGTCAGTGAAATGGCCCTACCATGGAAATGTACCTGGCATGCAGAAGGAATAGGGGAGTCCAGTGTGTGACTACTGATTACTAACAGAAAGCATAGTAGATGGCATACCCTAGAACTTAAGGGCACACATGGATTTACATTTATCACTTTCACCAACATTCTACTGACCATAACTTATTTACATGCTTAAAGAATAGGCTAGATTTAGTCTACCATAGTCTTTATCTGAACGGCCACTTACCAAGATACAATGCTTTTACTATGGACACACTGAACATCAGAGGTCACAGTCTCTTATCAGAGTATTTATCTGGAAATAAAAAGTTTCCATCACAATTTGTGTGTGTATATGTGAGAGAGAGACAAAGACAGGGATAGAGACAGATTTTACATCATTTAAGTTTGAATTGATGTGCTGTGGTTGAAGTCACAGAGGGTAGGGGATAAATGCCAACTCATCTGTCAGTATTTGTCTATAGGATTCACTACATCAGTGATTGTGTATGTTCCAAATAATGCAGCATGATAACCCATTTATTACATAATATTATATTCAATCTTGAAAAATTAGACCACAACTTTTGGAAATCATTTTTAGAAAATCACATCTGACAAAATAATCATTTTAGAAAATGATAGCTGACAAAATAAGATGACTGTGCACAAGTAGCTTTGCATGAAATTGTATTTTAAAACTATGGAATAGTTAGAGTGCCTCGGTGGCTCAGTCAGTTAATTGTCTACCTTCAGCTCAGGTCATGATCCCAGGGTCCTGGGATCGAGTTCCGATTTGGGGGCGGGGGGGGGGGGTCCCTGCTCAACAGGGAGTCTGCTTCCCCCTGCCCCTCCTCCTACTCATTCACTCAATCTCTCTCTCTCAAATAAATAAATAAAAATCTTAAAAAAAAAAGTATGGAATAATTCCTTTATTTACTATTTACTTTTCATGAGTCTGGCTTTACTTCATGATAATGAATTGTATGTGGTTTATGTTTTAGGGAAAGGTCAATGAGACAAAAGTGACTCATCAAGAACACGTAATAAAATCTTCAAATGCAGATTATGTTATGGAGAAAATTGATGCCAAAAAGGAGTATAAAGCAACAGATGGCCAATATGAAAAGATGTTATTTAGATAATCAGGTCTGTTATTGATTAGGAGACAGAATTTTAATTTAAACTCACATGTAACGTACACAAATATGGCTGACAAATATAAGATTTTCTACAGTTTGTGAGATACATAAAGGAATTTTTTTAAAAGATTTTATGTATGTATTTGAGAGAAAGAGGAGCAGTGAGAGAACACAAACAGGGGAGTAGCAGAGATAGAAGGAGAAGCAGATTCCCTGCTGAGAATGAAAAGGACCACACAGGCTCAGTTTCAGGACCCTGGAATCATGACCTGACCCAAAGGCAGATGCTCAACCGACTGAGCCACCCAGGTGCCCCAGAAAATTTTTGTATGAAAAAAAAAAAGAAATAGTGACTAATGATAATGTCACATGCATAAAGTCATGCTGAGATCATGTTCTAAAATTTAAGAACTTATAAATAAGAAAATTTGAGAAAAAACAAAAAAATACATCTATTAATCAAAATGTGCACCTGAAGTTGATTTTTTAATAGAAATCGTCAACATGTTTGAGCAAATGACAATGAAATGCTCTCATAAAATCTCCATGATCTGTACACTTCACACATTTAAAATAACTATATTTTAAAGCTCTGAGATAATAATCTCAGTAAGGATGAAGGTTTATTAATTAGTTATTACTGCAAAACAAACCACACCCAAATTTGGTGGCTCTAAACTGAACTTTTATTATTAAAATTAAGCCTACAAGCCCATTAAGCTAAACTGATGGTTATAGTGACTTCTGGCTTCAGTTGTGCTCACTCATGCATTAGGGTTAAGATGGCAAGAATATTGCAGGCTGGCTGATCTACAATAGCATCACTCCAGGTGTGGAAGATGGCTGGCTCTACGCCCTCAAAGTTTCCTATAATTATGCATTTGTGTCTAGCATTGAATCAGAAAACAACATGCAAATGTATAAGAATTGACTAAAGAAAAAGAGAACAAGTAAATAGAAACAGATGAAGAGTATTCAGAATACTCTGATCCAGCTTTTAGAGTTATCAAACAAGAACTGTGAAATTATTGTATTTAATATGTTCAGCAAATTAAATGAAAATGTAGGCAATTGTAAAAGACAAGCAAAAACTATGAAATCATCAAGCAGAATTTATAGACGTGAAAAAAAATTAAGATTCCAATTGATGGGACTATCAGTTGGTTAGATAGCCACCTTCACCACAGCATAAGGGATGATGAAAGAAAATAAGACATGACTGGTGACATATAGGAAAATGAAGACGTTCTCCACACTCTTAACACACCACTAAAAGCAGACTAGTCTTTAGTTTACTGAAATGACTGCATCATCCTTCCGTTAAAGCAGGATGCCAGAAATTTGCCAGCAAGATAGAGATGGTACTTGCCATCACTAAATAGCTAGATTTCAATTCTATTTAACTTGCATATTTTGATGTATCTATTTCTTCCTTAATTTAACAAACTTTATTTGTAAACTCATGTGATAAATATCTAGGATTACATTAACAAAGCAAGAATGATGTTCATGGCTTTCAAAACATAGGCTATGGAGACTTGAATATGCTTTACTTTGAATTCTGCAATGTAACATTAAAATGATTTAAAAATATACTTATGAAATTCTAAATCAGAAGTTCATGTGTGTAATCTCATTTTAAACATAAAATATTGATAAATCACATACATACTGTATATGAGATACTAGAAATTGTTTTATAGAGGGAAAATAGTCATACCTCTCTATTTCATATTGAGTAGGGATTAATAATAAATGTATAAATACATGACTAATATCAGTCCATCTCAGTGAATGATTTATTAATATGCTCATTATAAGGGAAAATTAAATGTGGGTGGATGTAGCACACAGCAATTCATTCTGAAAGAAGAATGAATAAATCAATATTGATGAAACAGAAGGATCAGAATGATGACTATTTGGAGATAAACCTAAAAAGAACAGAGGAAGCTATTTACAAGGAGTCCAGAATGTCAGACTAAGGAGTAATTTTGTCTGACTAAATCCTATAGATCCTTTCTCAATTTTGATGTCAATTATTTTCAAGAAATAATTGATTATCCCTAGTCCCAGATATGACTTCTAAAATTTGGGTTTCTAACTAATTCAAAGTTACAGTAACTAAAAATTTCATTTGTAATTTTTTCCATATCACCAGCTCTATTCATCATGCTTTAAACCTGGAAGTCATTATTTTCATATCCACCCTGTTTATTTCCACTAATAACCCAAAGTCACTGCTATTACCACTTTCACTATTCTCTAGATTGAATATATCCCAGGTCTAGTCTATTAATTCTCTTTCTTCTGAAATATATTTACTTGTCTCTATTTCTGTTTTGCTCCCCAAAACTCCAGTCCAAACCATGATTGTTCACATGTTATCATAATACACTCCTTTCTCTTCTCCCTGTTTTTACTATAAAATTCAATGCATTCCCAGCATGATCTACTTAAGTATACATCCAAATGTTTTCCTCCCATCTTGACAACTTTTGGTGAATTTCTATGCTCTTAAAATTCTTATCATGGCCTAAAACACTGGTTATGATCAGGATCCTGATCATGTCTCCAATCTTATTTCTTACATTACTTTTTCTTACTTGTTTTCCACCTATCCCTATACTCCCTAGATCAACTCCCATACATTATGTTCCCCAGTTAATTTAGGATTTAGGTTAACAACATAGTTTAAATCTTTATGTACATTCTTCCCATATTTCTGTCAATCTCTTGTCTCAGCCTCTCTATGTGTGTGTGTGTGTGTGTGTGTGTGTGTAAACAAATATTATTCTTTCACCTGAATCTGTGTGAGATATATAGTTCTATTATATTCTGATAGCTGTATTTTCCCCCCATTAATTATGCTAGGCACTTACACAGAGCTTACTTGACATAAAACTGTATGCCTCCTTTCAGTTCTTTAAAAATTACATTTTAAAAATAGTTCCCTATTTTTAAAGGTTTCTAGAGGGTAAAAATAGCTCATCTATAAATACATAGGAATCTCACTTATCGAAGATATTTTTCTAATAACACTGGATTGTAGAAAACACTAGGAATTACAAGGAAATATTAATTTAATAATTTATTATATTAATTTAATTAAATTTAATAGCATGGCAGATTATCAACTAAAATTGAGAGAAATAATAAAATAAACCTCTAGACATGTGAAGATTCAGATATTTTTCTTTAGTCACACTTTCTTCTGAACTTTATTAGGAGCCAAAATGAAAATGAAAAAAAGCCATGCAAAGGTCATGGGAAATTGCTCACCCCCAAAAAAGACAACCCAAGATATTAACTAACCATATAGTCTAATAAAAGTAAGAGTTGAGTGTTGAAAGTTACCACCAAACCTGGGAATATATACATTCAAATTTCAGAGAAAGCCACTGGGACCCACAAAGGTTTACTTCTAGAATATGAATTGATGAGTGTCCTGGATAGAATTATAAAGGATAACAGAAGTTCCAGAAGACACTACCTGCTGTAAAGCATTGAGAAATACGTAAGTGAAGAAATTGTTCTCATAAATTTTGTGGTTGTTCTCACTCTAAGCCAGGTATAACTATAGGGAATATTGCCATGAAGTGAGTTCCTCTATTTCAGTGGGGTTATGGGATCCTGGGCTAGCAGAGACAAAGTTCCATTGTTAACTGCCAACAACATGATAAGAACATCAACATAAAGGGAACAGGAACACACCCATCTCAGAATGTCTTGGCCAGTATATATCTTATATAATGGCAAATTGATTAAAGTGTCCAAAGCTGGTGGAGGACTAGAGGAGTGCTTGATCAGTATAATGAGAAAGCCCTATGTCTGGTAGCCAAAATCTTTATAATTCTTGCCATAAAATAAGGTCATGAACTCTTGTTCAGTTTACAGATCTAAGACAATTTGCAAATCCAGAGCCTCTTGGTCATAGGAGTGCCCAAGAAGGATTATGCACATTAGGCACGTGCATATTATTAAGCAACTTTAAGTCTTTTCCATAGAGACCTCAAGCCATTGTTTCTGTTAATACAGTGACTCTCTATGGTCAGATTCCCCTGGTGCTCCAAAGTGGGTGATCCGCTGTCAGCAAGCCTCCCTGTGGAAGACTTCCTTCAGTAATGCCTTGAGCATCTTTGCAGTAAGTTCCAAGTTATGATTCTCCACACGGAGACTTTCTTTTTCTTAGATTGCTGTGTTGTTACTGTCTACTAATTGGATCCTAACTGGTGCAGTGGACTCATTTTATTTTCCATATAGTAAACATTCTTGAAATGAAAAGCTTAGGGATGAATGAACAATATAACTGAAACATAGCAAGTACATGGTGTATACTGATGTCTGCGTAAATCAAGGTGGCTCGGTTTCACATAGCATCGAATCTCTGGCAAAAAACACTGGTTGATAGAGATGCAAATTAAGCATGCACATATATGAACTTTAAAATACTTTCCTCAACATTGACACTATGAGAGATATGATAGTACATTATGAGGAACACAGGAGTGGGTAATACAATTATTCAGGTGTTATAGAAACCAAGAGTTTCATTATTTTGGCTCATTTTTCCCATATACATGCAGTCTATGAATAAATAAGTAAGTATAAACCTTTTTTACCCAAATAATCATGATAACTTCTTTCTCCTTTAACCCCCAATTCTATCCTGTATCTACAGATATGCATTGTATTAGCTGGTATCTTCTACCCATAAAAACTACAGTTACATTATATCCATCTACACCTCTGAGAAAATTAGGAGGAAACAAATGACAAAATTTAAATTCTACAAGAATATATTTATTAAAAATATATATTAATACATATACTTAAAAGCTCCTTTTTAATGTAAATAGATATAGAAATATTTTAAATAAAATTGAAGGAAAAGCCAGAAACCATTGAAGCCAGCTCAAAAAGAATTAGAGGACTGATTAGACACATAGCAAGTAAAGATTGACCCAGCAATTCCGTTCCAAAGTATGGACCTAAGAACGCTGAAAATATTTGTCTGCACAAAAATTTATAGAAGAATTTTCATAACATTATTCATTATTGCCAAAAAGTTGAAACAATTCAAATATCTACATATTAATAAAGGATAAATAAAATACAGTATATCCATACAAAGAAATATTTTTCTGACATAAAAATAAGGTTCTGATGCACTGTAGCACGTAAATTAACCTTACAAATGTTAAGTATAAGAAGCTAGAAACTAATGACCATTGTATTATTCCATTTTTAGGGAATATACAGAATAGGCAAATTCATAGAGACAGAAGGTAGGTTAGTGGTTGCCAGTGATAATGGAAAGAGTGGACTGGGCAACTGTTAATGGGTAATAAAGACAGGATATTTTGGAATTAGATAGCAGTGATAGTTGCACAACTGTGTAATATTCTAAAACAAAATGAAACAACCAAAAACACACGTGAATATACACTTTTTTTTTTTTTTTTAAAGAGAGAGAGAGTGTGTGTGCTTAAGTGGAGGGGAGGGGCAGAAGGAGAGGAAGTGAGAGACTCTCAAGCAGACTCTACAATTTGTGTGGAGCCCAGAGTGGGGCTTGTTCTCACCACCCTGAGATCACTGACCTGAGCCGAAATCAAGAATCAGATATTTAACCAACTAAGCCAACCAGGCACCCCCTAAATGTACCCTTTTAAATAATAAATTTTATAGTGTATTAATTATATCTCATTTTAAAATTATTTCAGAAATGATTGAGGAGAAAGAAAATGTAGCTATAACTATTCTTCAAAGTTGGAATCTTAAATTCACTTCTTCCTTATGAGAATCTTTTAGATACATTTTCTCTATTTTCCAAGTAATAACCAAATGGTTTCTTTGTTTCTACAAGCTTACACAGCTAGGAAATGTTAAAGCAAGGTTTTCAGTCTGAGCAATTTGAATTCGCTTCCCTGTGAGTGTGATCCCTAATCACATGGGTATAAGATAAAGTCTTTTTCCTGCTAGCTCCTCACTTAAGTATATCTAATAAATGTTAGGTCGGTCTGGGTCTTTATTAACAATATTTCTATCACCTTTCTGAAAATTACCTTATCCCTCCTTTTCAGCACCAATCATATTTAACATGCTCCAGGAAACCATATTCAATTCCAAAGAAATAAACTATTTTTTTCACCTGCAAACTCAATATATTTCCTATCTGGAAATTAATCACGATTTTTTAAAATCATGAATACTTTTAAATAGCCATCCATAAAAACTTAATATTTTATATATATATTGGTAAATCTTAGGGCATTTTGTGGTCTACACCATTCTCTTTATGTCACTTTGAATTTCAAATACATGCATGACTGGCAACAAATATAACACCCTATAACACTATTAAATAAGCTCTTATAAGAAAAACTTTTAACATAGGTTTTGCCATGGAAATGAATGGTAACTGAAAGTCTACTTTCCTTCCTTTATATCATTTAGGAAACAATAGCTGTTTCATAGAAGTAGCTGTGATGTGAAATGAATTTTTCCTCTGATCGAGGTTTGATTTCACATCTTAATATGCCTGGTATAGCTTGTAAGCCATCAGTATATAGTTTAAAGTTGAAGTCCATTAGAATTTTAGACAGATATTATAGGGATTAAAATGTTGCTGTAAGGGCAGATACGTCCTGACCTCTGAACCACTGGCTGTGTATCTAAACTCTTTATATTTGCCAAACTCATCCTACAATTTGGTACATTTGATACTAATAAAAATGGAAATCCTCTATAGAACTCAAAAGCTTTCAGTTTTCACTAATATTTACACTTTCAACACTTGACCTATGGTTTGATAGTCAATCAATAATTACTAGCATCCATTTATAGTTGAACAATATAAACAATATTATTCCTTTCTCCATTCTTACTACTTCATATCAAAAGAAGGATATTTTAAAATATCTGCCTTGCACATCATGAAAATAATGAACAGAAAAGCAGTTTCTTCTTTGTTTTCCTTATAAGAAAGGAAAATCATATATACAGAGACTTAGAAGTCATTTTAAAAATAATTTTGTCAACTTGAAACCTACAGTTTCTAAGTTTTCAGAGAAATTATGTGACATACTGTCAAACAAAATATTTGCCCTTCATCTGAAATTCAACAGCAGAAAGAACATAATAATAAAATAATGTGACAGTGTCATTTCTTCTAAAAGAAATTTCCAAGTTTGTTTTAATGAGAGTTTAACATGTAATCTAAGTAACTTAAAATTTATTTTATTATTATAAGTAATCCTTTATATTTACCTACTTGTGCATAATTATCATTGTGCTTCACTTGTTTCAATATATTCAAGTTATGATCTGGTGTAATTTCCTTTCAACTTCAAAACTTTATTTTAGAATATATTGTAGTGCAGGTATGCTGAAGACAATTTCTTCAATATTCATTTATTTACCTATAATGCCTTCAAATGGCAGAACTGAAAATTATAAATTACTTATATTCCATTTCCTTCTATTAATTTTTTACTTAGATATATTTCCTTATTGTAGTGATTATTATGGAGGTTGCAACATATAATCTTGTATTATGTAAGTTTAGTATAAATTAATACATTAACCACTAGCAGATAATGCAAGGAGTTTAGGAAATCTTAGTTTAACTACCAAATATATATTTTGACTTAAACCTTTGCTTTTAATAATATAATAACACTGGGGAGTAAAATAGGAGTCAGACTCTTGTATAAGCAAATTAGAACAAGACCTCTAATCCAGTTGACTGTTTAATACAAATACACATCAGAAAAGAAAGAAAATAATAACTAATGAAGATAAGGAAAAATGGTCAAACTAAGAAAGGAAATGGCAAAACAATAAGAGAAAAGTAATTATGACATAGGAAAAAAAACATAAGGAATGGTAAGAAGAAATAATATATCTCATCTATGTAATATAAATTTTTATATTCTATCTATATTCAGATATTTACTTAGAAAATGACAGATATTATGCTTATATATAAACAGAAATATATTTTCATTATATGCATAAACAAAGGCCCATATTTATTACATTTTCATGGTAGCATTCATAGTATGATTTTCTTGAGAGTGCAAAAAAATTTGATCAACATAAAATTTACATAAGTTATATGAAAATTTTGCCCCTCAAAAAAAAAAATTCAGCCCTCAAATTTTAGAAGATGTACTCCTAGAATTAAGATACAAATAATATGAATATAACAGATGAAGTGGAAATCACCAACAACTCAACAGTACCTTAAAAACATATTACAACATTTAGTTCAAATCTCAAAGTAGATTTAAAAACCAAAGTTGAAACACACTTGTAATAATGAAAAAGAAACATACCATACTGTATGTAAAATAGTTTGAAGTGTTCATTTATTAAAACTTCATTTTGTTACTTTCTGATGTAGTAAAGAGGAGAATTTATCTCATCTTTGTGATACAATTTCCAAAAATGCATACAACTTAGAGCAAAAAGTGTGAGGGTTTCTGTTATTATACTATGTAGGCTAATATTCAAGGTACTCAGTGATTGTACTATTTTCCTCTTTAGATATCCTTTCCTGTATCACAAGGGTTGGGAGCCTGGAATATAAATTTCACAGAATCTTTTCAGGAAATAATTTCTGTTTAGAATCTGATCGTGCAGTTTCATTACATGATTAAAAGGATTAAAAGAGGGAATGGAAGGGAAAACCATTTCTGAATCCAACCACCACTTGCCCTCTGTACTGCTACCACATGATTTTAGCCACTATTCTCTCTCACCTGAATTACCATAGCTCATGATACATCTCCCTTTTTCAACTTTTAATCTTCCATGGTCTACTCTCAACCTAACGGTCAAAGTGATTTTTAACCTAAAGCAAATTGCTTTCCTTTTTAAATCAAGACCTCCATGGCTTTCCGTTTAACAAAGTCAAACCTAAAGTCCTCATAATCTCCTGAAATCCGTTCTGTCCAGTGACCTGACTTCCGCTTCTACTTCTCATCCTCGGTCCCACTGTCACAATGCCCTCTTGTTCTTTCTCTTTTGCAAGCATTGAGGAAATCCTAACTTTCTGCTTCTGTAATACTTTTCAGTATCTTTTATCACTTTCAAGTTCCCAGTGCCAATGTCTACTTTTCAGGTCCTCGTATGTGCTGCCTGGATTGTTGTAAACCTCCCATTTCCCTTTTAATCTCTAATCTTTTGCTGTTCCAATGAAATGTATATCTTACCACAATGATCTTCCAAAAATTTAAACCCAATCTTGTTAAGCTACTATTTGAAAACCTCCAGCTATACTCTGTACATTTGAAAAAAGGATTTCAGCATATTTAAAATCAAGTGTTCAGCTCTTTCACATTTCTAGGATCATTTTACTGATTTCTTCATTTACAGAATAAATTCTGCAATTTCACATTTCAAGACTTTTGTGTAAATTATTGCTGTTGCTTGAAGCCCTTCTTATTTCTCAATTTCTATCCTCACTTTGGCCTAGATCAATTTATGATTTAATTGATCCTCTAAGGAGCCTTTTTGAGTTATCCCAGACATTTAAACTCCTGTTGATGGTATTTGAAATGATCTCCCAGGAAAAAACAGGGACCATGTATTTTTGTTTTTGTTTTGATATCATAACTCTCAATATTACTTACAGCTATGCTTAGGAAATAAATGGCCTATAAATAATATGTCTTGTTGTCACTTTCCCCATTAGCTTCATGGTGATAATAATATTAGCCTGTCTGCCTTGCAGCATTGTTAGGTTTAAGTAAGATGCATGTGATACACTTTCTCAACTGGTAACCATGATGAAAATATGTCAGTGTTATGCACGAGAAGTTCCTCTTCTGAAAGTGAGTTTATTGATATTGGAAAGCTAGACCAGGAAAAAAAGTGAATTTAAAGTGAATTTTTTCTTGAATTAGGATAAAGATATTTTTATATCCTCTGCAAAAAGAATATATTATTAGTGTATTTTTGAGATACAAGTCAAAATAGCACCTCTGGTGCTATTACCTGAAAAATTCATAACTTTTCATGAGATGTTACAGCAAAAATGATGTTAACTACACAGTCTAAAGGCAAGGAAGGCAGCATGTCCAAAATGTGGTCACTTCAATAGACTTCAACACAAGCATCCAAGGCTAGACCACTCTCATCTCTTAACATGTGCAATTATAATAGTTTTTTAAATGTATATATGAGTGCTAATTTATATTGCATTTTTCAAATATATTATTTTTCTTTGTCTATTGTTTGTTTTGTCTAAAGTTTTAACATTAATATATTCAACTTTATCCACATTTATTTTTAAATTTGTTCATATTTTATTGAGATACAATTGATATATGATATATTATTTTCATTATATTAGGTTACAACATAATGATTCAATGTTTGCATATATTGTATATACTTTTTAGGTTGCCTTTTCATTTTGTTAAAAGCTTGTTGATGGTTTCCTATGAATTATTTTAGAAAAGACTAAACCAAAACTATCAAATGAAAAATATTAACAATTCCAAATCTATTGAAGCAATTAGAATCTTTAATTATTCCAAAATGAGAACTCTAGATATAGATGTCCTCTCTAGTGAGTCCACTGAAACATTAAATTTTTAAAAAAGGGATAGAGAAGATGTAGTGTCTGTGCAATTATATGATGGAATATTACTGAGTCATAAAAAAGAATGGACTCTCACCATTTGTGACAACATGGATGGAATTAGAGGGTGTCATGCTAAGTAAAATAAGCCAGATAGAGAAATGACAAATACCATATGATTTCACTTATATGTGGAATCTGAAAAAACAAAGCAAAACAAAACAAAACAAAACAGACTCTTAAATCCAGAGAACGAACTGGTGGTTGTCAGAGAGGAGTTGGGTGGGGGGATGGGCAAATAGGAGAAGGGCATTATGGGGTATAAACTTTCAGATTAAAAATAGATAAATACATTTTAAAAATTCAACTTATGTAAATACCCAGAGAATTAAAAATGTAGAACAACTTCCCACATTGTAACATAGTAGTACTACCTTGAAACAAAGACCTAAAAAAATATACAAGTCTGGCATATATTCCATAAGTATATAATCTCCTTATACAGTAGAAATTTCTTTTTGCTTTTCAGTTGCGTGCCCTACTTCTCCTTACTCAGCAGTTGTTAGGGAGAATTGCTCTATTACTAAGAGTATAACATACTCACTGGGGATCTTCAGAATCTAATATGACATGTCAGGCCATTCAGTTATAAAAAGTTTGGATGGTTCTTGTCCTCTGAGCATACACTCTCCTTGTTTTGGTGCTAGTCTTGCTCATTTGGTAGGCCACACCTCAAATTTAGCTACTGGCTTTAAGAATGGAGCATTCTATCTCCTGCTTAATCTATGACATATTTCATCAACGGGTGTTGATTTTTCTTAAATTTCTTTGCATCTAGGGTTGTTGATGGCTTTAAAGGAAAATATGATATTTTAAATTAATCCAATGATTTATTATTATAGAGGGAGTGAAAATATTTCATATCCTTCTATATGCTAATCAAAGATGATCTTTCCAAATCCATTTTTAACATTCTGAATTTACTTTCTTTTAAGTTATTAAGAGGAAAATTAGCAAGTCTTCAAAAGAAAATTTATCAATACCATACTGTTTTGATTACTATATCTTTGTAGCATAATGTGAAATCAGGATTGTGATACTTCCAGCTGTGTTTTTCTTTTTCAAGATTGCTTTTGTTATTTTGGATCTTTTGTGGTTTCATACAAATTCTAGGATTCTTTCTTTGGTTCTGTGAAAAATGTGTGATGTATGAAAATACTGAATCACAATGATGTATATCCAAAACTAGTAAGATACTGTATGTTGATTATAGTTCAATAAAAAAGGGAAAAAACCTTATCAAGTGTTTAATTGAATTTCTCCCCAAAATATTCAGATGATAGGACTACAATAAATTATATGTTTTGGTGAATTTATCATTTGGGAAGAATGAAAAAATAATACCTAAAAATATTTCTTGCTCCATAACAAATTGAAGATAACATGAAAAGGCTTCAAGATTTTGTTTTGTTTTTCTCTACAGCTTGTTTGAGATGGCAGTGATGTTTAAGGAAAAAAAAAAAGTCTTTTCAGAAGTACCAGAGCAATTATTATTTCCTGGACTGTGTTGACAGTATAATCCATGGGGTTTTTTTTAGAAAATGAGCTAATATAGCTGAAAAATATGCTATTTTTTTTTTGTTTGTTTAAAACATTGCTCTTTTAGATGCATAGCTCAGTCAAAAGATATTTTGCTGTTATAATCATGGTGAGGGAAGCTTTAATGTGTGAACAATACGCTGTCCTTGGCCCAAGGGAATCTGCCTCCCCGTAAAGTGAAAATGGGATATGGGAATAGAGTTCTGTTGCCAGAATTTCCAACATTCTCTAAGGACCCTCTTACAATACATTTAATTTCTACCTGCAGAGAGGGGCCTTTAACCTTTTGCAGCAGGAAATCTAGGTTCATACCTGTATTCTTCCCAGAGTAAAATGCATTAAGGCTGGGCCATCTACCTAATCATGTGTCTTGGTTGCCCTAAAGCATATAAAGTCAAAGGACTTTTCTTACTAGATTCACAATGCTATTTCAAGGAGAAAAGAAGCATATTGGATTTGACAGAGATATTTAATCACTTTATAATACAAGATATTAGTGAGGAACTTAAGTATTTCCAAAGTCTTTTATCATAACCTGCCTCATATTTTTCCTTCAAATGTTTATCAGATGAATTATATGGGCCTGTGGGCATGACCTCTAATGACGTTGTAAGACATTGAAAAGTAGCAAGGTAAATCATTCCACTTACAGGAATCACCTACTGGGCAAAGATGTAGGTGTATATTTTCTTCTAAAGTCACCATTCTATTATGTTCCTCCTAACTTAAAAAATCAGTAGTTGACCCTCAATGCCATCAGATCAGAGCAAGGAATGTTTAACTCATTATTTAAGGCCATTAAGGAAAGAACCCCTTATTATTTTCCACATTATCCACTAACCCATAGTGCTATAAAATGGCCATCTTATTTAAAATTAGAATTGATATGCACATAATTTCATCTGAAAGACATGTCTTCCCATATTCTAAAACTGTTCTTCTTCTGGGAAGTTTCCATTAACTACCTCACTCTATGTCATTTTAGATTTGTCCTGAACTTTTATAGTATTTAATCAAGTCTCTTTTCTTTCCTTGTTCTGTTATTTAAATATCTTTTGTATATACACTTAACACACAGACACACAGACACACACACACACACACACAGCTTTGTAAATCTATAGTAAAGAAGCAGGGTGTATTTTATTCCAGTAGTAGATGCATTTTAAAATCCTAATTCTCACAATCATGGTAATTGCATCTCATTCTTTGAATAAGGAAATCAAAACTTGGAAAGCTGATATGCCTTGCAAATTTGCAAAGATATTTAAATGTCAGAACCAGGATTCCAGATGGGTCCATCAAATTACCAAATCTTTTTGTTCCATTTCATTGTAGTCCAGCCTGTTTTGTTTCTCAACTGAATATTTTGTTATCAGTGTCTTCAATGACTCCTGCAAAATTTCAGTACTTGGTAGAATATACAACGGATGCTCAATAAGTATTTGTAGAGTGATGACTCTTCTCATGCTGGTTTTTTCCAAGCATCCTGGAGGGAATTAAAGAGAAAATCCAAACTGCAATTTATCAAGTTTATGTGGACACTCATGCAATCCTTTTCTTACGATGAGCAAAAATAGGAAGAACCAAACCTCGGAGAAAAAAATGTAGAAAATGAACTAACATGTCCAAAGCACAGAACACAGTTTAAAGATAATCTTCAACTGACTGGGTGCCATCTGAATTCAAGACCATTGAGAAAGGAATAAAGTAAGACTACCACTAGACAAAATTAAGGATTACAGGAAAATGCATATTCACTGATTCTTTCCAGCAGGCTTCCCAGCACGATATGAGTTGGATGATTAAATGCATCTTTCAGCTGACAAAACATATGGGAATTGTAGCAGATGGAAATTGTAGAGATAAGCCAAAAAGAGAAGGCCAATAGGCTACCTTCAAGTAAAATCAGAATATGACATTGCCCTCGTGAATTTTTATGTTCTATGAGGGCAGCGATTTTTTTTTCATGTATCTATCCCATACTCCTTAAAATGCATTAGTGAATTTACTGGATTCAGAATTAATCACTGAGAAGCAATCATTCTAAGTTTAAGAGAAAAAAAAATCACGTTAACCAAATTCAATTTTATTTTGTTTTATAAAACAAAAAAGTCAATAACTGACATAGGGGCCAGAATACACGTGTCTGCATATACAGTGGATTCTCTTCCCCCTCCCTACATGGGATTCTAATTCTTTTGGAAGTATGACTTCGTGTGCATGACAATCAGAGTAATTGGCAAATAGCCTAGATCAATTAAATGTTCAATGGTTTTGAACTAAAATGGCATAATGTAATCAATTCCACAACAAACATGGACTGAACTACTGAATGTAATACTAAACATCCATCAGCTACAGTGTTCTTTCTCTTTGGGCAGAGTTTGAATGTATATTCACTTTCATGATTCTGTTCTTGCATAAATCCACATGAGACCAACATTCTTTCTAACTGACTCAATGTTTCTCTAGAAAGGGTAATACATTTGGTCAGCTCAAGACTTGCAGGGTGGTAAGGTATATTTAGCTGAATTTGTTAGGTAGTTGAAATTTTATTCATTATTTAATACAACCACCTTATTTTTTCCAGTATACAAACTTTTATTAAGATTATTATTTTATTTTGCAATAGAATTGAAAAAAAGTAGAAAACTTCAAGCAGAAAATGCAGTAATATCAGAAATTAACCAATATATATGTATTGAATGCACAGAATATGTATTCAAAATTTAAGAGAAATGGACATTATGCATTAGAATAGGTGTATGCTCCTTATTATGAGAAAATGAGACTCAAGCAAAATCATTTAAAGAATCATAGAGTTGTGGTGTTTGGGTGGCTCAGTCAGTTAAGTGTATGACTTTGGCTCAGGGTCCTGGAATCTAGCCCCCAACTGGCTCCCCACTGAGCTCAGTGCAGAGTCTACCTCTCCCTCTGCTCCTCCTCCTGCCCCTCCCCCTGCCCTTCACCCCTTCTCTCTCTCTCATATAAATAAAATCCTAAAAAAATGGTAAAGAGTATTTAATGAGGTTCTTTAATGGAATACAATTATAATATTACTAAGCCTTGCCATAATGGTGAAGAATCCTTCGATTACAGTGGCTTAAAATGAGTATGTAATTATCACTCACACCGTATATAACTGTGGGTTGGCTGCAGTTCCTGGGCTTCAGGCTAATTGGTTCAGGCTGCTGTTTTGCTCCATTTGGGGTATGACTGGCATATCTCTTTATTCCAGAACACAGGAGAAGGAGTAGCACCTTTTCCTGTGTAGTACATGAATATTCTGCAGTAAAGTGGAAGATAAGAACTGGTATAAACACATAATACTTAAGAGTGTCTGTGGATGTTGTATAACCATATGTACTCACACTGGTCAAAACTGGTCACACGGTCACTCTAAAGTTAGTAGAATTAGAAATCATACTCTATCTCCTGAAGGCATTGCTAATTACCAACCCCAGGAGGACTGTGTCCTTCAGGTCTCTCACAAGGAAAGAGAATGTGAATCATGAATAATAATCTACCATAGATATACTATGACATGTATATTAAACTTTTTCATTTTTCATTTTATTTATTTATTATCAGTCTAGGATGCATAATATTTACAGTTTAAGAAACTAACCATCAAAAAGACAAAAAGAAGGTCAGAGTTTATAATCTAAGCATTAAAAGGGTTTACAACTACTTCCTTTTTTTGACATTTTATTATTTTTATTTATTTTTTCAGTGCTCCAAGATTCATTTTTTATGCACCACACCCAGTGCTCCATACAATACATGCCATCCTTAATACCCACCACCAGGCTCACCTATCCCCCTCCACCCTCCCCTCCAAAACCCTCAGTTGTTTCTCAGAATCCACAGTCTCACATGGTTCCTCTCTCTCTCTGATTTCCCCCAATTCACTTTTCCTTTCCTTCTCCTGATGTCCTCCATGTTACTCCTTATGCTCCACAAGTAAGTGAAACCATATGATAAGTGACTTTCTCTGCTTGATTTATTTCACTCAGCATAATCTCCTCCAGTCCCATCCATGTTGATGCAAAAGTTGGGTATTCATCCTTTCTGATGGAGGCATAATACTCCATTGTATATATGGACCATATCGTCTTTATCCATTCGTCTGTTGAAGGGCATCTTGATTCTTTCCACAGTTTGGTGATTGTGGCCATTTCTGCTATGAACATTGGGGTACATATGGCCCTTCTTTTCACTACATCTGTATCTTTGGAGTAAATACTCAGTAGTGCAACTGCAGGGTTATAGGGTAGCTCTATTTTTAATTTCTTAAGGCATCTCCACACTGTTTTCCAAAGTGGCTGCACTAACTTCCATTCCCACCAACAGTGTAAGAGGGTTCCCCTTTCTCCACATCCTCTCCAACGCTTGTTGTTTACTGTCTGGTTAATTTGTAGTGCTGGCTTGGTGGTCACATACTCTTTTAAACCTTGCTGGTCTTGGAAGCTCTTTATCTCTCCATCCATTTTGAATGTCAGCCTTGCTGGATAAAGTATTCTTGGCTGCATGCTCTTCTCATTTATCCTGAATATGTCTTGCCAGCCATTTCTGGCTTGCCAGATTTCTGTGGACAGATCTGATGTTATTCTGATGCACCTTCCTCTATACATAAGGAATCTCTCCCCCTTTGCTGCCCTTAGGACCTCTTGTCTAAAATTATGATTTGTGAATTTCATAATTAGTTGTCTGGAGGTCTTCGAACTTGGGGGATGACTTTTCTGGCTCTAGGACAGGAACACTTGTTCCATTCCCCGGACTGGGGACATTTTCATCCAGAATTTGTTCAGCTATATCTTCTAGTCTTCTTTCTTTCTCCACCCCTTCAGGGATCCCAAAAATTCTGACATTGGAACATTTCATGTCGTCATTTTTTCTTAATTCTGTTTTCATGGCTTCTAAGCTGTTTGTTCCAGGCCTTCTCCCGATCCTTCTTTTCTATCAGTTTGTCCTCTAGATCACTAATTCTATTTTCTGCCTTGGTTACCCTAGATATATGCCCTAGATATATATATATATATATATATATATAGATAGATAGATAGATAGATATATTTCGTTGACTCTAAGTAAGAGAGAAGATCCTAGACAATTTATTCAATCTGTAAGGTCTGAAAGCAGAGTTGAGGCTTAGTTGAAGAAGGAAATTTTAACTGTGAATAGCTACTTAAACTTGTACTCTAGAGTTTAAGCTTGTACCCTGAAGTATCCGTTAGATTTTGGACTTTCCCTGCCAACCCTCACAACCTTGCAAACCAATTCCTTGCACTATGTCTCTATTCTTATTTAAGTTTTGCAGTACTTTGTTATGCAGCAATACTGCCCCCATTTAAGAAAAGCACTAAGTTTCCTCATAGATTGACTGTCTTAGGGCACCCAGGCATAAACAATTGGAAGAGTACTCTCTCATAAACCACTCTGAGTCTGGGAATTTACTTCAGAGTAGAGTTGTAGAAAAAAACAGATACTTTTATTGGGCTCTCCAAGGTGGGGGGAGGGGAATCCCTCTTAGGATAATTGCCCAACTATTACTACCATTAAAAAATTAGAAATAATAATCCTCCACACAAATAACACTCCAGGTGAGGCTAAATTCTTTTAACAAGGAGTTCCAGAGAAGCTTTTTGTTCCTGAGAATTGATTTCTAATGTATGTGACCTTTGGGTTTCTAGATCTGCCATTCTTAGCAACGTAAACCTAAGTTAGCCTTTTTGGGTATATAAAAGCTTCTTTCACCATTCATTCTTTGATAAACATTTAGGTTGTTTCCAAACATTGGCTTTTGTCAATAACGCTACAAAGAACAAAAACATGCAGATATCTCTTCAAGATCCTGTTTTTTATTTCCTTTGGATATATATCCAGAGTGAAGTTCCTGGATGCTGTTTTCACTGTGGCTGACCCAATTAAGATTCACACCAATAGTGCACAATGGATCCACTTGTTTATTATTTGCTTTTGTTGCCTTTGCTTTTTATCTCAAATCTAAAAAAATCAAGTACTTTATGTTTAAAGTCCCTGTGTTTTCTTTTTATTATTATTTTTTATTATGTTGCGTTAGTCACCATACAGTAAGTCATTAATTTTTGATGTACTGTTCAAAGATCCATCGTTCACATATAAGACCCAGTGTTCCATGCAATCTGTGCCCTCCTCAATACCCATCACCGGGCCAACCCATCCCCCCACTCCCCTCCCCTCCAAAACCCTCAGTTTGTTTCTTGGAGTCCACAGTTTCTCATGGTTCATCTTCCCCTCCAATTCCCCCCCCCTTCATTTTTCCCTTCCTTCTCCTAATATCCTCCATGCTATTCCTTATGTTCCACAAGTAAGTGAAACCATATGATAATTGACTTTCTCTGCTTGACATATTTCACTCAGCATAATCTCCTCCAGTCCCATCCATGTTGATGCAAAAGTTGGATATTCATCCTTTCTGATGGCTGAGTAATACTATTCCATTGTATATATGGACCACATCTTCTTTATCCATTCATCTGTTGAAGGGCATCTCAACTCTTTCCACAGTTTGGCTATCATGGACATTGCTGCTATGAACATTGGGATGCATATGGCCCTTCTTTTCACTACATCTATATCTTGGGGGCAAATACCCAATAATGCAATTCCTGGATCATAAGGTAGCTCTATTTTTAATTTTTTGAGGAACCTCCATACTGTTTTCCAAAGTGGCTGCACCGACTTGCATTCCCTTCAGCAGTGTGAGAGGGTTCCCCCTTCTCCACATCCTCTCCAACAATTGTTGTTTCTTGCCTTACTAATTTTTGCATTCTAACTGGTGTAAGGTGGTATCTCAATGTGGTTTTGATTTGAATTTCCCTGATGGCTAATGATGATGAACGTTTTTTCATGTGTCTGTTAGCCATTTGTATGTCTTCTTTGGAGAAGTGTCTGTTCATGTCTTCTGTCCAATTTTTGACTTGATTATTTGTTTTTTGGGTATTGAGTTTGAGAAGTTTTTACAGATCTTGGATAACAGCACTTTGTAGTGTCATTTGCAAATATCTTCTCCCATCCTGTGGGTTGTTTCTTTGTTTTGTTGACTGTTTCCTTTTTTGTGCAGAAGATTTTATCTTGATGAAGTTCCAAAAGTTCATTTTCACTTTTATATCCTTTGCCTTTGGAGATATGTCTTGAAAGAAGTTGCTGTGGTCAGTGTCAAAGAGGTTCTGCCTATGCTCTCCTCTAGGATTTTGATGGATTCCTGTCTCACATTGAGGTCTTTCATCCATTTCAAGTTTATTTTTGTGTATGGTGTAAGACAATGGTTGAGTTTCATTTTATATTCATAGCTGTCCAATTTTCCCAGCACCATTTATTGAAGAGACTGTCTTTTTTTCACTGGATAGTTTTCCTGCTTTGTCAAAGATTATTTGACCACAGAGTTGAGGGTCCATATCTGGGCTCTCTATTCTGTTCCACTGGTCTATATATCTGTTTTTGTGCTAGTATCATGCTGTCTTGGTGATTATAGCTTTGTAATACAGCTTGAAATCAGGCAACATGATGCCCCTAGTTTTGTTTTTCTTTTTCAACATTTCCTTAACAATTCAGGGTCTTTTCTGGTTCCATACAAATTTTAGGATTGTATGTTCCAGCTCTTTGAAAAATGCCAATGGAACATTGATCGGGATGGCATTGAAAGTATAGGTTGCTCTAGGCAGTATAGACATTTTAACAATGTTTACTCTACTGATCCATGAGTATGGAAGGCTTTTCCATCTTTTTATGTCTTTTTCAATTTCTTTCATGAGTGTTCTGTAGTTCCTTAAGTACAGATCCTTTACCTCTTTGGTTAGGTTTATTTCCAGGTATCTTATGGTTCTTGGTTCTGCAGTAAATGGAACCAATTCTCTAATTTCCCTTTCTACATTTTCATTGTTAGTGTATAAGAAAGCAACTGATTTTTGTGCATTGATTTTGTATCCTGCCACATTACTGAATTGCTGTATAAGTTCTAGTAGTTTTGAGGGTGGAGTTTTTTGGATTTTCCATATGAAGTATCATGTCATCTGCAAAGAGAGAGAGTTTGACTTTTTCTTTGCCAACTGAATAACTTATTTCTTTTTGTTTTCTGATTCCTGCTGCTAGGACTTCTAATACTATGTTGAACAACAGTGATGAGAGTGGACATTCTTGTCGTTTTCCTGACCATAAAGGGAAGGCTGTCAGCCTTTCCCCATTGAGAATGATATTTGTTGTGGGATTTTCATACATAGATTTTATGAAGTTGAGGAATGCTCCCTCTATCCATATACTCTGAAGAGTTTTAATCAGGAACGGATGCTGTATCTTGTCAAATGCTTTTTCTGCATCAATTGAGAGGACCATGTGGTTCTTCTCTCTTCTCTTATTGATTTGTTCTATCACATTGATTGATTTGCGAATGTTGCACCACCCTTGCATCCCAGGGATAAATCCTGCCTGGTCATGGTGGATAATCTTTTTAATGTATTGTTGGATCCTATTAGCTAGGATCATGTTGAGAATCTTGGCATCCATATTCATCAAGGATATTGGCTTGAAATTCTCCTTTTTGATAGGGTCTTTGCCTGTTTTGGGGATCAGGGTAATGCTGGCTTCACAGAAAGAGTCTGGAAGTTTTCCTTCTGTTTCTATTTCCTGGAACAGCCTCAGGAGAATAGGTACTATTTCTTCTTTGAGTGTTTGGTAGAATTCCCCAGGGAATCCATCAGTTCCTGGGCTCTTGTTTTTTGGGAGGTTTTTGATCACTGCTTCAATCTCATTACTAGATATTGGTCTATCCAGGTTGTCAGTTTCTTCCTGTTTCAGTCTTGGAAGTTTATAGGTTTCCAGGAATGTATCCGTTTCTTCTAGGGTGCTTAACTTATTGGCATATAACTGTTGATAATAATTTCTGATGGTTGTTTCTATTTCCTTGGCGTTAGTCATGATCTCTCCCATTTCATTCATAATTTTATTAATTTGGGTCCTCTCTCTTTTCTTTTGGATTAGTTTGTCCAGTTCTTTATCGATCTTATTGATTCTTTCAAAGGACCAGCTTCTAGTTTCATTGATGTATTCTACTGTATCTCTAGTTTTTAACTCATTGATCTCTACTCTAATCTTAATAATTTCCATTCTTGTGTGTGGGGTTGGCTTAATTTGTTGCTGATTTTCCTGTTCTTTAAGGTGTAAAGAGAGCTGGTGTATTTGGGATTATTCAATTTTTTGGAGTGAGGCTTGGATGGCTATGTATTTTCTCCTTAGGACCGCCTTTGCCATATCTCATAGGTTTTGGACCCATGTGTCTTCATTCTCATTGGTTTCCATGAATTAAGTTCTTTGATTTCCTGGTTGACCCAAACATTCTTGCGCAGGATGGTCTTTAGCTTCCAAGTGTTTGAATTCCTTCCCTACTTTTCCTTGTGGCTGAGTTCCAGTTTCAAAGCATTGGTAATATGCAGGGAATAATCTCAATCTTTTGGTATTGGTTCAGCCCTGCTTTGTGACCCAGTATGTGGTCTATTTGGAGAAACTTCCATGTGCGCTTGAGAAGAATGAGTATTCTGTTGTTTTAGGGTGGAATGTTCTGTATATATCTATGAGGTCCATCTGGTCCAATGTGTCATTCAAACCTCTTTATTTTCTTTTTTGATTTTCTGCTTCAATGATCGGTCTATTACTGAGAGTGCCATGTTAAGATCCCCTACAATTAATGTATTCATATCAATATGACTCTTTATTTTGATTAACAGTTGGCTTATATAGTTGGCTGCTTCCATGTTGGGGGCATAGATATTTACAATTTTTAGATCTTCTTGTTTGATAAATCCTTTAAGAATGATGTAGTGTCCTTCTGTATCTCTGACTACAGTCTTTAGCCTAAAATCTAATTTATCTGATAGGAGAATTGCTACCCTAGCTTTCTTTTGAGGCCCATTGGCATGAAAGATGCTTCTCCATACCATACCTTCACTCTCAATTTGGATGTATCTTTTCTGTCAGAAGTTTTATGGTTTCAAATTTTAATTTCAAGTCTTCGATCTACTTTAAGTTGATTTTTGTATATGGTGTAAGACAGGAGTCCAGTTTCATTCTTTTATATGTGGCTCTCTGGTTTTGCTAACAACATTTATAGAAGTTCTCTTCATTTTCCCCATTTTATATTCCCCTTTTATATTTTTGATTAGCTTGTTGAAAATTAATTGACCATATATGAGTGGATTTATTTCTAGAGTCTGTATTCAGTTCTATTGAACTGTGTGTCAGTTTTTATGTCAATACTCTACTGTTTTGATTACTATAGCTTTGTAATATAGTTTGAAATCAGAACTTTTATTGTCTCCAGCTTAGTTTTTCTTTCTCAGGACTTTTTGGCCGTTCAGGGTCATGTGCAGCTCCATATAAATTTTAGTATCGGTTTTCTTCTTCTGTGAAAACACCATTTGAATTTTGATAGGGATTGCACTGAATCTTTGGATGGTACAGAGTAATACAGTAATATTAATAGGATTAATTTTTCCAATCTATAAGCATGGAATATCTTTCCATTTATTTGTGTCTTCTTCAACTTCTCCCATCTAAGTATTATAGTTTTCAGTTTACAGATCTTTCACCTTCCTGATCAAATTTATTCCTAATTTTGTTGTTTTTGATGCTATTTTAAATGAGACTGTTTTCTTAATTTCTCTTTCTGACTTTTCATTATTAGTATATAGAAAATGCAACTAATTTTTGTGTTTTGATTTTGTATCATGCAACTTTATTGAATTCATGTATTTAGTTTCAATAGTTTTATTTTCAGTTATTGGAGTCTTTAGGGTTTTCTATACATAATATGTGATCTGCACATGAAGACAATTTTATTTATTCCTTTGTAGTGTAGTTTGTGCATTTTATTTTTTTCTTGCCTACTTTCTCTGTCTAGAACTTCCAGTAATATATTCAATAAAAGTAGTAGAGTGGATATACTTGTCTTCTTCTTGATCTTACAGGAAAAGCTTCTAACTTTTTACCATTGAGTATGTTGTTAGGCGTGAACTTGAAATATATATCCTTTATTATGTTAAGTTTCCTTCTATCTGTAGCTGGTTTTTTGAGAGTTTTTATCATGAAAGGATGTTGAATTTACTCAAGTGGTTTTTCTGACTGTATTGAGATGAGCAGAGGTTGGTAGAATTTTGAAGAGCATAATAAAAGGGGTCTAAACTCTGTAAGAGCTTATTAGGGAAATATCAATCTTAATGTTTCTGCTACTGAGTACTCAGAGGAAGTCAGAAGTATGGTAAATAAAGCCTAAATAACCTTGCAAAATACCTATATAACTATGACCAGATTGTTAGTAGTACTATGGAAGTTAAAGGTGGTCTTCAGGGCACAGAAAGAAATGAGGAATGTGTTACTGGAAACTGAAGGCAAAAGGATCATGTTTATAGGGACAGAAATGTTGGTAGAATTGTGCCTTTAGTTATGGGGAAGGCAGAACTCAAGTTGAAACTGAGTATTTAGTTCAAGAAATTCCCAAACAATGTGTTGAGGATATGAGCTGGTTCTTCTCGCTTTTTGTAATACAAGTTGAGATGAATGGATAAATTGAAGAACTTTTAAACAAAAGGGAACCAGGACTGTGATTTGGATGTTCTCAGCCTATCTTGATTACAATGCTGGCTAAAATTAAGAGACTTACTTTCAAGAAGAGGAAAAACAATGAATGTATGGCTCAATCATTGGAAAGATTAAGTATGTGACTCAAAGCCCATCAGTCATCATAGCAGAATCAAAATCAGAGGTGAAATTATCTAGGAATGACCTCTAGTGGACCCTCTTGACTATTAGCATGTATATATTCATGCATACACACATACATGTACACATACATACAGATATACATACAGTGTTATGTAATAAAAGAAATATACTAGAGAGAATCACAAAGCTCTTAGGAATATTGTACAAGATACACAGTCAGATTACATTAAAGGGAACTGAAAGAGGACAAAATAAAAGAAGGTTGTTGGACTTCCAAAATTCTGCATGCAAGAAACAGGCTAAATGAAATTATTCAGCTGCAAGCACATTCTACCATCAATCAACAAGGAAGAATGATTCAGAGGACAGAGTTAAGAATCAAAGAGGAGTATTTCCAGGCTTTGAAACTAAACAGATTTTGCCCAACTCGATGTTGAAATTGTTTTGGACTTGTGATTCCATTTGCCTTTTATTTTCTCCCATTTCAAACAGGAATGCTGATAACTGTTAATCCTATATCTATCCCACAATTGCTTTGGAATATAATAAATGTATATTTTATGTGTGAAGGACATGACTCTGTGGTGACCAAAGGGTGAACTGTGGTAGCAGAAAAATGGCTGGCCAAAGATACTAAAATTCTAATCCTCAGAACCTGTGAAAATGTTAGAATACACAACAAAAGGTAATTAAAGTAATTGCAGATGGGATTCAGATTGCTAACCAGCTGACCTTAAAATACTGATGTTAGTCTGGATTATCCATGTGGACCTAGTATAACCACCAAGTTCTTTTAAAAATGGAAAAAATTGGAAAAGGGACCAGAGAGATGGCAATATTAGGATTCAGGCCCAACCTGCTGGTTTTGAATATGGAAACAGAGGACCATAAGTCAAAAAATGAAAGTGGCCTCTATAAGCTGGAAAAGGCAGGGAAATAGATTTTTCCTTAAAGTATCCTTAAATAGATCTCTACAAAAATACATTTTGGACTGCTCACCTCCATAACTATGAAACAATAAATTTGGTTGTTAAGCCATTGAACTTGTTTTTTGTTTTGCTTTCATAGTAGCCACTGAAAATTAGTATATACAGCCTGGTCTGCAGCTAGGGGTCAGGGACATGATGTAGGCTCCAGCATACAGATAAGCCTCCTTAACACTTAAATTTGAAGGTAAGCAAGTGAGGAGGTGCGTAGTACTCAGAATCTATTTGTGGTAAGGTCAGAAGGCAGGCTTTGGTCTTTAGAAATGGGAGAGATGAAGCAATGGTGTCCAGCCCAACCTCAGTATTTGGAAGCAGTGTCTATGCCCAGTTGTGGGTCACTGTGGCCTTCACAGAATAGTCTTCTGGTGAACTCTGGGCACTGAATCTGGCTGTGGAGGCCCAAGAGCCCGAAAGCCCAACTTACTCTCTCCCTAGATATTCCTCAACCTAATTAATGTCCTTTAAAAATTATTTTTTGAACTAGCTAGTGTGCTGTTTTTTTCCAATTAAGAATTCTGACATATACAATTTATCAAGGCAGAAGCTTCACTGGATTTTTGAGAAAGAAACCATATTTTAGAATTAATGTGGAAATAAATGCTAAAGAATTGGAAAAATGGGGTAGAGAGCACTTTGTTTAATAATCTGTGCCCTTCTGTTATTAACTCCTGAGACAAGAAGAGTGCCAAATCAGTGTTGCAGTGAATGAACTAGGACCTTTATTTCCTCTCTGGGCAAATGAAATGCTAATTATCTTGGTGTTTGAAATTCAAGCAGCTTATTCTTTCATTCACATGTGGGAATTCAGGCAAATATAATGTCATGTAGGGAAGTCCTCTATAGTTTATAAAAGAGAAACTATACTAAGGTCTCCTTTACAAGAAGAGACAATAGAAGTCTTTCTGATTATGAAGTTATAGAGAAGTTTTGGTTTTACACATAAATTTATTCATTTAATAAATTACTTATTTTTGCAACTGATATTTATTAGAAATCCACTATTTACTTGACTATGATGGTGTAGCCACTAGTAAGGCATGGACTCTGCCTTCCAAGAAGTATACACTTGGATGAAAAGGCAGGTATAATGAATATAGCATGAAATACATGATAACATATAGAACTGAAGAAGTATATTAGAATGTTTGGCTAAATCTACCTCCAAGATATGGAAAGATGAGCAAAGACGATATTCAGTCTAGCCTTACTGGATAGAGCAAGAGGAGGAAATCAGAATAGGATTTATTTCTGACAGAGAAGTCGTCATATTCAAAGCCAGAGAGAGAACAAAGAGGAATAATATACTCACAAACATGGGCACCTGGGTGGCTCAGTTGGTTAAGTGTCTGCTTTCTGCTCAGGTCATAATCTCAAGGTCCTGGGATTGAGTCCCTCATCAGGCTCCCTGCTCAGTGAGGGGTCTGCTTTTCCTTCTCCCTCTGCCCCTCCCCCTCGGGCACATGCACATGCTCTCTCACTCTTTCTCTCTCTCAAATAAAGAAATAAAATCTTTAAAAAATACATATTCACAAATGACATCAGGTCAATATGGATGAAGTAAAGGGTAGGCATTTATGGGTATATGTATGAATGTATATGTGCATGTGTATGTGTATTGGGGGTTGAGTTTATGGAAAACATTAAACAGTCCATTACGATAAGACTATGAAAGAACTCACATTTCATGCAATGGCATTTAGATTTGAAAACATTTAATCATAGGAATAAAAAGATCAGAATTGTGTCTTCTGGCAATGTGCAGAATATATGAGAGAATGAAGACAGGTAAACTAACTAAATAACAATGTGCTGGCTCTAGTTAGAAATAAGTTACTAAAACTAGACAGTGGCACAGAAAGAAAAGGTTAAACCTCTGCCTTCAACAATTAGACAGCGAGAAGTTGTTAAGAAATGAGATGTGGTAAGATAGTGCATTTAACTGGGAGAATTTTATGTGATGTTTTCATTAACATTCAAATAAAATAACTCAATTCCATGTCCTATTTGCATGCAGTTAAGTCCAGAACTTTCGAAAAATTCTGAGCATTTTGAAGGATTGTTTTCACATATCATGTATCTTTTTTTTTTTTAACCTCTTCTGTTGATGCAAATTCCCAGTTTCTCTTTAGTCACCATTGGCCACATCATCACTATCTCTCCATGCTGATTCAGCTCTCTTTATTCTGTTTGAGCCAAAATTTGGACTCATTCTATCCCTCACTATTATTTAGCAAAATTCAATCAAAGCAGACACTTAATCTGAGGTTTCTAACAAACAACTGAAAACATTTATATAATATAAAGTAATCATTATTCAGAACATCTTTAATGCTTCCAAAATCTATCATCCATATGTAGTTACAGTGAATCTGCTATTTGGAACATTCCCTACTCAGAATATATCCTACCTCCCATTTCTAATCTCCCCCATCCCAAGTTGTGTTCCTATGTTTTTTTCAGAGAAATAAAATACTCCTTTAAAATTAAACCCTCTTGTAGATGCATTTTCTAAAATTAAAGCATACATTATAAAAGATAATCTTCCACATTGCAGTGTGATTTGCACTTTGCCAATTTCCAGACCACCACAAGGCAAAGATGATGAGATATAACTTGATTTCCATCTATGAGAAAGTAAGCTTTCACTGAACTTAACATTCTTAGAACAAAGAAAGGGTAGAAAAAAATATAGATGACTGATTCAATTTCTGGAGACTGAGAAAATATTTCTGAATGTTTTGAAATGGTCATTTTGTTGACACGTACTCAGAATTCAGAGATATTGAAATCTAGTATATAAACTCCCCCTACTAACCAGAGAAGGGAGAAGGAAAATAATAAGTATGTAAATAATGGAGATAATATTTCATCCTTTTTTTTTAAGATTTTATTTATTTATTTGACAGAGACAGAGAGAGATCACAAGTAGGTGGAGAGGCAGGCAGAGAGAGAGGAGGAAGCAGGCTCCCCGCTGAGAAGAGAGCCTGATGAGGGGCTCAATCCCAGGACCCTGAGATCATGACCTGAGTTGAAGGCAGAAGCTTAACCCACTGAGCCACCCAGGCACCCCATGTTTCATCCTTTGTCTGATGGGCCACGAGGTAAAGATAACCAATTCGTTAAAAATATAACTGAGGAGATTAATAAAGACTTTTTTCTTTTTTCTACCTTCACTTGCAAGAAGTTCTAAAACACCATGAAAGGCTCATCTGCTATAGAAAAAAAAAATCAATAGGTTATTTAAGTTTTGACAGCCTCTTAGTTGCATTTCTATTAATGCTTTAAGTGTATCTTGGTTTGAAAATGAAAGACAAATAGCATAAGTTGAAAAATTATAAATGATATATGACCCTTTCTGTGAAAGGAAATCAGATTCACCAATGATCTTTCATCATTGAAGAGGATGTTTCCTTTTCTGGAGGTTCTCCTTTCTTATTCTCCTTTCTTCTTTCTCCAAGCTTTGCTACTAGTAAAATGTGCAAAAACTGATCAGTGAAAAACATTTGAGATCTAAGGAAATCCGTATAAAAACTCAAAATCATCAATGTAGTATTCAAGACATCAATTTATTGTTCAGATTTTTTTTATGACTTTATCACTAGGTAAATTCCATGTTCAAAATCAAACTTTTTTTTTTTTTTTTTGCAACTGGATGCACCTTCCCCTTCCTACATCCCTGTTGCTATGCTTAGTAACAACAAGAACAACAAAACAACTTCATGCTTACATTTTTCATCAAGTCCTAATTTAAAAAAACAAACTAAATTGTTTATTCCTAGGGGTTTTTAGTAATAAGTAATAATCTGCCTTTACTAAAAATTTAAAAAACCTTTTTTGTTGTTATTGCCCACAGTCTCTATTTCTATTTCTCTGTCATACAGACAGCATATAAGTGTTGCATGATAGCTATTAGACAAATATTTAATAGATTCTAAAAGACTTCATTTGGAAAAAAGAGAAAATTTCAAAACTATGTTTTAAAATCAATTATAAAGTAACAGTAATTGTATATATATATGTCTTGTATATAATATATATCAAATTTATATAAAATTTATGATGCAAATGTGTATAAACTTTTATAATCATTCATTTTATTTTTATTGCAAGGATATATAGCAAATGGTTTACTGTGAGTGACCTGAATTAGTAAATAAAGAAATAAAAAAATAGGAAAAATGAATAATTATTTGTTTCAGACTTGGTTTGGTAAGTCCACAACCACAGGCCATATCTAAATATGGGTTTAAGACTGGAATGTAACATAAAGTTGTTCAGACGTTGTTCAAGCCACCTGTGAGCAACTGAACATTCCAACATATATTAAATTTATTCTACTCTATTATTAATCTTACAAAATCACATCAGAAATGATAGTTTAAATTTAATTTTTTAAGGCTTTCCTGTTATCAACAATGAGTTAGTCTTGAGTCACGTATATGTAGGGTGTTAAAAATGTAATGAGGACTATTGCAATGTTTAATATTTAATTTGTTGTTGAGCTGCATTAAACACAGAAAATCATGTTGCGCTATGCTGTTCTAAAACATACAACATACCTGTCAAAAGTGTATGTAGGCTATGTAGTTCAAAGTATTAATTCGAGCCTAATTGTGTCTACCTTGATAGGTGTCACTCAGACTACTTTGAAGCTGATAACTATGGTCACAGCTGTTGAAATATCTTATCATTGGCTGTTTTCTCTGTGTGTGTGTGTGTGTGTGTACACCTATATATGTGAGTGTTTATGTCTTATGTATAAATTCTGTCTCATGAGATGATTATCATTTCTTTATAAGATGTCTGACTTATGAACATCTTCAGAAATTTTTATATATGTATATTTAGGTACATACATATTTAAAGTCTTGGATGTTCTTTCATTAGGCAAAACACATACTTATTACTAGCTTTATTGGTTTACAAAAAGTTTAAAAACACAAATATTAATGATTTGTGATCATCATAAGTCTAAAGGATGTAACTAAAATATTTATAATAGCTTATTTAAGAATGCATAATGAACAGGGATGATAACTCTAAGAACTATATTAACAAAAAGAAAGTAGCCTGTATTTTTAAAAGTGACCAAATTCACTCATTGATATATACATTAAGTTCCATGTATTTTGAAATAATCAGGTACTTCGTAAACTGAGGAAGCAGAAGTTGATTGTAATTTTCCAAATTTCAGAAAGAATAAGAAACCACCAGCCAAAATGTTATTTGAAATTAGCATTGTTATCATGATCCTATGAACTCAACCAGAATAATTTTTTAATAGCTAGATCCTTAGAACTTCTAAATGGAAATGAGGACTTGTCATTTTGACACAGGGAACTTTTTGTCAGAAATAGGTTACTGACTGAAGACTTCTTCCCTGGAGAGCCCAATGAATAAGGCAGACATTTATCTGAGAGGATCTCATTTTCCCAAGGCAAATACGCAGGAATCAGAAGATTTCTTAATCCTCCTTATTTTTTCTCGTGTAAGGAAAGACAGGATGGATAGAAGAGAAAAAAACTGAAAGATACTTTTGAACCACATCCTTAGAGGCACATGGAAATATTTAATGTCAGAAATTGTATCTATAAGGGCCTATAAAAGTAGAAATGCTACATATGTATAATAAGTTTAAAAGCTGCATTTCCTTAAATCAACTTTGTCAACATGTTCAAATTAATACATTTTGAAAGTAATTTACCATGGAACTAGTAAACCTATACAATTACTTTTTTAAAAATCCTTCTTAAAAAAATCCTTCCATGTATTAGAGTTTATGCAGAATATCCTTCAGTGTAGAGATTTTATTCTGAGGCCACATAAACTAATTTGTAATTAGATGAGGATAAGGT
Source organism: Enhydra lutris kenyoni (assembly GCF_002288905.1). Classification (NCBI taxonomy): domain Eukaryota; kingdom Metazoa; phylum Chordata; class Mammalia; order Carnivora; family Mustelidae; genus Enhydra; species Enhydra lutris. Next base: position 37,834,246 of record NW_019154099.1, on the reverse strand, counting down.
AGAGAAATCCATCAATATTTTGGTGGCAAATGACATACATAGATGACAGAATAAATATAAGAGAAAATTTGATTCATTAAGAAAAGGACTAGGAGACCAAGAGAATGAATCAAAATGTATTTAAAATCTTTGTAGCTGAAGAATTAAGATACTAAAATACATTGGAAAGAATGGGTCTTAATCTGGAAGACTAATTTATTACTATTTTTAGCATGCAGAGTATAATATGTAGACTCTATAATATATACAGGTGCACAGCTCTCTCTCAGTACTTATGCAAATAGTCATGTATTTTTTGACTATTGGTAAATTAGGCCACATGGTATCTACATTCTTTTTCCTAAATCTGTTCTTTTTAAAAAGACAAGACGCAATAGTTTAAAAAAAGTCATATACAATTGTTTAATTAGATAATTGTGATACTAAATTGTGAAATATGAGAAAATAATTATTAGTGGAATTAAAAAAAAACTTATACATTCAATTATATTGATTTCAGATTTTTTCTTATCTCTCTAAATGCAGCCTAACCCCCACCCTCTTTGACCAGAGACATCATTGGTGGTATTGCATGCTTTACAAATGCAGCATTATTAAGAATTTAATTTCAGTTGGGAAAAAATTCATAAACCTATTAGGAAAATACAATTATATCTAACCATTCACAGAGAAGTTTATGAATGATATTTGTTTCAGAATCCATGTTCTATTAGAAAGGAATAGTTTTCATTTTATCATTCAAAAATGAGGAAAGATTGAAATAACATTACTAAATCCATAATTGGTATTCAGGAAAAGGGATGCAGAGGACATTTGCTACAAGGTCAGTTGAGTCAAAGAGAAGCACATTACAGAAAAGTTGAATGTATTAAAGGATTGACATGTATTAGTAATGAGAAATGATTTCATTAATCTCTCCATTACAGTAAGCAGAAAGTTCAATCACATATTCTACATGAGTTGTTTTGGGATTTTGTAGAAAATATTATCTTTTTTTTCCACCTCACTTTATTTATGAGTTTAATTTTCAAAGTCATCTGGGGGAAAGGATGAAAATATCTTTCCACTTATTTGTTAGTAGGAAAATGGTTAATCCAAGAATATTTCTATCTCTCTGGACCCAAGGTATCACAGTCCTTAGATATGAATTCCACTATTACTTAAACATAAGGCAGAACCCTGCTTCAATGAAATCTTTAAAAGGAGATAGGTAATATATAATTATTAGAAGCCCAGTGATTAAGCCACTGTGCCATAGTTATATGTTCTCATCAAGGAAAAATATAATTTTCAGTTATTTAAATGTGCCATATACTTATGGGGGAAGAAAGGCTATTAGTAATTAGGTCAACAGTTATTTCGAACAGGATTTAGATAAACAAAAACCCTATTTGGAATAAGGATATTTACTGAAAAAATATAAAAATAAACTACTCATCATCCTTAACAGATCCTTGATGAGAAGGAGAACTTAGAGATAGAACAATATAGAATCTATAGGTTTAGGATGAACAAATGTTCATGGCATGAAGTATCGGCTGGAATTAATTTACATTCAGCATATGTAACAGAGTAGGATAACTTCAAAATAATGACTGTTATTTACTGGAACTCCCTTTCTACAATGATGAAAGATGATATAAATGAGTACAACATTACATAACATTTTAAATATGCATAATATTAAGTTGTTTCCTTTTTTAAAAATCTCTTCCTGTATATTTACACATAGTTTTAGTGGTCAATATTTTTTATCAAATGTATCTTTGGAAGGTCGATCTAGGTACTTTGATCACCTCTACACTATGAAATCTGACAGTATTACAGGATCTCATAGAGAATACAATGTTCTTACTGTTGTACTAGAGGGACTCCATAACTAACTGTATTTCAAAAATCCAACTTTCTTTTTTCTTCTTCCTTCTCTTTCACTGTACTCAATGTTCTAAACAAATTTACTTGTTATAGTTCACCATCATATTATTTGTGCCTTGTTCAACTCTGCTTATATCATTTCTTCATAATTACATATGTATTTGCTATATTTCCATATATTCTATACAAATTCTGTAAAGATGTCATGAGTTCATCCCAACTCATTTAATGACTCATTTAATAACAAGAAGCCTCAAAACATATCATGTAGCTTCTTCAGTTTTCCCAGCAACATTTTTTTTTTTAAGATTTTATTTATTTACTTGGCAGAGAGAGATTGAGAGATCACAAGTAGGCAGAGAGGCAGGCAGAGAGAGGAAGGGAAGCAGGCTCTCTGCTGAGCAGAGAGCCCGATGTGGGGGTCCATCTCAGGACTCTGAGATCATGACCTGAGCTGAAGGCAGAGGCTTAACCCACTGAGCCACCCAGGCGCCCCTCCCAGCAACATTTTTTGACAAGATTTTCTCCTTTTATATATTCTTGCCTCCTTTGTTGTAGATTGACTTACTATATATGCATGGGTTTACTACTGGGTTCCCTATTCTGTGCCATTATCTTTGTTTATTTTTGTGCCAGTACCATACTGCTTTGATTACTACAACTTTGTAAAAGAACGTAACGGGACCACTTGCTTTCACCATACATAAAAATAAAATTCAGAATGGATTAAAGACCCAATGTGTTAAGACCTGAAACCATAAAACTCCTAAACGAAAAAACAAAACAAAACAAAACAAAACAAAAACCAGCAATATTTTTCTGGGTCTGTCTCCTTAAGTAAGGGGAAACAAAGGCAAAAATAAACTATTTGTACTGCATTAAAATAAAAAGCTTTTGCACAGTGAAGGAAATCATCAACAAAATTAAAAAGCAACCTACTGAGTGGGCGAAGATATTTGCAAATGATATATCTGATAAGAAGTTAATATCCAAAATACATAAGGAACTCATATACTTAAACAAACAAAAACAAATAATCCAATTGAAATGGGCACAGGATCTCAACAGACATTCTTCCTAGGAAGACATACAGATGGCTCATGGACACATGAAAAGATGCTCAACACTACTCATCAGGAAAATGGAAACCAAAACTACAATGAATAATCACCTCATACCAGTCAGAATTGTTAATATCAAAAAGACAAGAAACAACAAGTGTGGACAAGGATATGGAGAAAAGGGAAACCTTGTATAGTGTTGGTGGAAATATAGGTTAAAATATAGTATGGAAGTTCCTCAAGAAATTATAAGTGGAACTACCATATTGTCCAGCCATTCCACTGAAGGGTATTTATCCAAAAGAAATGAAAATACTAACTCAAAAAGACATCTGAACCCCCCTGTTCACTGCAGCATTATTTATAATAACTAAGATATGGAAGCAGCCAAAATGTCCATCAATAGATGAATGGATAAGGACACACACACACACACACACACACACACACGCACATACACACACGCACACATTTATGGAGTATTAATTAACCATAAAAAAACAATGAGATCTTGCCATTCATGACAAATGAATGGACCTAGAGGGTATTATGCTAAGTGAAATAAGTCAGAGAGAAAGACAAACACTATATGATCCACTTACATGTGGATTCTAAAACAAAAGCAAAAACAAAAAACAAAAAAGAAAATACCCAAACAAAAAAAAAACAAACAAGCAAACAAACAAACAAACAAAAACCCAACCAAAAACAGAACAAAACAAAATAAAAAACCTAAACAAACTAAAACCAGAAACAGACTCATAAATACAGAGAACAAACTGGTGGTTGCCAGAGGATGAAGGGAGTGGGGTAATTGTGAATACATGAAGGAGATTAAGAGGTACAAACTTCTATTATATAATAAAGAAATTATGGGGGATAAAAAGTATAGCATAGGGAATATAGTCAATAATATTGTAATAATTTTGTATGGTGACGGATGGTAACCTCACTTACCATTGTGAGCATTTCATAATGTAGCTGTCAAATCTCTATGTTATATACTTGAAAGTAATATAGCATTGTATGCCAATTATCATCCAATAATAAATAATAAGTAAATACATAAATATTAATTAATTAGTGAATTAGTGAACTAATTTTAAAAAGATAGCATTTAACTCATTAAATTTACCAAAGTCCACGATTTGACTTTACAGGTTCAGAAACACAAACTTGCAATATATTAGAGTTAATTAGATTCAGGCACATCATCTCATACTAACAAAGCTTATAAAAATGGATATAAAGATCAGTGTTATGGTTTGGTTTACTGGGTGAAATACAGTTTTAGAGTAGACTGAATACTTGTGTGAATTTGAGCACACTCTAGCTCTGTAGGCCACGGTAAGCAAAGGCAAATGATCTGAAGGATCCCTAGTAAGCACGTAACCAAAGTAACCAGTATTATTTGAAAAATCTGGTACTAGCAGTTTCTAAAAGGCTACCACATTCATTTATAACAACAGAAATATTTGTCAGGAGAAATGAGTACTCAACAGCCTGACTAGGTAGCTCTCTTAATGGACTTAGATGAGCCTATCACTCTTCTTCTCTGTGGCTTTCATTCTTTGTTTCCCTTGATATATTCTCTTAAAATGAATATATATTATTTCATTAGGGTGTCTAAACCACTTTCCCTCAAAATTTCTCTACAAACTCCTAGAATGCACTAGAAGAATGAAATCTCTGAGCTCTTCCTCAAACTGGCTTAATCAGAATCTTTGATTGTGGGGCTTGAAAATTGCTCTTTAGGCAAACAACCCCAAAATACTGTTATTCTTACTGAAGACTGGAAGATACTTCTTGGCTTTGTACATTTTTATGTCTATATCTTGTACCTACCCAAATCATAAGCTCCACGAAAGTGGGATGTACTGTATTTTATTTTTTCATTTCTAATTACTCAAAAAAGGATATTGGATTTATGATTTATTAAATGTCTACTGACTTGAAATATACTGAACCTTCGATTTATTGAGTGCTAACTGTAAGCTATTTTCAAAAATTCTCAAAGCATTTTTTCTTTGGATCTAAATGTTCATGAAAAGAAATTTAAGTTAATTTAAATTTAAACTGACCTGATTTTAAAAAGCCATAAAACAAAACAAACAAAACCCAAACTACCACAGCAAGAAAAACTCAGAAAAATATCCAATAGTGTGTTTTATCTTATTATATTTCCAATTTTAGTGTTTCATCTGTATTCTTTTTATATCTTTTTTTTTTTCTGGTTATATGGTCAAAGATTTTTAGCTATCTTTTACTAAATTATTTAAACTTGTTTTCTATATCTCACTCCACTTTTGTCCAACCATAAACACAATACTTGTCGTTTGTAATGCAGTCCAGATAATTAAATTATATATAATTTATTACATAATAAACATAAAGTTTAAAGTCACTGGGGAAATTTATTACTATATATTAGAATCAGCTTAAAAAAAGATTCTAGGGGTGCCTGGGTGGCTCAGTGGGTTAAGCCTCTGCCTTCGGCTCATGTCCTGATCTCAGGGTCCTGGAATCGAGTCCTGCATCCGGCTCTCTGCTCAGCAGGGAGCCTGCTTCCCTCTCTCTCTCTCTCTGCCTGCCTCTCTGCCTACTTGTGATCTCTCTCTGTCAAATAAATAAATAAATAATCTTTAAAGAAAAGATTCTAACTAACTGGAGGAGAATATGAGTATTTCTTCAGGATGTTTTTAATCACTTCATACAAATTATTATCATTATTTTTTGAAATATTTAATTTATTTGAGAGAGAGAGAGCCAGAGAAGTAGAGGGATAGAATCTCCAAGCAGACTTATGCTGAACAGGAGTCCCACCTGGGGCTCAATCTCATGACCCATGAAATCATGACCTGAACCAAAATCCAGATTCAGATGTTCAACCGAGCCATCCCAGCATCCCTTAAAAGTCATTTTTATGCTTATTAAACTGACTTTAATTGTCTATTTATTTACTTATTATAATGCTAAAAACAAAAAACAGAGAACATGTAATGGAAAAGAAAATTCACTTGTCCTACCCCTATTTTGTCCTGCCTCCAGAATTAGCCATCTAAAAAGATAAAAACATTGTTAACCTGTTGCTTGCTCCTACAGAATTTCATATATATATAATATTTCATATATATGAAATATATGAAATATATAAATATAAAAATATATAAGATATATAATATATTTTAAAGATTTTATTTATTTGAGAGAGAGAGAGTAAGAGCATGAATGGGGAGGGCAGGGGTAGAGGGAGAAGCAGACTCCTGCCAAGCAGGGAGCCCAATCCTAGGCTAGGCTTAATCCCAGGACCCTGAGATCAGGACCTGAGCAGAAGGCAGACACTTAACTGATTGAGCCACCCAGGTGCCCAGAATTTCCTTTATATTTTTAAAACTTTATGCTAATGCTACTAAATAAAGCCTTTTATTAGTTACAATATATAAATATTTTATATCTCTTTCTTCTGCCTCCCCCTGCACCCATCTTTCCAGTATTGCTATGTCACAATTTTTGGTTAAATTAATAGTGATTTTATTGGGACAATGTAAATATTTTTCAATGTGATTGCATTCCCTTTATCATTCAAAGTCTGATTTCCTTTGTACTTAATATTCGGCTTTCTAAAAAAACTTACTGAGTTTCACAGAATCTCTAAGTCTTCTCATACTGATCAAGAGTATTGCCAATTAATTCTCATGTATATTACACTTGGTCAATAAATCAAATAACCTGTTATTTTATACCGAATTCCATTTTTCTCCTTTATGTCATTATATTGTTGGAACATATTTTCAAGAAGTTTCCTGATACCAATTTTTCAGGAGAAAAATTTTTAAAACTTTACACATCTGAAAATAACTTCATTTTATCCTTATATGTGATCACGAGACAGTGTCTAAAACTCAAAGGTGAAAATTCTTTTTTCTCAAATTATTTTTACCTCATTTTGAAGATACTGAGCTATTGTTTTATAAGTTCCAATATTGTTATTTAAAAGCCAAATCTCTTTTGAGTATTGAATGTTCTATCAACATTCTCCATTGGGAAATTTAAGGATATTCATTTTGCCTTGTTGTTCTAAAATGCCCTGATATTACATCCTCCTACAAATCTATTTTTCATTTTATTTCATTGTACTTGTCCTTGATTAAGACAGACTTCCTTTCTAGAAAATTATCTTGTCCTACTTTGATAATTTCCTCGTCTCTGTTTCCCATGTTATTTCTTCTTGATGTCATATTATTTGGCTATTAGATATCCTCCAGTAATCCTTGGATAGTCCTCTTTTTCTGTTACTGGCCTATTATTTCTGTATTTGCTTGATATAATTTCCAAAAGCTCTTTAATGTTTTTCTGGTTGATGATACCTGTAATATTTTCCTCTTGTTTTAATGATGCAATAGGATCTCCTGTGGCTGACTGTATTAATTATACTTCATAGGAAGTTTTCTTTTGCTTTCTGTGATGGTCTTTTCATTCCTTTAAAAAATGGTTTTGTTTTTGCCTTTCATACTGAATGCTTTCCCCAAATATGTGGTCATCTCTGGCTCTTGGTTTATACTTACAGATGAAGAAGAAAAGCTTTCAATATGTGTAAGGATCTGGTCAACAGATGGGCACTGCTCTGGCTTCATCTGGGACCAACTTCTTTCTTCACTGGAACAATCTCCCCGAGGAAAAGTCCCAAGCCCAGCTTTAGATGAATGATTGTCCAAGAGGAATAAGATAAGTATGACTATTTAATGTCACTGAGATTTTAATCTTCAGGAAATTTATATAATATATGATTAAATCAGGATAATTGAACAGGAAAGGAGAGAAGGTAAAGAAAGGATGGCTTTTGGTTGGCAACACACTCTTGCACCAGACCCAGAGTTAACTTCTGCCTTTCTCCTTTTGTGAGGAAAAATAGTACCCTATTTACCAAATCCAATATGAGATCAAATCTTTATATTACTTGGCACATAATATCTTCTTTTTTCTCTTTGTATATATTGAGGTCTAATTGACATATAATAGTACATTGCTATCAGATGTACAACATAGTAATTCAATATTTGTATACGTTGTGAAATGATCACAGTAAGTCTAACATCTGTCACCAGGCATAGATACTAAAATACTTTTTTCTCTTTTTTCTCGTGATGAAGATTTAAGACTCACTCTCCTGGCAACTTTCACATATTCAGTATAGTGTTATTAACTATAGTCACCATGCTGTACATTGCATCCTCCTAACTTATTTATTCTATAGCTGGAAGGGTGTACCTTTGCCCTTCTTCACCTGTTCCCCATTCCTTCCACCAGCAAATGCCAGTCTGTTCTCTGTGTCTATGAGCTTGGTTTTGTTTTGCTTTTTGGATTTTACATATAAATGAGATAATACTGCATTTATCTTTGTAGTTAGGCAATACAACATTATCTCGATAAAGTAACAACAAAATTATTTTCTTTAACAATAAAAATAAACCTACTGATGGGATCATCTTAAAAACCAGAACTGATTCCATCTAAACAGTGACCAAAAGTCTGAAATAAATACCTCCTTAGTGTACAATTATTCAATTAAATATTGTATTAAAGAATATTAAAGTCTGTCAAATAGTGAATTCAAAGGTCACCACTGAAACTGTTGGCACTGGCTTAACTTGGAAAAACACTTTAGCATTATCTATAATGCCACATGAAGCTCTGAGTTTCTTAAGAGATCTACATTAATAGCTTTAGTATCTTTTAATTTTAACACTATGCTTTTAAATTTTAATAATGCAATCTCCTTAAACTCAGTATTCAAGTATCCCCTTTCTTAAGGATGATGTTAAAGTTTCTTTTGTCCTTTACTTAATATAACTTGGAAAATACTTTGTGAAAAGGGTTAATCTAATTTTAATTAAGTTTATTTAATTACGCTTCAACCCATTATAAATAATTGAGTATCTAATGGAAGTCAGAGCTGCAGAGAGCCAAATCATTTTTGCGACATGCAATTCTTAATTGGAAATGATACAGCGTTCAGAAACTGAATTGTTGTTTGAGAGATGACATGAAATGCTGCATGAAACACCTTTAGGTCAGATTTCAAAGGTACTTTTTACTTCAAAAGATCAAACTAAGTGGTTCCTGAAAAAAAAATAATTGGTTTTATTAGACTATATTTTAATCATTTAAATTTTTGTTTCAGAAAGAAGCAAAGAGAGACAGGTGAGAAGGATGAATTAACTGTTTAACAAATAAAGGATACTAACATATCTAATTTAATAAATACAGTTGAGATATACTACTGAGAATTTTAAGTCAAAATGTGTTTTAATGTTTTTTGTTGTTTTAATGTTTTAATAAAGGTAACAGTTGCCAATTAAGATCAACTTTTCAACAATTACCTCTAAGATCTAAGCTCAGTTTCCCAATCTGTATATATATCATGCCATCCTAAAAAACCTGTGGATCTGAAACTAACACAGAGTCACGCATGTCAGGGACAAATGGAGCTGGCCAACAGAGGTGCATTAAAGAAAATGAAACTTAACCTTACCTAACACGAGTTGCTGGAATTTACAGCTCTTCTCAGAAATCTGCAGAGGACCTCAGCCAATCACCAAACGCCAAGTCTGTTCACTTCACCTCTAGACTTCCTCATTCCCTCAGCTACCCTGATCCAAATAATGAAGACCACTAGGCAACTGATCAGCTGAACATTTAACCCCATAAAAGCCCCTTAGTCAGTGAGCAACTTGGAACTCATTGCTCCTGTAGCCTTGAGTTTTCCAATTTACAGGATGAAACCTTTGCAATAAACTCATTTTGTTTACTTTTCTTCTCTCTCTCTCTCTCTCTCTTTGGCTTTGTTTTAGTCACTGTTCAGAGTTCGATTTTTCACAAAACAAATATTGACTTAAGTCATTGTAGCTCTTCTGAATAATAAAGCCAAATAACTGACATCTCACAGCTATTTAATTGTGGATGGGTTTTCAAAGTGGAATAGACTGCATTTCATCTGGCCTTGGGTGAGGTCCACTAATACAATTTTAACATCTGGTTAGCTTTTTTTTTTTTTTTTTTGAAGATTTTATTTATTTTTTTGAGAGAGAGAGAGAGAGAGAGGGTTCGTACTCACGATGGGGGGCAGAAGGAGAGGATTCCCACTAAGCAGGAAGCCCAATGTGGGCTCCACCCCAGGACCCTGGGACCATGACCTGAGCAGAAGGCAGATGTTAAACTGACTGAGCCACCCATGTGCCCAACATCTGGTTAACTGTAAAGCATGTGTTCAGTAGGCAAAATTTTGAGAATTTCTTTTTTTCTTTTTTTTTTTTTTAAAGATTTTATTTATTTATTTGACAGAGAGATCACAAGCAGGCAGAGAGGCAGGCAGAGAGAGAGGAGGAAGCAGGCTCCCCGAGAGAGCAGAGAGCCCGATGCGGGGCTCGATCCCAGGACTCTGAGATCATGAACTGAGCCAAAGGCAGCGGCTTAACCCACTGAGCCACCCAGGCGCCCCGAGAATTTCTTTTAATAGAAGATATTTTGAGTTTTGTGACAAACTTATACTTAAAAAGTGGATGCATTTATAATAATATAATCATCTTCCCCAGGAACAAATAATTACAAAAGTTTCTCTTGACTTAAAAAATATTTTTTTTTATAATTCAGCTGATCCATAAAGAATTTATAATAAATTTCATTAAAAATGTTAGAATTAATTCTGTAGAACAGAGATTAAATATTTTTAAAATACATGAACTGCATAGTTAATATGGATATTGTATATGAATTTAAATATTCTATGTGGAGTTTGTACCAAAATGGACAATTTCTGTGTTAGTAATGCCAGAATGATTTTCATCCTCACAACATGAATTGGCTGTTTTTTAAGGAAAACTGCAAATTTTCAAAGGAATACTGTAGTCAATATTTGTTAAATAAAACAATTTGTGTCTTCTTTAATAAATAAATTCAGTGCACAATATAGAAAAAGAAAAATCATATTCACTGTTTAACTGATTGCTGTTAGTGATTGACAGAATGCTGAAATTGAGATGAAACTTGAAATTAATAAAAGTTGTTTACTTGAATAGGATAGCAACTTATGTAAAATAAGCTGTACTGCATTTGGGAAAGGCTTTTTTTTTTTTTTAAGATTTTTATTTATTTATTTGACACAGAGAGAGATCACAAGTAGGCAGAGAGGCAGGCAGAGAGAGAGGGGGAAGCAGGCTCCCTGCTGAGCAGAGAGCCCAATGCGGGGCTCGATCCCAGGACCCTGAGACCAGGACCTAAGCCAAAGGCAGAGGCTTAACCCCACGGGCCCCCCAGGTTCCCCAAAGGTTTTTTTTTTTTTTTTTTTTTAAAGAGTAATCATTCTTGTTTATCATGAAGACATAGTGACCATTTACAAATTAGTTTTCTACTTATAAATTATGTGCAATAGTTTTATAACATTGCTATTTTTGTTTTTATAGTGCATATCTCTTTTTACAATGCATATTTACTATAAGGTAAATGTATTCTAAGTTTGGAATTCATAAAGAATATTACATGGTTGAAATGAGGTACTCCATGGTATTTCCAAGAACACTATTATTTTAATACTAGTGATAATTTTATTTTTTTATTTTTATTTATTTTTTTATTTTTTCATCTGAGAGAGAAAGACAGAAAGAGAGCACCAGGGGGAGAGGCACAGAAGAAGAGGGAGAAGCAGACACCCTGCTGAGCAGGGAGCCAAGGATGTGGGATTTGATCCCAGGGATCATGAACTGAGCTGAAGGCAGAAGCTTAACCATCTGAGACAGCAGGCACCCCACTAGTGATCATTTTAGAACATCAAGAGTTAGAGTGGTTAACTGAATTTTTTTTAGCTAGATGAAATTTTATTCATTATTGAGTGCAATCTCCTTAATTTATGCATTAAAAGAATACTCTGAGAGGATGTGACCTGTTAATGAAAAAAGAACTAGGTAAAATCAAGATTGAAGATTAAATTCAAAGTCCTGGGATCCCAGGCCATTGTTCCTTTCTTATACACTTTGCCATTCTTAAAGAGATATGGTGTCAATCAGTTAACACCTAATAGTTGTCATAGAAGCCAGAATACTATATTTCAAATGTTCTATTCTAGTCTATCTAAATTCCACACAGCTTTCCATGTGAAAGAGCTAACTTTCATTAAGAAATACACTAGGACTTCAATCTCATATAATTTGGAGTTAAATAAATTGCTATAATTTAAGAGGTCCTTCTGTTATTGATTTAACTAATTTTCCATAAATGTGATTAAAAATTACTAATTATCACATAATACTATTACTTATGAAAGATACTGAAGACTCTCTTTTCCTTTCTCTTTTTAACCATGTGTTCTGAAAAATAAAGAGAAAATGAGACTGTACTTTCTAGACCAACAGAACTTTCCATCTATGTTTCAGTTGCTCTATGCAGTGCTGTAAATATCCTCACAGCAGAGATTAAATTAAGAATCTGAAAAATGCAAGCTAAAAGGACATCAAAATTGTTGGAGAGATACATTTCAAATCCTAGTGACAAAAATAGAACAAGGAAAACTGTCAAAACAATAACAAAAATGATTTTAGTGAAAATTTTACAATATACAATATTCAGTGCTTTATTTACTGTGAATTTGAGAGACCATGGGCAATAAACAAAGGCAGGATGCGTAGGTAAATGAGGTAAGAGGCCAATTCCCAGCCTGCAAAGTGCCTATGCATCAAAAAAAGTGCCATTTTATATGGATAATAAATACCATTATGAGGTCCTAAAAATAACATATAAATATCTAGGAACACATATAGATACAAATCAACCTATCTGCCTTTTTAAAATTTAAAATAAGCCAAGGCCCACAGATAATATAACTTCATAGCCAGTGGTCATGCTTCCAGTAAATTACAGAGTCAGAAATAGAAGTATCTTTGGACATCAAGTGACTACACTATCATTTTTAGAAAATAACAGAAATAATATTTATTCTCTGTCCATGAAACTCAAGATGCTTTTACAATCATTATCTTCTTTATCAATAGTTTCCCCTCAATAATGTGAAGGAAGAAAATGAGACAAAAACAAGAGGATGTTGACTTGCATTTAAGTATCTATTATAATATTCAGATTATACTAGTGATTTTCAAATATGATTGGTCATTAGAATAAATAGAAATTTTGTAACAAATAATATAATATTCTACTCAAATATATTAATATTAGAACACTAATAGTATTATATTAATATCATTTCTTTGAATGTGTACAGGCTTATAAAGTTATGTAAAAAAGCTGTTGTTGAGAAATACAGTAGAATTAATTTAATCAATCCTAATATATGTATATATTTAACCCTTTCTACCAATATTTATCTCAAAAATATTCTCTTCTGTTTCAAGAAAGCAATATTCTGCTATATTAAAATGAATATTCTTAGGTTCTTGAATTTGCTTAAATATAGAACTACTATAGAAAATTAAAGAAATATATGCAGTTTGTCATTATACAGACTGATCATTATAATTTGGCTTAAATATAAAATATTTTAGTCCTTTTTCATAATCTCTAATTATTGAAAATATCTAAGAAAGAAAACGTGTTACATTAATCATTCAGATTAAAGAACTATTCCCAAATTTTTCAGTGTGATGCTTTCTGGATATTAAAAATATTTTATTTTTCATTGTGTAATATAATCTTTTCCCTCATATACAATTTTCCAATTCATATGGACCTGGATGAAAAAGTAGGGAAATGGGCCAATCTGGCACAAAAATGGTAACCAGTCAATCATTCAACCATCTGGGCCCAACATAGTCCTAACTGAGTTTCTGTACCTTGAACCAAAGGGGACCAGCTCATAGATTATAATTAACAGTGGGAAGAGAAATTCTTGTTTCCCAGGTTGCTCCTTATTCTGAGCTATTGGCCATGAACCTAAAGCACCGGCTTCTTATTCTGTTCCTTTTAAATTTGGAACTTCTAGCTTTTTACAGATATTAATATAGTTTAGTTTAAGAAAATTATGTGCCTGTACTTTCACTATATTGTTCAATTTTGACTTCCATAGAACATGAAACCTACTTTATATATGCAAATATGGTTTTCAAATTATGAGTTTCATGTTCACTTTCTTTTAGGAGGGATGTCCTTTCGGAATCTGGCAGCCACCCACAAGCACTTAATATAGTAAAGATGTTCTGGAGATCTAGTTTCATATATTCCAGAGCAGGTACTGGCTGGAAAGCAACCAGGTTCATCCCTGCCATCTGTGCATATTACAATCCTCCTATGGATTTACTCCTCAATTTTCATTTTAATGTGACTTCAGCATGTGGCTTGTCCAATTTTTATATTGATCAGGATATTTACTGATGCTTCCTCACACAAATCTGTTCATATTTCTTTAGCTTGTGTGGGGAAAAAAATGATTCATTAAAAAATGAAGGATATTTTTCTCTGTATCTCTATATACACACTGAAGAGTCCATTGACATTAAAATGGTGGAGGTTGAGTCTCCCAGAACATGAAACCTACTTTATATACGGAAATATGGCTTTTTAAGTTGTATATTTCATGTATATTTTAAAAGGTGAGCCCTATATGACCTAATGATATTTGAGTTGAAATGATCCAATGGTACACAAATATCAGGAAAAAAAATACTGAATTCTACAGAATCATTTTCTTACAGTTATTATGTCTAAGAAATATGATGATAACAATAAAATTAATAATTTCCCCTTGATTTTACATTTCTATATCAGATTCAGTATTTATTAGGGCTCAATATTAATAAGCTTCAATTCTTATCAGTCATAGAAAAGCATATCTAAATAAAAATACATTTCATTTAAATTATGAGAGCATAGATTCTGGAGAAAGTCTGCCTCATTTTAAATTTCATGTTAGCTAATTACTAGCTCTGTGTGTAGACAAGTCTCATCACTAGGCTTTGATTTTCTTTCTGTGAAAATGGGAATTATAATAATAAACATGCAAAACATTGTTAGAAAGGTTAAAATAACTACATACAAAGCCATCACAATAGGTTTAAGTATTACAATAACTATATATAAAACCATCACAATAGGTGTTTATTAGTATAAGGCCAATAAATAAATAGTAGTCATTGTCCTTGTAAGTCTCTATATAGGAATATTACCAGGGCACTGGAGTGTCCAAGAAAAGTATGAGACTCATGACAAATTAGACATTCCCCAAAGGAATAATGGTGGGTGTAATGCAGAAAAAGGCAAGGAGGAAGTTCAACAGGCCGGAAAGACCTTCTAGAGGTACTTGATTCTACCTAAAAAGTGAGGTAACATTACTTTGCCTCTGCAGTACCTATTGATGCCAAGATGTAATAAAACACACAAAACAAAACAAAACAAAAATGGAAACTGCCTCTTGTGGATCTTTTTAACCAACCATCTATTCATTCTTTGCACTAGAGTATTTTCAGATAGAACTACTTGGGTACTTTGATCTATGTGTGTTCATATATATATGTGAATATATGTGTTCATATATACAATATATGTGTTCATATATTTCCAAATACATAGGTTTTTTTTTTAACCAAGTTTTAAATATTTCAGCATGACAACAGCAACTGTGATGATTATGTTAAGAAATAAACGCTAATATCTTAATTTACATTCAAATAATTAAATATCCCCTTAACTGGTGCTTAATATCATTCAGTACCATTCATTGATTCTTGTTTCTGAAGTGGAAGCTCTTTTGATATTTGCTGAATGTACACTTTTCCTGATTTACATTTGCCATGCAAAATAAAACTGAAACCACTATTTTCTTGTGGATATTCAACCAAAGTTATTATGCACTTTTATTTGAGACAAGCACTCTGGTTGTTTCTGGGTTATGTCTCTCCCATGACTGCAGGGAAATGAACTTGAAATTGTGCCAGTGTCTTACTGGTATAATTTTTAAAAGGCAACACATTTGAGTAATGGGCACATGGCCATGAAACTAAACCTAATTAAAGTCTTGTCAGTTACAACAAATCCTGGCTTGATCTGTAAAGTCAGATAACACCAGATTTGCAAACCTGTACAATGTCAGGCAGGTGTTAAATCTTGACACAATATTGACCAAGATTGAGAAAGTGGTTTTTCATTGTCTCTAAGTGCTTTTTTATTTTTTAATTATGTGACAATGTCTAATTTAGAAAATGTGTTTTTTATTATATACTTTTGAAAAATATAAATGGTTATTCGTGATCACTATTGTATAAACTGAAGCTAGAAATTAAGGATAGAGTTATAGACGTTTTACCTATAAATAAAGGAGAAATAAAAAAAAAAGAAAAACAATAGAAGGAAAAATGAGAAGTTGTTTTTAAAATTTAAAGATACAAAAATATCTATATATTTTCTTTATTATTTTCTTAGAGAAACAAAGCTTTATTTGAATATTTACTTCAAAACTAACATAATTAATTGACCTTTAATTTTTACACTGTTAAACTTCTTCACATTATATATATATAATGGGTAATTTTACTGCCAGATTCCTGGAAGAAAATGAAACACTGCTTAAAAATGATGTCAATTTTAAGAGACAAGCGGTGTCTCTCTTCTAGCATCTTAAGACATATTTTTATCTGTTAATGTAAGAATTAGTAAAAATTATTTCCAACATTTCTTAAGTGCTGTATTGTTATATAGGGTTAGCTTCTAAAGTGTACATGTCGCTTTTCCTAGGCATCTTACTTCATTACTAGTATGATTCTTATAGAAACCCAGATTCATGACTGAATTAAGTAATATTTATATATGAGTATGTACTATAAACGTAAGCGCACAGAAATTATTCTGAATATATAAAATGGAATATTTTTCTTCTTGTTTGTTTGAAATTAAGGTCATTACAATTAAAAAGGAATACTAGAAAGTCTTACACTCTGATCACAGTATCCTTGACAGATTGGGCACCTATGAATCCATAGTTCCTGCCCAAGTGCCTAGCATGACTGAAGTACTTAATGTGCAGCTCTTGTAAGAATGAATTCTATACAGTCTTTAATATATTCTTGCAGACATATGTTATGGACTGGATATATGCTATGGACTGAATGTGTCTTCTCCAAATTCATATGTTGAGGCCTAATCTCCAATATGATGGTATTTGGAGGTAGGGCCTTTGAGAAGAATTAGGACCTGAGAATGGAGCCCTTATGAATGGAATTAGTATCTTTATGTGAAAAGACAGGAGAGCTTGCTTTTCTCTCTCCTGTCTGCATAGAAAGACACAGAGAGAAGATGGCTGACTGTAAATTAGTAAGAGGGTCTTTCTCAGAACTTAACTATGTGGATACCATATTCTCAGATGTCCAGCCTCTGGAACTATGAGGAATAAATTTCTGTTTAAGTCCCTCAATCTAGGGTATTTTTTACAGGAGCCTAAATTGACTTAGACAACATGAGAATATCAATAACTCAGGATATAAAAGTATTATAATATTATTCAGTTTTGAATATTGGAATTTGACTTCAAAATAAAAGAAGAAATAATTCAGGGGAAGGTAGAGATGTTGCTAAGGACATCTGTCATAGTAAGTCTGGAGTATTCTCTATGGATAATAAAAATAATAAATTAAAAACAGATGAACATCAAAACTGACCAGACTGAACTAACGTGAGATATAAATAATTAGTACAGTTGTACATTTGGATAACTGTTAAATTTTGGTCCTCATAGTGTCTAAGTCTTCAGAAGTTTTAAATCACAAATTTTAATTTTTAACTTTAAAATTTAGGTCATTTACAAAATTGCAAATATAAGTTGTTTAGCTAAACATGTTAGGTTGTTTGTCTAATTTTATTAACAATTAATTTTACAATGAACTTATTAGAAGATGTATCCTTAAATTGTATCTTTAAATTTTAATTAAAATTAGATTTAAATTTAATTAAAATTTAATTAACTTAGAATAAGTACCCTTAAATTTTCTCAGTCTATGTAATGTAAATATAATCATAGTAATGCACTAATATAGTAAATATAAACATGTAACAATATAGGTAGGTATGTTTTACCATATGGTATTTTTCCAACAGGTCACTAGAGCTCTCTCTCTCTCTCTCTCTTTTTTTTTTTCAATTCTGTTTCTATTTCTTTATAAGATGATAACTTATGGATCTAGCTTCATGTTCTTTGTGATGCTTTCTATTTTTATCTTCAAGGAAACTTTTTCAAAGACTAATGTTTTAATTCAAACATTTCTATTTTGATCTTATAATTTCTCTTTCTCTGCTTAAAATGATATATTTTTATTCATTATGAGAATAATATACTTTAACTGAGTATATTTGCAGCATCCATTTTATTTTATCCACCTTTTTCTGAAAATATAAAAATTTGTGTTATTTCATATTTAGATTCTGCTGATAGTCATTTCTTTTGAAAATTAGTCACATTTTCCTGGGTCTTTGTGTTCTTATAATTTTGTATTTTCTCCTGTATATTGCGCATATAATGAAATGGAGTCTGGATTCTCCCACTTTCTTCCAAAGAGAGATGTGATTCGCTTTTTAGCATTACTACACCTAAATCGACTACAATACAAATTTTGTCTTTTTCGCAGAGGACAGAATGTCAGATACAGTTCAGTTCTTTTTTTTTTTTTTTCCTCTTTTTCTCCCTCTCCACTGAGTTATGCTGTTTGCACTCTGCCCTGCAAAAACATTATTTGGACATCAGCCAGAAACTTGTAGAGAGTACTGAGGCTCCCCTTCTCAGGCTCCCCTCTCAGGCACTCTTCCTTTTGTGAGTTCACTCTCATTTTCCAGACTGTTGCCACTCCTCGCTCTGTTAGTCGCAGGACATAAAAATAGCATATTTTCCATTGATGTTTTGGTCACAGGATCCTTGCCATAACATAGCTTGCATTTAGTCATTTAAGTCAATGTCTCAAAGACAGAGAATTTATTTCATGCTTGTCTGCTCTTTCAAAATTTGGCTCCCCCTCAAAATCTGTCTTTTTTCACTCCTGACCTTTAAGCTAGTTAGGTAGCTGCTTTAGTATTTGCTTGAGTTTACAATTATTATCTGTGGAAAGAACCATCTCCTGGTAAATTATTCTATCCATACACAATGGGAAAAAGACAGTCTCTTCAACAGAACATTCCACCCTAAAACAACAGAATACTCATTCTTCTCAAGTGCACATGGAACCTTCTCCAGAATAGACCACATACTGGGTCACAAATCAGGACTCAACCAATACCAAAAGACTGAGATTATTCCCTGCACATTCTCAGATCACAATGCTTTGAAACTGGAGCTCAATCACAAGGAAAAGTTCGGAAGGAACTCAAACACCTGGAAGCTAAAGACCACCTTGCTTAAGAATGCTTGGATCAACCAGGAGATCAAAGAAGAACTGAAACAATTCATGGAAACCAATGAGAATGAAGACACTTCGGTCCAAAACCTATGGGATACAGCAAAGGTGGTCCTAAGGGGGAAATACATAGCCATCCAAGCCTCCCTCAAAAAAACTGAAAAATCCAGAACACACCAGCTGTCTCTACACCTTAAAGAACTGGAGAATCAACAACAAATCAAACCAACTCCACACATAAGAAGGGAAATAATCAAGATTAGAGCTGAGATCAATGAGGTAGAAACCAGAGATACAGTAGAACATATCACTGAAACTAGAAGCTGGTTTTTTGAAAGAATCAATAAGTTCGATAAACCACTGGCCACACTAATCCAAAAGAAAAGAGAGAAAGCCCAAATTAATAAAATTATGAATGAAAGAGAGAGATCACAACTAACACTAAGGAAGTAGAAACAATCATCAGAAGTTATTATTGACAGTTATATGCCAATAAGCTAAGCAACCTAGATGAAATGGATGCATTCCTGGAAAACTATAAACTCCCAAAATTGAACCAGGAAGAAATTGACAACCTGAATAGACCGATATCTAGTAACGAGATTGAAGCAGTGATCAAAAACCTCCCAAAAAACAAGAGCCCTGATGGATTCCCTGGGGAATTCTACCAAACTTTCAAAGAAGAAATAACACCTATTTTCCTGAAGCTGTTTCAAAAAATTGAAGCAGAAGGAAAATTTCCAGACTCTTTCTATGAAGCCAGCATTACCTTGATCCCCAAACCAGGCAAAGACCCTACCAAAAAGGAGAATTTCAGACCAATATCACTGATGAATATGGATGCTAAGGTTCTCAACAAGATCCTAGCAAACAGGATCCAACAGCATATTAAAAAAATTATCCACCATGACCAGGTGGGATTCATTCCTGGGCTACAAGGATGGTTCAACATTCACAAATCAATCAATGTGATAGAACAAATTAATAAGAGAAGAGAGAAGAATCACATGGTCCTCTCAATTGATGCAGAAAAAGCATTTGACAAAATCCAGCATCCGTTCCTGATTAAAACGCTTCAAAGTATAGGGATAGAGGGAACATTCCTGAACTTCATAAAATCTATCTATGAAAGACCCACAACAAATATCATCCTCAATGGGAAAAAGCTTGCAGCCTTCCCGTTGAGATCAGGAACACAACAAGGATGCCCACTCTCACCACTCTTGTTCAACATAGTATTAGAAGTCCTAGCAACAGCAATCAGACAACAAAGAGAAATAAAAGGTATCCAAATTGGCAATGAAGAAGTCAAACTCTCTCTCTTCGCAGATGACATGATTCTTTATATGGAAAACCCAAAAGACTCCATCCCCAAACTACTAGAATTCATACAACAATTCAGCAACGTGGCAGGATACAAAGTCAATGTACAGAAACAAATGGTGTTGGGAAAACTAGACAGCCACATTGAAAAGAATGAAACTGGACCACTTTCTTACACCATGCCCAAAATAAACTCAAATTGGATTAAAGACCTAAATATGAGACCTGATGCCACAAAAATCCTAGAAGAAAACACAGGCAGTAATCTCTTTGACATTGGCCATAGAGACACTTTTCTAGATATGTCTTCTGAGGCAAGGGAAATAAAAGTAAGGCAAGGGCGCCTGGGTGGCTCAGCAGGTTAAAGCCTCTGCCTTCAGCTCAGGTCAGGTCATGATCCCAGGGTCCTGGGATCAAGCCCCGCATCGGGCTCTCTGCTCAGAAGGGAGCCTGCTTCTCTCCCTCTCACTCTCTGCCTACTTGTGATCTCTGTCAAATTAAAAACAAAAAACAAAAAACAAAAAACATTGACACTACATCAAAATAAAAGGCTTCTGCATAGCAAAGGAAACAAACAACAAAACTAAAAATCAACAAAACTACTGAATGGGAGAAAATATTTTCAAAGGACATATCTGATAAAGGGTATCCAGAATATATAAAGAGCTGATACAACTCAAAACCCAGAAAATGGGTAGAAGACATAAACAGACATTTTTCAAAGAAGACATAATGTTGGCCAATAGACAAATGAACAGATGCTCAAGATCACTCATCATTAGGGAAATGCAAACCAAAACTATAATGACATGTCACCTTACACATGCCAGAATGGTTAAACTCAACAACACAAGAAACAAGTATTGGTGAGGATGTGGAGAAATGGAACCCTCTTGTATTGTTGGTGGGAAAGCAAACTGGTGCAACCACTCTGAAAAACAAAACGGAAGTTCCACAAAATATTAAAAATAAAACTACCCTACAATCCAATAATCACAGTACTGGGTATTTAGCCCTAAAATACAAAAACACTAATGAGACCTTGCCATTTATGACAACATGGATAGAGCTAGAGAGTACAATGCTGAGTGAAATAAATCAGTCAGAGAAAGACAAATATCATATGATCTAACTTATATGTGGAATTTAAGAAACAAAATACAAGAAAGCAAAGGAAAAAAAAGAGAGAGAAACAGAGAGACAACCAAAGAAACAAGTCTCTTAACTATAGAGAATAAACTGATGGTTACCAGAGTAGAGTCTGGTAGCTGAGGGACTGAGGGAAATAGGGATAGGGCTTTAAAAAAAAAAAAAAAGGATTTTATCCAACTCTAAGTAAAAATTTTAACTGATTTTTTAAAATTTACTGCTTTTCCTTCTTAATGAAATTATTCTAAAACATTCGCCTTAAAAGATATCTTATTCTTATTCCATTTATACATTTATTAATACTTACATAAGCATCACAGAGTTTAAATTATAAATAGCACAAAATTAATTTAATGTCTAATAGGACATGTCCTTTCTTCTTCTTTTCTTCTCACTAGCTATTGTGAGAAATACTTCAGTTGCCTTTCCAAATATTCATTATCTATTACTTAGTAACTGAGCCCTGAGCAATAGTGTAGAGACAGCTATAGTACAGATATAGGGGATACAGCTACAGATACAGGCGATATCGGTACAGGTACACATGCACATACCTATACATACATATATCGCTTGAGGTCAGGTATATGCTGTGGGAATGCAAATACGGCACAGAACTTGTGGGAGTCATGTTAAAAAGACCTGAATCATATTTTCCTCCCCCATGCTCTTGGAATGAAGATTTGGTAACTGAAGTTTAGCAGACTGGTGAGACTTGAGGAACAACTGAGAAGGGAAGCTATGATAGGAGATAACAGAGAACAACAGAAGGATCCTAGATCTCTACCACCATGGAGCTGACAAATCAAACTTACAATGTCCATTCTGGAATTTTAAATGTTTAGCTAGAAATATGTTTCTATTTTGTTTAAGTATTTTTTATATACATTTCAAACAAATGTTGACAGGTAAAACATATTTTAAATATTGTTTTTATTTCCCCCCATGTATTCATAGATATCCATTAGAAATCTTTCATTTCATTAAAAATGACCCATATAATTTTTTTGGAATCACAATAAATAATTTTATAAGAATGCATTTATTTATAATATTCTTAGTAACTCAGTATGAGTCCTCACTTACCCTCATCTTCTTTTATATTTTGAGGAATACTTTATTTTTCTGATATCCATTCAGCATATTTCTTGTGATACTTATTCCTATGAGTGTTACATTTGCCATATATTACTTTTTGGAGGGAGGTGTTTTTTTCAATAATATTTAAAATGAATAGAATTTTATCTCATATATTAGCCCTTTTAAACCCTTTGGATTATATGTTCATAATCCTCTTTTAGGCTTCTTGTTATAAATTTACATATTTCCTCTTTCCTTTTGAATCTATCTACCATACCTGCAACAGTGAGCAAGGAAAAAAAAACAAAACAAAAAACAAACAAACAAACATTGAATCTTATCCTCTTCAGGGCAGACTAGTGTAATAAATAGGGAAGCAGGTTCCCACTGAGCAGAGAGCCCGATCTGGACCTCCATCCCAGTACCCTGGGATGATGACCTGAACAGAAGGCAGACGTTTAACTGACTGAGCCACCCAGGTGCGCCTGCACTATTTTTATCCAAATCCCTGACAAAAAAAAAGTGAAACTTAAAATATGAACTGTGTATAATTCACTCTTGTGTCCATAAGCATCTACTATATTCCTAAGTAATGCGCCTTTCTCCTGTATTCATACCACATATTGTTAATGGTAAGGAAGTCTTGTAGAATGCTCGTCATATCTTTTTATTATTTTCTACACTATTTTCTCCTTCAGCTCTATTGGTCTATTGAAAATAGCCCCTTATTCATTTGCAGACATCTATCATTCAAAAACAAAATTTTATTTGGTAAAATTCATATTGATCATAGTTTCCTTATTTTGACAATTTTAGCAGTTTTTATTTTCATGTGGTTTGCAGTTCCTTTTGAGTTGGGTCATATTGTTTAAGAAAGCTTTATTCAAAAAAAAAAAAAAAGAAGAAAGAAAGAAAGAAAAGAAAGAAAGCTTTATTCCTCTACCCCACTTTGCCACTGTTGCTTTTACACCTTGATGTGTAAGTAAGTGGGCAATGTAACAAGAACCATAACAGGTAGTTACTTTATAGTGGCAATGTCCAAGTTTTTACAAAAGGCACTGAGATCTTATATATTTTGACCTTTTGTCCCCCCTGAGATCAATCAATATGCTTCTCTTATTTTTGGTTCTGGTATTAAAATTGTACTGGTTTCTCTTGTATTCAAGGGACTGCACACCTATAAGGTCAAAGTCCATTTGTGTATAAGCCATGATGGTACACCAGAAAGGAAAAGACAGACCAACACATCTCATTCTTGGCTCACCAAGATAAATGTTAAATTTATACTGTATAAAATTAGAAAACTCCTTAGTGTAGGAGAGGAAAACACAGTCTAAATGTCAAGCTTTTCCTGAGAAGCAGAAATAATACAGTCAATAATTGGACAGTTTGCAAATAACCTTTAGAAGAGGAAAATGACTGGGAGTTACTGTCGTATGTTTGGCAATGGAGAGAATAGAGAAAATATACGAAAGACACACTGAAGAAATAAAATAATTGTAGAGCTCTGATGCTGGATGATAATATAAGAAAAAATGTCTAAGCAAAGCTGAAGCTTAAAATGTAAGTTGCACATAAAATAAATCTCTTTACTTCACAGAGTAATCCTTAACTTAAACTTTTAGTTGCAACTAAGTATTCTTTTGCATTTATGTTTTAGACATTTGCACATAACTTACCCATTTGTTTTGGTTTCATATTTCTATAAGACCTATGAATGTAGGGAACTTATGGCAGAACTCTTGTATTCACATAACAACATCATTTAAAAAATTACGTTATTAATGGGAAGATCTAAAGAATTTTTCTTTAAGATGTCCATAAGTAAGAAGGAATGGAAATGACTGCATAGAACCATCATCAATACACACACACACACAAAAAAAAAACAACTGCTAAGACGTAGGAAAGCATAATAAAAAATGTAATAATATCAATAGTCATGACTTCAAACTTAAGAGTAAGCAAATTTTAAACAGTATTTTACTAAAAAAATTCACATGTATTTAATTCTTTATCATCAGGAGAGAAATATACATATTTCATAAATACATAAGTATATAAGGATGTATTTCAAAGCCTCTCTTATGATTACATTTCTTGTGACTAAAAATGGGCTAATTTCATCCATGTTCTCAGCCAAAATCTTATAATGTAATCTTATAATCTTTATTCATTACAAAAACTAGTAAAGCCTTTATCTTGAAATAATGTATATACAAGCGTTTTTATGCATTAGATTACTGTAATGATAGAAATGGTAAGAAAAGATTGAAGCAGATGGAGGAAGGAAACTACATTTGAGACCATATATTTATGATTTTCATTTGGACGATGCCCTGTCTTTAAAATCGATGGCTTTCTATGAGTATTACAATTGATCTAAAAAAAAAAAAATGTTTACTTACAAGGTGTTTCTAATATATTTTGAGTGATTGGCCCAATGACAGAGTTGAGACATTTTACAAGGTTTTTTACACTAAACTTTACAGCAGAGAGGAAACATTTTCTATTAATGCATCTATATGCACTCTTGACACTTGAAAACATCCCAAGATAAGACTTCAATACTGCTTGAAATTTGCACACTGCTTGGAGTGGTATAATATAATGCCTAAAGGAATGGCCTATTAGGTGATGAAATAGGTCAAGCTATTAGTCATATTTACTTAAATATGAATAGTTCAAGAAAAAAATTCCAATAATCTTATTCTAGATAAGGTGAAGTCCTGACCTTATTTTATCTGATTAATTGCATTTTTCAGTTTTTTAAATAGAAAAATAAACTAAATTTTGTGGATGTCTATTCCTATCGAAATAAACACTTTGGACTTAAATTATTATAAAAATATAGACAAGAAATATTTTACAAAGTCATAATTGTTGGGGAATTTATAATTCATCCCTCTTTTAGTGATTTTATAAGATCCTTTTGTAAAAATAACAAAAATTTGTACTTATTCTGCATATATTTTTATGTGATCTTGCATAGGATTATATATAGTGCTATAAAAAAGGTTTTTAGTTCATTTTTATCCTTCCAACTAGCTCTAAAATGTGTAAAGTGCATTGTAAGAATGAAATATGATCAAAATCAAATGAGAGGGGGCATAGTCTAAAATTGAAGGCATGGGAGACTAATTTCATATGGTTGGCTCTGAGTTAGATGCTGGTTCTGGATCAGAGAAAAGCTGAAACAAGTATGAGAAAAATGAATTCTCAAAGATGGCTGGAAAAAAAAAAAAGATGGTTGAAAAGTATGACAGAAACCAGTTCTCAACTTTGATTGAGACTATCAAGAATACCATGTATATATTTGTACCTGGAGTCATGTTTATAGGGGTCAGACATAAAAGGGAACATTTTTACTACGAGGCAAACATATTATATTTGTCTCTTAAAACACTCCTGACTTTTCTCTTTTTACTTCTCATTTAATTGCCCACAATTCAGATGCTATTGTTAAATGTCTCTGTTTTTGAAAGCACTGAACATCTATTATGGTAATTCAAGCCATTGTACTTTGTTACATGCTTCTATGAGCACAATATACCTTTCTCTATATTTCTAAGAATTTCGTCCTTTACTAGTAGCACATTTTAGGCCATGTGTTTAATAATGCTAATGAGAGACATGGATCACATTGAGAAGCCAGTAGGACCCCAGAAATCTGATTAAAAAAAAAATCGCTGCTTAGGTTTTCTTTTGATGGCTCTTTCTGCATCAAATTTTAATAAGGATGGAAATAGCATAGTTAAGCTTTTCATGTGGAATTACTTATTTAAAAAATTTCAGTTAAGAGTTATAAGAGTTATAGGAGCTTCTCCAAAATATGAACTTAAAGATTCTAATTTAAAAAAAATTTTTTTTTTTTTTTTACATTTCTTTGTTTTGCTGTTAATGACTCAAATTATATCTGGGTCTTTGAAGTTTAAATTATCATTGACACATTTTTGGAATAGAAATATTTATTACATATAATCTCTTGGAGTCTAAAATAAGAATTGAGTTTTCCATGGGTGCGTGTTCAATAGTTCTTGAAATCAATTGGATATTCCCATCAATGTGGCCTCATTTCTAGTGTTACATTTGAATGAAGGCTTTAGAGACAAAGTTTTATGATGAGCATTGTCTTTACTTCTTTGTTCATGGTGATTTGGCTCCAGAAAGGAGGACTTTTTTCTCTCATTACGTCTAAAGAAAAAAGTGCAGTAGGATCTACCTTCACATGTGAATTTATAGAAATGTTCTCTCAGAATCTTCCCCAATTCTGAGTCAAATAAGTCAGCAAATACAAGTTTTTAATTATTACCATGGGTGAATTTCCTTGAAAGAATTAAGTCTTATGCTAGTTTAAGTGTACAAATCAATTCTGACAGTATTCTAGTATTATGTTTCTGAACACTTTTGTTTTTATTGTAGTGATGTCAAGGAAAATTGCTCAGGTAGTTTATTCTTTTATAAGGTAACTTGATGATACAAAGGCTTTTTTTTTTTTTTTTTTTTTTTAAGATGTACATGCCTGGGGAAATTCCACTGGCAATATTTAAGCCATTGTATTATGAATTTATCAAGATTCATCTCCTTGTCTTAAAAAAAATTAATTAGTAGATAACAAATGCCCACTAGCCTTGATCTCTGCAGCTTTTCTTCGTGTTTTTGGAGCTCTGCCTAGATTACTAAGCCTGGGAAAACTGGCTTTGTTTCTTGGATGTTGGACACAATGGTGCTGTGCAATCACCCCAAGAAGATTTGTGATCTCACTACTATCACACTGAGTTAAAAAGGGAATAGTGACTTCATTCAATAGTCTCCTATAACAAACCTTAGTTTTAGAATTCCTGATGGCAAATGTCTATATACTTGATGTTTTCATTTTTTGTGGCATTGCTATCAGAACAAAAATAATCCTCTTAAACACATAACATTTTTCAAATACATAGTTTGACTTGGCATCTACAAACAAAATATTTAAACTGAGTGAAATATTACAGTCATTTTCAATGGAGCATACTATACTGCATGTTACTGAAACTTCTCACTAAAGCTTGCTGATAGAAGACTCAAATGATATGAATAGGAAATTTCTTTTCAGGTACTTGGACTTTTACAATTTATGTTCCCTGTACAAAATATTAGCTGTGGTTTGTTGACCTTTTTCTCAACACATAAAATATTGTCTAGTAATAAACCTTATTAGTAATGCTGTTATGACATCAAAATTAATGATGTAATATAAAACTATATGATAGTATCTTAAAAAGAATAGACATTTTGGAAAATTTAATTGGGAAATGAAATTGGTTATTAACCTAGTTATGTAGCCACACTTAGTTAAGCAATCCCACACAATCATGTGAAAATCAATGCTATAATTATTTATGAATTTGGGATATTGTCATTCTGTGATTCCCCACCCCCCCATGGCTATCTCTACCTATGTACGAATATAAATAAGTAAGAAATACAATTAATCCCCATAGTTTCAAGAGTAGCTGAGAGTCTGTCATTTGGAGGGCTGTGTTCTTGAACGAAGGAAGGAAGAAAATATTCATTAATACTTTGACTCATTTCATTGGCTATTACATAGATCCACTCTTTCTTGTCTGGGTTTTGCTAATAGCCTAAATACCACTGAAGGCACATGTATTTCTAATCTGTCCAAAAATATAGTTGTAAATAAAATCATGACGTTTTCTACATTAATGTACGTTATTTCTAATAATTAACATTGAGCATTATATAACATTTAATTAACACAGCTGGCTACAGTTATTTCAGTCTTAGTGGTTAAGATATATATGGAAAATTTCTTAGTAAAAAGATTTATTGGAATTTTCCATAGATTAGTTGATACAAAAGCCTACAGTTTTAATCATAAACATAATCTCAAAATAAAAAGGTACTTTAGATGAAGTGAGAATTAAACTTTTTTCAGATTTATTGTGTTTATTTAAATTATTTACTCATTATCATTAGACTTTTGAAAAAACTATGACAGCAAATTCAGTAGAATAATTGAGGAATGGAAAGAAACAAAGTCATGAGAATATATAAAATTATACAGAATTATCAATATTAAGAGAAATGATCTTGATGTATAGAGACATGATATGAATCTTAAATAGACAAACATAAATGTAAGTTGTAAGGTTAACTTCAGTTATGTTGTTTTAGAGTTGGTTATCTAAAGAAACTGATTGCTATTACTAAAATTACATATATTATATATATGTTTTCAAAGGTGTGTGTGCACACACACATATATCTTGAAATGTATAATTTAATAAGAAAGTATGTACACTCTAAATGAATAATTTTTATTATAATGTGTGTGACTAAGTTAGAAATCCTTCCTGCTTACATATTCTAATGTGAACAAAGAAGACTAATCAAGAAGTAATGGTAGCAATGCCGTGGTTTTAACTATTTAGATCGTCAATGACTTTCTATTACTGATGATCAGTAGAGAGTAAGAAAATGCACAGAACTAAAATTAAAATTTTCAATTTTACCTTTAGTTTCTTTTATATTCAGTTACTCAAGTAATAAACAGCAGAATTTTCAGAATTTTCCGTGTCCTTTGAATTACAGATTGCTTCAGACTGTGATATATCACAAGGTTCTAATTTTCACAATACAACATACATATGTTTACATATATGAAAAGAGACAGAAATAAGAAACAGGGAGTAACATCTTTCTGAATACTTAACCTTTTGAAAAAAAAAGTATTATTGATCTAGTGCTGTTTTAGCTTTAAAGCATATAATGACTCTCCTTATGAAACATCGTGATCATTGAGACTTTTCAAAAATAACTACAAATAGTATATTTAATTACTTCATGCATTGCTTATTATTTTAGTGAGCTTTAACACAGCTGATCTCTGAAGTAAAAAAGAAATTTAGTTTAATAACTGAAGTAGCCCAGCCAGATGACACACATACAAAGAATATCCCTCTTAACAGATTTAAAATTTGAGTTGGTACCTTGTTTCAGGAGTGAGGAACGAATCTTCTTATATGAGATCCACATGGGTAACAATACTATGTTTGACTAAATGTGAAATCTTGTTATTCATGTTGGGCAACATTTGTATTTGATTAGATGTTGAAATCTTGCTATTCATGTCTTGCTACTTATACTATCACTTTAATGACAGTGAACTGGTTAACATGTTAGGAAAGACATTCCCCTTAGTGAATGACTAAATAGGGAAGAAAACCATGGGGTAAAAGTAGCAAAAAAAAAAAAAAAGTTAATAAATTTTATCCAAAAGGTTTTACTTTTCTCACATGACAAGAAGATGATATTATACAACTGTTAGCATTATTCTAGAAGTCAGGGAGGTGAGGGCTCTGAAAATTGTGATTCAGGGATCTCCTGGCTTTTTTCTTAGGGTCACAAAAAAAGGCCATGTGGATGTAGCAACTTTAAATATTACACATTTATTCCACATTTAATATGGAGAGGGAGTTCTTGACAACAGTGCAAGTGCTTTTTGTGATAACCTATACTCTTTTCAGGAAGCAAAAGATTTCTCAAGAGCCTCCCGATGGGTATCTGCTAATATTTTATTGGTAAAAACTGCCTCAAAGGCACACTCTCATAGTATGGTCTGGCCTTTCTGAGTCCAAAAGAACTCTTCACAATACCACAGTAAAATCTCAGCCCTAATAACACTGAAAAAGGAAAACAAGTCTGTGGCTGGACAGAGGGTGGCCCTCTGTGCTGAACTGTGTGTGCACACGCATATGTGTGCACACACCTTTGTTAATCATTTTAGGAATCTGAAGTTTTTATTAAATTCATGGGTTCTCCAGTAATTCTTCAACTTAGCATTTAATGCATACAATTTATGACATACATTCTTTGGCTCTTGACTTCATAGGTCCCAAATTGGACCCAGTGAGATAAAAGAGCATAGAAGCCCAGGAAAGTGGAAAGAACACACTAAATTTTAAGAATGAAATGGCAAAACAGATAAATCGGTGCATTATAGGAGCAATAATTTATTTTTAGTCCATGGAACAGTAGAATGTATTTTGCTAGAGGGTCACATTAGGGAATTACGTATAATTTGTTGTTGTTGTGCACTTTGGAAGGAACTTTTGTTACTTCCACCATTTTAAGGCATAATCAGTTGGGACTCTAGAAATTTTGTTTGTGAAATGTCACTTAATATCATACTTTATGCCACTACACTCCAAATAGGAGTATCTCTAATAAAGTATTCATATTTCCATACAGAAAGAAGAAAAGTAAAAAATTAAACTCTTGGTAAATGACTATTTTTCTATTGTCTTCAATGTTTTCTCCTCTAATTCTTTTTTTTTTTTAAAGACTTTATTTATTTATTTGACAGAGAGAGACATAGAGAGAGAGGGAACACAAGCAGGGGGAGTGGGAGAGGGAGAAGCAGGCTTCCTGCCAAGCAGGGAGCCCGATGCAGGGCTCGATCCCAGGACCCTGAGATCATGACCTGAGCAGAAGGCAGATGCTTAATGACTGAGCCACCCAGGTGCCCCTCCCCTCTTATTCTATAACTAGATGGATGCAGCAATTAGTATATCCTGCATAGATGCTTTAAATATTCTTTAAATTGTGAAAATATGATTTCCCAAATGATATTTTTTCCTTAGTCTAAAGATAACCTCAGGTCTGTGAAGGAGGAAGAAAACTGTTCCAAAGAGATGAAATGCTGCATTTATAAAGTGCTTTATTTTAAAGTCAAGTACAAATGTGAAATGTGAATACAAATACTACTTATGATAGTCTGGTGAACTGAATTTATTGATTTCTTTATATGTTGTTCCCTTTTGTATCCAGAATATAGTAACTGCCTTTTATTTACATTCTACTTTTAGTGTGATAATTAAGACTTGATCTATGTACTTAGCATATGGTAATTGCTAAATATCTCTGTTTCTCTCACTATAATTTTGAAGTCCTTAAGATAAAATGGATTTAGTCGACATAAACTCTCTAGAAGTGAAGGGGCACTGCTCCTAAATGTGCTTTTTGCTCAAATTTCTATCTTTTTTAGAGTTCTGTTCTTGACATTCATCTTTCTCAGTGCTATATATATTATTAGGCAAAACCTCTTCTCTAATTCTATGCATCCATTCCTATTCAAATGAACTGGGATAGAAGATTTGGAAAGAGACATGAATATGAACACTGTTTCTCAATAACAGATTAAAAGAGGTCCTAGCCCTCTCTTTCCTATGAGATAATTTTTAATATCTATATTTATGCTTATTACCTTGAATGCAAACAAGTTTTCTATAGTAAATATCAGAGTTCTGGTACAATAATAATACATTGGTTCCCTCTGACCTAATAATTCCCGCATCTAAGGTGGTGCAATGACATCAGAAAGCAACCTATATGTCCTATGTCTATATTACAGACAAGGAACCTCAACTATACAATGATGGGAGCATATGTATACATTTCCCCTCCAGTCTTGAGAAGGGGAGACAAAATCTTGTTAATGTAATTGTTCTCCTGGGGTAGAAAAGAGAAGAACCCTGGGTTCTTGCCTTTCATTATCAAATAAATGTCTCCGCTACAAGGAAAGTTTACTGTCAAGGGTTTTATGTCCTTTGAAATATAAATATATACCTATTACCTAAAGTGAGGTCTCTCACTTTAGGTCTCTGGAAGGTCTCTCAGTATCTAATCATCCATTAACATTTTAGGTTTGTCCTCAAGTCTTGATGTTCTCAGAAAGCTTTGGTGTTGCAGAAATAGTAAATCATCTTCTGTACTCCCTCAAACTCTCCTCTTCCGCAAATTGGACCAGTTTGTCATTCTTACGCCAAATGTGTTTATTTAGGAAAAGGCATCAACACAGTAATAAGTAAGCAAGAATCAATTAAGAAAACAACATGGAGACTAGAATCTCTGAGTCAAAATTTTTGAAAGTATTAAAAGAAAGCAAAGAAATGAAACAGCTTCAAAGAATTCATAATCCTATAAATACGAAAACAACAAATATATTTTCTAGTGTGTAGAATTCTTTTACATCTTCTAACAGACATAAGAATTCTTAGTCTTGTCTTTTCAAAAATGGAGGAAGAAAACAAAAAGAAATCGGTACCTAATCTTTCACATGGTAGACCTATTTCATTATTCCAATCTGTTCCAATCTATATAGGCAACATCACTCCATTATATGATGAGTTTTGATAACTTTTTTTCTTCTTAAGTTCTCAAGAGGAAGGATGAATCCTCATGTTCTGAGAATTCAATAAGGAAAGACACTGTGGTGGAAGTATGATTAGGTGTGAAAGCAACAAAATGAAAAAAGGAAGTCAGAAAGCAAAGAGAGAAGAGAGAATACTAGGTAACTCTATCGAGTAATATTTTGATACTAATTTAATGTAACAGCCCTTAATTAATGATGTACGGAATCCACAATCCAATTATTTTTATCTCAGAAAGTGATATTCGAGAAAGATATGGAAGGATTTACATAGCACAGAATGCTACCCAGATAGACCCTGCCCCCTTTTCAGCCCCAAATGTTGAGTTTTGAAATTCTGAAAAATTTCTCTACTACCTCCAATTAGGGAGCAAAGTAAATTCAGTTGTTTTCTAATCTTTTTCCACTTTGTAGAAATACTGAAAAGAGCTGTTGGGGAGTAATGGATTAAACTGGCGTTTAGAAAAGTAAGATTACTTCATTCTCCTTGCTGTATGAATTGATGGAATGGATACAATTATGTCCAATGATTAGGCAGAATAAATAGGCATTCAAGGTACTTCATTGCAACTAAGAAGCAAGTGAAAAGCCCAGTTATTCTAAAAAAAAAAAAAAAAAAAAAAAAAAAAGATACCTACTAACTGAGCTGTGGTTTCCCTTCCCCACTCAGAATGTCAAGAAAGACATTATTTCTAAAATGTGAAATAGCAAAAAGTAGCTCTTAATAAAGCTAATTATTAGAACAGTTAGGGATTTAAGAAATGTTCCTACCATATCAGCAAATTGGAGTTCTGGAAAAAGCTGTCTAATATGAGTGAGATGAAAAGAAACTCTATGTAAATATATTATAAGAAAAAGGTGATGATCAGGTGAGAGGGAAGAAGAAGGAGAATATATGCAATTTTGGATTTAAAGAACATAAATAATCAGAAAGAAATTTCTTTCAAATTCTTTAAATTATAGGACAAGTTGGTAACAATGTGGAATCAAAACTAGAAGTTCAAAGATGAGAAACAGAACAACAGAATGAGATGAAATGAGTATTAAAACAAAACAAAATATATTGAGAAACAAAATGTCATGCTAGGTTTAATAAAATAAGTAGAAATAACAAAGCACTTCAAATATATGGATGGAATTAACATTACAGATGTAATGAAATAAGCAGAGATAATTTTAGTGAATGAGAAAAGGATAAAGCAATCAGAGGAAAGCTAATAGTTTTGAAGAGCAAAGAGGATGCAAAATAAGGATTATAACTGGTACCTTTGAACTAGAGATCTCAACACATAGTTCAGAACAAGTCATCAAGTGAATTTTACCTGCAGTACATAGAAAGTTCTAAGAATTTATTTTGGATAATCATAAGGACAACAACATAGTCTCCATTAAATTATTTAACTTTAGAGACTGGAAAATTTTCTTAATTAAATACAAGGAGGAAATATTAGACTGATCTCAAAATTGGTTATCAAAAAGCATAATGAAAAATGCCTACAAAGATCTGGGGAAGGTCTCTGATCCAAGAAAGTTGTATGTAACCAAAATGACATTGAAGTATAAAGGCCATAAATCCTAATGTTAAGTGTGAAAAAATTCATGAATTCTTATTTAAAGACATATTGATAATATGATCCAGTTGATTAAAAGTTTAACTAAAATAAATAAATTAAAAATAAGTCACGGTACATGAAATGGTAATAAGAAATGACTCATTTAATTCTAGAACTAAAGCTAAACCATTGTTTGAATTGATGTTACAGAACAGGATGTTAAGTGACATAAGCTGACATATAAAAATACGCCTGTTAGGGGTACCTAGGTGGCTCAGTTGGTGCAGGTGGGTGGAAGCAATGAGAAAACAGAGGAAACTGTGTAATCTATGGGTGGAAGAATTATTAAGTGCAGAATTTACAGAGTTTGACAAACCAATGAGACAAAAAAGTAATAAGTAAGTCATTGACTTAAGACCACTTAGTACAGTATAAAATTTGAATCACTAAGGAGATATAAGCTAAGGGATTACTACCACATAAGTAGTAACATGAAAATTTTTTTAGGAAAAAAGGTAATTATATATATATATATATATATATATAACATAATAATATTATAAGGAAGTAAAAATCAATAGTTTTAAACATTATAGCAAATTCAAGTAAGATAATAGTAATATATCCCTTCATTTAATCAAAGAAGTTCATTAAAGATCTTTAGCAGAGACATAATTTTGAGTTCTCAGTGAGTATATTAATACGATTTGAGTAGTGAATGTTGCATTGAAAAGGAGAAACAGCAGGTATAGAACACTTAGAAGAAGACCTCTAAAGGAAAATAAATTTTTGTAGATAAAGGATGATACAGTAGGTGTTTATGTGTGTGTTCAGGCAATGGGCTTTTTGTTTGTTTTTTGTTTTTCCGGTTGGTTTACTTAAAAATGGGTGAAGCTTAAATTTATTTATAGGCAGGAGAGAAAGTACCAAATAATTATGCTAATATTTATCAAAAATAGATTATTAAGAAACTTGAAAAAAATGTCTATATACATTGCTGAAATAAGTAAAAATGCCAGCAGCATATTATTTTATAGTTTAGGGGAAATTAAAAAAAAACTATGTACCATAATACATTTTTAGTTTTTAAGTGTACAGTGTATGCTAATCTAATTCTCTCGATGAATTCAATAATGGGCATAGTTTTTGATAAATTGAGAGAGTAAACAGAAGCAATATTCTCCTGTCTCTGTAATAGTGACAACATATCTAAGTGTTTAGTATTTCTTGGATGCAAATTACTGCTGATTTTTGTTTTTTTGAGCTTCCAGCAAGGTAGAAATTACCTTAGTGAGCACTTAAATACTATATGGTTTCATAATGTTAAAACTACCTCACTGTTTTAGTCCCTGCACATCTAAGGAATCACACTAGTATATAAAGCAAGTAAATTAGACTTTTCATATTGATTGACTGTAAAGGAAAACAGCTTCTTTGATTGATAATTCCATGCACAAACAACAAACAAAATACAGTTGATCCTTGAACAATAAGGCATTTGAACTGCATTAGTCCACTTACATGTAGATTTTTCTCCCATAAATACAGTACAATACTGCAAATGTATTTTCTCTTCCCTATGATTTTTTTACAGTTTTTAAAATTTAATTTAATTTAATTTCTTTTCAGTGTTCCAAAATTCATTGTTTATGGACCACACCCAGTGCTCCATGCAATACATGCCCTCCATAATACCCACCACCAGGCTCACCCAATCTCCCACTCCTCTCCCCTCCAGACACCTCAGTTTGTCTCTCAGAGTCCACAGTCTCTCATGGTTTGTCTCCCCCTCCGATTTCCCCCAACTCACGTCTCTTCTCCACCTCCCAATGTCCTCTGTGTTATTCCTTATGTTCCACAAGTTAGTGAAACCATATGATAATTGACTCTCTCTGCTTGACTTATTTCACTCAGCATAATCTCTTCCAGTCCCATCCATGTTGATACAAAAGGTGGATATTCATCCTTTCTGATGGAGGCATAATACTCCATAGTGTCTATGGACCACATCTTCCTTATCCATTTGTCCGTTGAAGGGCATCTTGGTTCTTCCCACAGTTTGGCAACTGTGCCATTGCTGTTATGAACATTGGGGTACAGATGGCCCTTCTTTTCACTACATCTGTATCTTTGGGTCATAGGGTAGCTCTATTTTAAATTTCTTAAGGAATCTCCACACTGTTTTCCAAAGTGGCTGCACCAACTTGCATCCCCACCAACAGTCTAAGACAGTTTTTTAAAAAAATATTTTATTTATTTTTTTGACAGAGAAAGACGCACAGTGAGAGAGGGAACACAAGCAGGGGAAGTGGGAGAGGGGAGAACAGGCTTCCCAAGGAAAAGGAAACTCAATGCAGGGCTCCATCCCAGGACCCTGGGTTCATGACCTGAGCTGAAGGCAGACACTTAAGGACTGAATCACCCATGCGTCCTATGATTTTTTTAATAACATTTTCTCTTCTCTAGCTTACTTTATTAGAAGAATATAGTATATAATACATATAACATACAAAATATGTATTAATGGACTGATTATGCGATCAGTAAAGCTTCCAGTCAAGAGTAGGCTATTAGTAGTTAGGTTTTGGGGAAGTCAGAAATTATACAAAGGTTTTTCAGCTGTGTATAGGGTCAAAACCCCTAACCCCTGTATCATTCAAGGGTAAACTATACAAGTGTCATGATAGCTGTTTTATGCCAGTTATCTAAGTATAAAATTTTACACTTGATCTTAGCCAAAAGACTGAGAAGCGATCTAAGTATAAAATTTTAAAGAACTGTACTCCTGT
Organism: Enhydra lutris kenyoni; assembly: GCF_002288905.1. NCBI lineage: Eukaryota > Metazoa > Chordata > Mammalia > Carnivora > Mustelidae > Enhydra > Enhydra lutris. The sequence goes on along the minus strand of NW_019154099.1, from coordinate 37,796,833 downwards.
AAGATTTCTCCTTTTATTTTAAATGTATGCAAAATTAGTATGTTAAAATGAAGTAGCTTTTTATTTGTTGTATCTTTTGTAGATATCAAAAAAAGTCATTTACTTGTATTTATGGAACTTGTTTAATTCTTATTTTAATCTTAATAAGGATAACCATACCCATCAAATGGGTGTGATCCCTTTTAAAAAATATCTAACATATGATTCTAACCCTACCTTGTCATGTAGATATGTCATAACTTCAAAAAATTGAATAATTGGAATCAATAAAAAAATTCAAGAGAGATAAAAAGACAAAAATAAAATGGAATATTTAAATTTTATGGAAAGATAACATAAAATAGCAATACATGTAGATTTCATATATTAAGGTCTGATAAATTCCATTCCATCACAGACTAAGAATAAAATATACTATATTTTAGAAAGTGTGTTGTACATATAAAGGTAAAAATTGTTGTTAGATCTTATATTTCTAAAGTAACTTATTTACCAAGCCAGAAAAATAAGCAAAGGTAGACCATTTATTTTAATGGTAGTGAATTCTGGAACAATTCAATTATAGAAAAGGCCTGGTAAATACAGCACAAGAAAAAGACAAAGAGAAACTAGACATCTGCACAAATTTTGCCACACAGGAACATGAGTAGGTCGACCAACAAATGTAAACATTTTTTAGGAATTTCCGTATTTTAAGGAAGAGGAGCTTTTTGTATAAACAATTATATTATGAAGTGGAGGACAAATGTATCTGTTTCTATTGTGAAGAAATGCCAGGGTACCAGGTTCCCAAACAGAGATAATTGCGTGTTGATACTATAAATGCTGGTATCAGTCAGTCCTGAAAAAAAGCATCTCCTCTCCTTTCAGGACAGCAAAAAGAAAAACATAAGCCATTCCCTTCTACACATTCCATTTATATACATATGTGTGTGTGTGTGTGTGTGTGTGTGTGTGTGTGTGTGTACACACACACATATGTATATATATAACAACAAATATATTTCCATTTTATACATAAAATGGAAATATATTTGTTGTTGTCCTATATACTGTTCTTATAGTACTTACTTGTATGCTCATTTTAGAATTTAATCACATATGACTTTTCAGAAATTCTTCTCAGAAGTTGTATGTGTTTATTCCTATTTCTTCCTATTTCTCAAGGAAATTGTCATACTTGCATGACATCTAAGGAATCATAGATTGTCATACTTGTATTTCTCAGTCCAGAAAATACAGGAATGTATACACATTAGTTTTCCATACAGAAACATGTCATCTCATCCTTGTGTTTATTGTTTATTTTAAGATTTTATTTATTTATTTAAGAAAGAGAGAGAGTGAGAGAGAGCACAAGTGGGGAGAGGAGCAGAGGGAGAAGCTGACCAGGGATCCCGATGTGGTGCTCAGTCCCAGAACCCTGTAGTCATGACCAGAGGAGAAGACAGATACTTAACCAATGGAGCCACCCAGGTGCCCTCATCCTTGTATTTAAAGGACATATTCTTACACCCAAATAGAGAAGAGCTTTACATAAAACCCATTTCTTTGAGCTTCTTGTTCCATGAATAAAGCCCTCTGGGGGTAAAAATCATTCAAACATTCATTCAAACATTTATTTTGTTTTACTTTTACTTGTCTTAGTCATCTTGTTTACTTTTTAAGGTAGAAGAATATGATGGCTATTAAAATAGTGTCCAAATGTTGCTTAAGTCTTGTGATACAAACATTATGATTTAAATGAAAAGCAGTATCCAGGGAACTATTTGGTTTTGTGATATTTCATATCATCTTAAGTGAGAAAAGAAGCATGAAAAGAACAGCTGTTTGGCCGTAGAATTTCTAGAAGAAATGTTTATGTTCATGGCAGATTAAGAGAAGTTAAGTGTAATAGAATATAGTAGACAGATGTGGGGTTTTTCTCTCTGCAAATGTTTTATGTCTCCAGATATTTTGTAAGACTACTGTCTGGGGAAACAAGACAGAACAGACATCAGCAAGTCTAAAACCTAACAAATTAAAATATTAATTTTAATTTTAAAGGAAATAGAAGAGAGAATGAAACTGAAAACACCAGAGCAGTATGACATGGTGAGTAGCAACAAAGGGAAATGAAAGCAGAATACTTTCTATCCCTTTTGTTATATCCCTTTTGTGATTCTATTTTAATGCATCATTAACCATCCTTTTTATATGAGGATACTAAATAATTGAAGTAAAATTGGCTAACTTTTTGGATACTTGGCTTCACTTATTATGGTTCACCTGGCAAAAGGTAACCACCTTACATATATTTGTGATACCTTTTTTACGTTAAGCTTTGGAATAATTATTATAAATGATATGCATCTGAAAATTTGAGGCCACATTATTCACATTACGCATTAGCCTTAGCTTTTCTTATAACCCAATGATTAGATTTTTCACATTCAATCAATCAACGTGAAAAATCAAGTCCTATGTTTGTATCACCACACATAATTTAAGGCATCTCACATATATGCATCCTAGAGAAAAATATATGGCTGCTCTAGATATAGTGTTCCATTAGTAAGAACTGTAAAGAGTAGAAGTATTTACTGCTGTAGTTTCTGTATTATGAAATATGCAATAACCAGTAAGGATTTTTACACCGTAACAAACAGCTATGAGAAGATCTTAAATTAGTTATGTTTAATGAGACTCCTTCTAAATTCCCCTTTCCTTTCTTAAAATATGATTATACAATTAAAAAAATACATAGCTACTTAAGCTCCAATAGCCCATATGCCACACACACACAAATCATATATATGTGTGTGCACATGCACACACACACACACACACACACACACACAAACTCATACACCAGTAAGTTTGAAATTGAGTGAACCTCATTTACAGCAAAACCACGAGGTTCCACATCAAATGAAAAATTTCTCAGCTCTGTATGAAAGCAAACTATAAGCGGAACTCCCTATAGGCTTTATTAACTCAATTCATGTCTGGATTTACTCCTTTGCTGTTTTCTCTCTCCATGGAGCTGCTTAGATGGGGTGTTTCATTTACATAATCAACAATTCCTATGGCTCAGTCCTACGCTCAGAGCAGCTCTGTGGGGATGTGCTAGAGGTGCAGAGCATATGAACAGAGAAATAAATAAGAGAAAAACAAGCCTAAAGTCTGCCTTTAACACTAATTGGAAAGAATGCATGCACACACACACACACACACACAGAGCACTCTGTCTTTTATGCCATAAGCAGACTGCGCTGGGACTTCTTAGGTAGCACGTATGACCTAATAGAGTGAACCTGGTTCTGAAGTCTTTGGTTTCAGATACTGGCCCTGCCTTTTGCTAACTGTGTGATCATAAAGAAATTAAACTCTCTAACACTGCACATATAAATGGTCTTTCAATTACATTTCTTTTTTCATTTGATCCTCAGAAATGTGGGCTTGGAGTTACCTTGCAGTTTTACATTTGAGAAAATTAAATTTCAAATCACTTATGCAAATTGACCATAGCTCCACATCAAACGAGTGACATATCTAGTGGGGAGACTTAACTTTTCCATATTCCTTAATTTAACACTCTGACTCAGCTTCTTATAAAATTGATTTTGTAATGACATTTTTCACATACATTGAAGGAGGCTTAGAGTTTTACAAAGCTTTGTTAACTTTTCAGTGTGAGAACATATTGATAATCACGATCAATAATATTTAGCAACTCTATATCATGGATTGTGTTTATTAGCTTTTAGAGGAAAGTGCCTGCTTCTGAATGTCAGCAGTGCCTCCATATGAAAAGCTGCAAATCTTTTGCTAATAATGATCCTCTGCATGAGTATTTCCTTATTAACTTAAGTAAGATTTATCAAAGAACTTCCCTTGACCCTTCCCTCTGCCCACGGACAGAACCAATTTGGGAACGACTGCCCGACCTCTATGAATCATTAAGAACAGAAAAATTAAAAAAAGAAAAGAAAAAAACAGAATAATCAAAATGGGTAAGAGAGGGTTTGTTTTTTTTTTTAACATTTTATTTATTTATTTGAGAGAGGGAAAGAATGCGCACAAGTAGGGAGGAGGGGGAGAGGCAGGCTCCTTGTGAGCAGGGAGCCAGACGTGGTACTCGATCCCAGAACCCTGGAATCATGACCTGAGCCAAAGTCAGATGCTTAACCAACTCAGCCACCCAGGCACTCCCCAAAAATGCCTGAGAGAGTTGAGTAAAACAACCAGGGAATGAATAGTGTCCATTCCTCCTGCTGTGTGTATCATTTTTGTCAGTCCCATCTGGGTTACTTGGTTGGCAGAGACCTTGCTTCAGTAGAGAAAGTACAATGAAATAATACAAACTTTGGTTTTGCTTTTATCAAAAGATTAGAGAGTATGATAATATTAAAGACAGATTCGATTTGGTTGGTGTTTTCATACAAAGGTGCTGAATGAGAGGGCCCTTAACCTTCACTATTTTACTTTTTTAGCGTGACAGAACACTTGCACTCAAAGAGCTTGTGTCTTGTTGTTGATTTTGTGCCAGAGGAGTTGAGATTGATCTCAGCACACTCTGTGACTTTCTCTTAACCAGCGGCGATGATCTTTGAAAACCCCAGAACATGCCTGTTTTACTGTGAGTCCTCAGCTTTATTCTATTAACCTTTAATGAAATCAATGAATCATGAACTTCTGAAATTATTGTCACAAGGAAACCATTGTGTAACTAAAGCTGTTATGGATCCCTACATTATTCTTGTTGGCACAAAAAATAAAATTTTGTTTTTGTATATCCCTAGCATCTGAATATTTAATAGACCCACAGAAAGATGGTTTATCTTTAAGCCATCTGGGTCTCAAATGTGACTCTACCCCCAACTTTTTTTTTTTCCAGAAGCCCTCTCTCCCATATGTTTTCAAAATAACTTTCTAGCCATGCATTTTCTCAAGACATACCCTAAAAAAATTGATTTGAGTAAATCTTATGAAACAAATGGAACAAAAATTAATCCACCCTTAATAATTAAAATGGGCTACTAAATATAAGTCTAAAAGTACTCTTAGAAAGAAATTTGAGAATATATACCGATAATTATTGAGTTCCTCCATTTATCTTGTTGGGATTACTTATTTAATATGGAGATAAATTGACATGGCCTCCCTGCTGTGTTTGTTTTGATAGCTAACTTCCTTAAGATTAGACCCTATATATTTCAGTTTTAATATCTTTTATATATGGTTTCTTTACCTATTCCTGAATTAGGAGGTGGATTCTACGGAATAATTTAATATATGTGAAAAATTAAAATGCACTGAAAGCACATTAGGTGTGTAATTTAGTTTAGTGTCATTTCCATCCTCGCATTTATTTAAAAGTTTAAAAGAGGCAGAGACAAATACATTACTCATGTTCAAAATTTCTTCTTCCTCATTCCTCTACCACTTACAATTTCCAGTAAACTCAGCTAGCATTCATTCCCTCTTTGTTTCATGACATTGGTGTTGTTACACTGGTTGTTAGTGATAAGATTTTTTTTTTTTTTCTGAGCAGTCTCCATTTTCTGAAAAGTTTACCCTTAGCTTGTATGTGAGGAATTGTAAGAATAGTGAAAAACAATTTCCTGCTTCTGATAGTTTATATGCAGACAGTACTCAAATTAGGAATACCACTTTAAAATTGTATTTTCCATATTAATTTAGAGATTTCCCTCTGAAAACTGCCATAATAGTTAACTTTGATTATAACAACTGTAGCTAAAAAGAAGAGGGTGGGGAAAATGACACTTGTTGTCACTAAAGTTGCAATATGGTTTTTAGTTCAATGGCAAAAAGTAACCTTGCTACAATGTATTCATAAACCTCAGGGAAAGTTTCATTTTTTCCCAAGTCATCATGGAGGAATCAATCAGAGCTCAAGCAGGGAAGCAGAGGCAATATATGTGACAAAATAATTATTGTGGAAATTAAACCTTACAGAAATATGGAGAAGCTGTGAGAATAAAGATCCATTAGGAAAGGTGGACCTGAAGTTTTCCAGAAGCCTTGGAACACAGGAAAGGGTTAATTTACACTTACAGGAGATTCTGAGAAACCACCCACATCAACCACGAAAATTTTACCTGGCCCCTTCAGGTTTTATTTTGCTTCCTTATATCACCTCCTCAGGCAAGTGTTTCTTAGCCATACCATCTTTTTTTTTTTTTTTAAGATTTATCTATCTATCTATTTATTTATTTATTTATTGGACAGACAGAGATCACAAGTAGGCAGAGAGAGAGAGAGAGGAGGAAGCAGGCTTCCCACCGAGGAGAAAGCCCTATGTGGGGCTCCATCCCAGGACCCTGAGATCATGACCTGAGCTGAAGTCAGAGGCTTTAACCCACTGAGCCACCCAGGCACCCCAGCCATACCATCTTAACACTGATCCCCTCATGGCCACCATATGTCACCATATTCAGACTAATTTTTAAAAAATTATTATTAAAGGCACTCTGCCCATCTAAAATTATATTACATATTTATTTCCTTGCTTGTTGTTTACTAAGCTCTTTACAGGAGAGGATTCCTTACGTTTATTTTCTCTGCTATATATCTGGTGCTTAGAACTGTATCTGTAACTATTATAGTGTAAAACTGAATGTCAGGTATATAAAGATATAGTTCCAGGAACTTAGATTCCAAGCTTATACATATACATTTTTTTCATCATAGAATCTACTTCATAGATTATATTTGGTTTTCAAGAAGATTGAATAATGATTATTTTCTGATAATATTATCTTTAATTTTAATAACTATATTTCTGAGTTTTGGCAATATGAAAAACTAGTTATTTTGAAAAAATTCTGCATATCCCCCACCAAAAATCTCTGGAAAAATTAATAGAATATCTTCTAAATATCTCTATGTATGCATGACTTAGATCACAGTAACATAAGAGAAAACCCTAGATTGCAAAATGAAGAGACAGCTGGAAACCAGAGTGTGAAACGAAGGCTAAAACTGGAATTTATCAAAAGAGGTAACCAGAGGGGTGAGTCTGCATTACCTTTTCAGGAAAAGAGAAAAGCCTCTGGTTTCATGAAGTTTAAGAGTTAGATCTTAGAAAGCCACAGGGAAACAAGAAATCTGAAGTCCACGTTCTATGCTTTAAGTGAATGAATAGATGGTTCAAATCTTCTGCAGAAAAGTTTTTTTCTTTTCTTTAAAACATCTTTATTGGGGTAAAATTGTCTATGGTTAATTGTTCATATTTTATTGTATAAAAATTATAGCACAATAAGCCTGACATAAAAGCAAGTAAAGGGGCACCTGTGTAGCTCAGTCAGTTAAGCATCTAACTCTTGGTTTTGGATCAGGTCATGATCTCAGGGTTGTGAGATCAAGCCCCATCTGGGGCTCTGCTCTCAGCATGGAGTCTGCCTGAGATTCTCTCCTTTTCCCTCTATCCCTCTACCTGCTTGTGTGGTTCTTTCTCTCAAATAAATAAATAAAATTGTTTTTTTTTTTTTAAAGCAAGTAAAAAAGTACGTATCCCTAAAATCACGAATTTGCCTCTGTTATTTCTAATTAACAAGATTTTTAAGCCATCTACACTATCCTGCACTTTGAGATTGCCTCCTCTTGCTGGTGATGCCCTTGATTAATAGGCAACTAAAGAAAACAATAATAATTTTGTAGGAAAAATTGATGACAAATTTACATAAGTGTGTTTGAAAGAGAATTATCAAATTGTATACCTATCCATTAAAAACATTAACAACTTAAAAATACACAGGGAGCCATGCAATATTCACCTCATATGGAGCCATAAAACATGCTTCAAAGTATTTACAAATATGTATCATGCAGACCATGTTATCTAAGCATAATTCAGTTAAGTTCAAAGTTAATAATAAAAAATATCAAATAACATTTCAACTTTTTTTTTTTTAAAGATTTTATTTATTTATTTATTTAAGGAGAATGGCGTGGGGGGTGGGCGGGGAATCGACTCTCCTTAAGCAGGGAGCCCGATGCAGGGCTCAACCCCAGGACTTTGGGATCATGACCTGGGTTGAAGGCAGACGCTTAACCAACTCAGCCATCCAGGTGCGCCTCAATTTAAAATAAAATAAAACGTATTATGTGTGTGTGTGTTTGTGTGCTATTCTAGGAATATCATTTACATGGAAAAATATGTATATATATTTTTAATATTTATTTATTTTAGAGATAGAGCACGCATACATGTGTGGGCATGCATGGTTGGGGGGAGATAGAGGGAGAGGGAGAAGGAAAGAAGTGGACTCTTCTCTGAGCAGGAGACCAGGAGAGGCTCACTCTCACAACCCTGAGATCATAACCTGAGACAAAATTAAGAGTCAGAGGCTTAACCCACTGAGCTACCCAGGCACCCCAAAATAAGGTACGTTTTTAAAGAAAAAAGAAAAAAAAGTTTATAGTTTTAAATGAAGTGGTTATAAAACATTTTAAAGTCAGGAAACCTCAACTTCTTTTTATTTAAAGAATATTTGATATGATGATTAATTTCTGGTATCAGTACAATATGTATGCATTAACAGAGGAAAATTTCTTCATCATCTCTTCTTGTATATCTGTATAATTTAGATGCAAACTACTTAACTAGATTTCCAATAAAACTTGGTCATCAACTATTCAAGAAAATATACTGAATTCTTACTATCTAACAAACACTATCCCATATACTAGGGAAACTAACATGAAACAAAGATTTGCTTTTGAAGAAACATACTATCATACTGCAGCATGGGCAATTCAATAAGGAATCATAACAGTGTAATAATAATAATGATGATGATGATGATGATAAATGACAATAACTGTTAGTAGCTAGTAAGATGGATGAAAACCCACAGTGCTGTGGTAGCATATGGATGGGCACCAAAAATTACATTGAATAACAAAGGACTTATGTCAGCAACACTGAAATGAATATTGGTAGGAAATAAAGCGTGAGTAATAACTTAAATATATAAACTATTTTCTCTGTCTCTCTGTGTGTCTGTCTCTCTCTTTTTTTTAACAGATAACTTACTAAGCAGAAAGAGGAAAACAAGGCCCTAGTACAGGTAGAGAGGCTTCTGTTGGTTTGTTGGTTCTTTTTCTCACCAGTTTTTGTTTGTTTTCCATCATGATTCCTCTTACAGTTCCCTAGAATAGTATGTAGACATGTATTCTACACAAGATACAATAAAATGATGATGCGTCACTGCTCTAAGTTGGACAAGAACATACAAGCTAATGAATGAGGTTTTCTATTTTTTTGTTTTAATTTGGTTTTGTTTTTGAGGATGAAGTGAATGTGGGGCATCAAAGTATCTGCTTTTGACGGTCTGAACATATTGGTGAAATGTTTCACCAATGGAATACTGTTCCCTGTCTCACAGCACATTTCTGATCATTTTTGAAAAATGTATCTTTCTGAATGTTTTTTCACACTGAAATATTTTTAGGTCAGAGAGAATGATGGACATCATTCCTTTAATTATAGATAGCACTGTTTCCTGGACCAGGAGATGACTTGGATATCAAAAGCATTTTCAATACAAAGTTCAGCATTTCTGTCTGCTTCTTCCTGTGCATTTTTAAAGCTGATTTCTGGGTTCCAAGAATAAAATAAAAATATGTCAAGACAACAAAATACTGACAAGGAACGTGAAATAAACTTCAGGTTACCTCACTGAGCTAACAGTTATAAAACTTATGCCTATAAAATAAAAAATGTGTTGTATATATGTTTGGACTTTTCAATTAAATTTCCAACTTCAGATATATTGTACAACAAAAAATTAATATATCTGTGATCCCATTTTGCTTTAAAATTGTCACAAAAAATAATTTTAACTCTATCTGTGTCTTAAAAGCTGAAAAAAATACTTCACCAAACAGAAACAAAAACAAAAACCATTAGTGGAACATCATTGCAAAGATATTGTAAATAGTGAAAACTGCAGCTTAGTCCAGTTTTAATTGTAATTACTGAACAAATATGTCACATAATTGAGATGCTTCCATACACTCTTGTTAACAGGGTGCACAATTAAGAACGGACCTCACAAATATTCCAACTCTTTCCACTTAATTTTTAAGCAAATTCCTCCCAACTACAGTACATTAACTTATAGTTATGGTGATAGTTTTATTACCTAAACTCAGTGCCACTTTTATCATAAAATGACAAGGGTTCAGAGATAGTATTTCATGATATCAACAAGGAATAAAGTATAGCACAATGATCCTCATCAGATGAGAGACTTAATGCTTCTTATTTTGTATTTGTCTAAGAAATGGATGCGTACAAAATACATTTGGCTGGAGGCACTGGGGAACCTACGTACTGAGACACTGGGGAATCATTTAGAGGTTGGCCAGTGAAAGGCAGACCAGGAAACTCAAACGATAATAAAGGGTAGAAAATGGACTATAAGCCAGCTGAAGCTGCAAGGATTTCATGATCTAATATTGTGGAGACAAAAAGAAAAAAAAAAAGTGGTACAGAGAACTGAACTGCCCATTCTTTGCCTCTTTTATGTGCAATCATTTCTGTATTTATAATCTTCCCAGGAATTGTAGCTAAGAAACCTACAAGAAAATGTAGTGGGGTTTTTGAAAATCTTGCATCTAGAGAAAGAATTGGAATGCAGAAACATCTGAAAAAGAAGGGCAGCGGGAAACCTCCTAAATTGTCTACTGAGGCTCCTAGAGGATTACATTGTATCAGTGGAGAGCAATCAGAAAAACAATGATGCTAAAAGAACTGAAACACACCAAGTGCTCAATCTCTGATCAAAATGGGGATATCTGACTATTATTACACATGCCTGTTAAGAGAATAGGGTCAGCCTTACCTTAGGGAAGGTATCCAGAACTTCCTGTAATTCCTCATGGAAAATATACAGTAATCCATGGAAAACTTCCAGGGATCAGTACCTACCATTTAGGCAATATAACCAGAGTCATATAAAACCCAAATATAGCAATTACCAGATTATGGACTTTAACATAGCTATGAGAAATATTTCCAAGAAAATAGAAGAAAATTTCACCAAAGTAGGGAGTCAGAAATAAAATGAAAATCCTACAAATCCTAGAAATCAGAAATAACATGACTATAATATACTAAGAATATATTTTATACCACTGAAGAGAGTATTAGCTGGCTGGAAAATAGATCATAGACCAAAGCAAGAAGGAAAAAAAATAAGGGAAAAATCCTTAGAAGACATAAAATATGGAACGAAGCATTCATATCTGTTAACTAGGTCCCAGAAGAAGAGGAGATCAAGAGAATAGGGAACAAAGAGCATTTGAGAAAATAGCTAATGGGTTTCCAAAACTGATAGGCTATCATAGTCATATACAAAATGGTGCTATGACCCCACCACAAATAAGAAAAATCTCATTTAGACATTGCAATATAACTACCAAACACCAAAGCCAAGATAAAAGGCTGAAAATTGCCAGAGGAAAAGACTTCTTACCTACAAAGAAGCAACAATAAGACTGACATTTAACTTTTTCAACAGTGATCATGGAAACAAAATACAGTGGATGACATTACTAGAGTGACTTATAAAAACTACAATGAGGTATGACCTCACATGAGTCAGAATGCTACATATATATATATATATATAATACTATGCACATTGAATATACTCATGATTGAAAATGAATTAAGCACAGGAAGAATTAAGAGCAATGAAAAGGCCTATTTTACAGATACGAAAGATCATAATAGGATACTATGAGGTACTATGTATCAGTAAATTTAGAAATTTAAAATAAGTGGAAAATACTGGCAAAACGTAATTTTGCAAAAATGTCACAAGAGGAAATGGAAATTTGATTAGATATGGAAATTGAGTATGTAATCAATTTTTTTTTCCCAGAATTTATTTCCCACCGTCTGGCACACAACTATTTTAATAATACATGCACAGTATTACTTCCTTCCTGCTCACCAGCTCCAGTCAGGTTAGTATCATAAATCTAATAGACCACAGTGGCATTCTGTGGAAGGAAAGATGTTCAAGGGTCCTGTGGACTAGATTACAACCTACCAGAGCACTGATGTGGTATAATGTTGGGTATTCCAGCTAAAGTGAATTGCTTCTGGTAGTCTTTTTAAAAAGATAGAGAGAGTCTATCATGGTTTGTCTCCGTCTCTGGGAAACAAACTGAGGGTTACAGAAGGGAGGGGGCATGGGGATGGGGGGCGGTTATGGGTATTGAGGGCACATGTGGTGATGAAAACTGGGTGATATACGCAACTAACGGATCATTGAACATTACATCAAAAACTTACGATGCACTATATGCTGGCTAACTTAACATTTTTAAAGAAGGTATAGAGAAAAGGCATGCCCCAGATGGATAACCAAGTGTCGTGAGGTACACTGATTTGCCCCAACAATGAAACATAACTGGAACAGCAACTTCAATTGGAGTCACCACCTAATCAAGTTGATAATAACCCACTCTGACCTCTAAGATCCAGCTGTCTTCTGCGAAGGGCAAAATGGGTGAGTTGAATCAGAATGTTATGGGAACCACCATTCCTGCCTCTGACAAATTCTTGGTGGTGGTATTAATCTCTGTATTCCTTCCATGAAAGTGATAGTACTTTGCTTTATCTCTTTTCAGAGTAGAAGTGGTTCTCATGGCTTTCATGTAGCCTTTCTTATTGGGACTAGAGTGAGGCAAGTGAGACAGTGCACAAAATTTAAAAAGATACCCACTCTCAGAATGATGTCTGTTTCTCCTTAAATATTGTTCCTTAGGCCTCTTACCTGTCTTGCTCTAGTCCTGACCCTGCAGAAAGCCTTCATTCCATGGTCGGCTGACCACTGTGTAGATCTGGCCAATTTCTATGTATGTTTATTGTAAGTAGGCATGTTGCAACTGTGGAAATAACACAGGTGGGTCCTGAGACCCTATTACGCCCTATGAGAGAGACCTGAGTCAAAATTGTATTGCTCCCCTGATCTCTATAAGGCCCTGCTCTGACTTGGGGAGTATAACCATTTGCACCTATGGGAGTAGTGTCAGTCCAGAGTCTGTGTCCCGAAATCCCCCAAAGACTGATGATTTTCCCGCCCCCAATGTGCCAAAACAAAGTGCTACCTTGGAAAGTGGCTGCAAGTATATTTTTGAAGTCCTAGGAAGAAGAGAGTATAAATCCTAGCAGTAAAGAAGGTTCTTTACTTTTCCTTAAGATTTCATTTATTTATTTGAGTTAGAGAGAGAAAGAGAGAGAGCAGGGAGAGGAGAGGGAGAAGCAGACTCCCTGCTGAGCACGGAGCACAGTGATGCAGGTCCTGATCCCTGGACTCTGGGACCATGACCTGAGCCGAAGGCAGATGCTTAACTGAATGAGCCACCCAGGGATCCCAATAAGGTTCTCTTCCTAAGGGGATACAGCCTCCCCTTCAATGAAAAGACTCCAGGTGTGTGAACTAACTGAAGTCTGGAAACTGAGGGCTGTGACTCCCTGTTTTGATGACGCAATTAAGATCTCTTTTCAGCGGACCTAGAGATTTCCTGCTTACGCAGATTAAATAAAACTTCAACAGACTAGCTTTCGATTTCAGTTCTTCAGACAGCATGATCAGCTAGCCCATATCAAACATCTCTGAGTCAGAGGGCTTTTTTCACTCCTTTGAACCAGTTATCATTACAGTATCCATGTCCACCTTAACCAGAGGGATCACATGACAGCAATCTATCCCTTTTACCCAATGACCCAATCATCCCAAGAATAATTAATATGAGTAATAATAGTTATTAACTTTACTAAAATATTGTCAGATTAAGCTTTCAAGTTATCAGCCACAGGTCACAGTTCCTTTCTTCTATTCACATCAAATTCTGAATTTGTCCACAACAGAGAGTACACAAAAGCAATACTACATCCTTAATACTTAAACCAAGGCTCACCCATCTGTATCAATTGGGAAAAGTCTGGCATGTGTTAGCAGAAAACCTGAATTAAGAATCCTTTGGGAAGCAAGCCTGTTTGATTGTTTTACTGTAAATAAAACAACTAGAGCAAACATACTACTCTGCTGACTTCTAGCAATCCTCGGATGTTTTGTTTTTAATTACAGATAAATATGTTCATTTTCTCATTATTACATAACTTTTTGAGTTGTTTACTATATTGCTTGTAAAAGGACTGATCTTATAAATTACACGGCACACACGCACATGCTTAAAACACAGTGGGTGCATACACTTTACAGGAATGGACCCTTTGCAGTTTTAGGGGCACACAGATACATACGTTTATATAGTCAAATTATGGAAGCAGAGAAATGTTAACTGTGGCAACTTTAATGAAACATATGGGAATGTTTTCCTTAGAATGAAATCTTCTACCAAAGCTATACTCCTGCCAACTCTTTTTTCATGATATAATTTTTTTGTCAACATTTTATTAAAAGAACGTTTTTACTAAAATGAGTTATGTAAGTAACTTTTAACTGAATCTTAGAGCTTTTAAGACTCTCCTAATAAAGTCTTTTAAAAACAAATTCTGGAAGTGTGTAAAAATATTAAACCACATACTTTTATACTATAAGGACATCAAGATATAAAATTTGCACATTAAATGTATTATGCATAATATTGGATACAAATTTATTACTGAGAATATTTTGTGTAAAAATATTTTAATAGCTTTCATATAGTTACTCATAACTGCAAAACAGAACATTGACATTACATAAGCAAAACTTTCTTATGACAATGAAGCTTTTATCAATGAATCCATGCATGGAATTCATATATTCACAAAGTTAAATGGTACATGGGTTTTACTCCCTTCATTTATGTATTTAAAAAGTGATTTATTTATTTGAGAGAGAGATAGAGAGAGTGTGTGTGCAAGCAGGGGGAGGGGCAGAAGGAAAAGGAAAGAATCTCAAGCAGAGTCCAAGCTCAGGGCAGAGCCAGGCAATCTCAAGACCCAGAGATCATGACCTGAGCCAAAATCAAGAGTCTGATGTTTAACTGACTGAGCCATCTCAGTGCCCTGGGTTGTACTCCCTTTAAACATCTGTTTAATATAACTGAGGCATAAATCCTCCATAAAACATAGATTTTTGGGGGGTCTATCCTATCCAATATTAAAAAAAAGAAATATATATTATGTAATCTACAAATATGGTACAAGTTATATATATTATATATTATATGTAATATATAAATTATATATATTGAAGAAATAAAATGTATTCTATATTAAAGAAATAAAGAAAGAGAAAGCAAAAATAAGAAAGTGAAAGAAAAAGGAGGGAGGAAGAAAACAGAAGGAAGGGAGAAAGAAAACTATATTTTCTTTTACAGTACAGAATTTAAATTTTCACAACACTGGCTTAGTTTCCTCAGATTTCTTCTGAAGCTCTTGAATTACAGGGGTATGCACTTTTTTTTTTTTTTTTTTACAGTCCATCAAATTAAAAAGAAAAAAACCCTGTGGAGTTAAAAGTGAAATGCAAAAGCAAACACACATTTTAAAATAAAGCACTTTGAAATCATTTAAGAAAAACAAATTCTCATTTTTTCTCATTCAGTGACAGTATATTTTAATGTGTTCAACAATGAAATAAGTAGATAACCATGAATCCACATACTTAACATAAGCTTATTCCCTCAGTGAAATAAAATATATCCCAGTCAAAATGTAAGGCAAGTAAATATATCAGCTATGCTATAAAACTGAAAAAAACATACGCATTTTGAACGTTTGAAATAACACAAACTGAAAACCAAAAGAAGATACAGATCATACACACACACACAGGACCTGTTTCCTATTCATTACCAGAAATGGATGTGGCCATTTCAAAAGAAAAGGAGAGGAGAAATGAGTAAGTATAAGTTAAAGGCATGTTTCCAGTTTCTTAGCTTTGTCATCCTTAAGAAGTCATGCTGTGTCTCCAACTTAAATTTTCTCAATTAAAATTAGGAATCATAATAATTCTTCAAAATGTCTACTTTAAAGAGTTACTGTGGAACTTAATTACTAATACTCACTAATACACATTTACTGGTACTAAACTGATTTGCTGGTCCATTTCATGTCGGCACCAAGAACAGTTTCAAGTGCCGTCCTGAGAACATTTTCTGTTAGACCCTGGTCACATTACTGTTTCTCTTAACTCCCCTTTTTGTAATGAAATCCTTTCTAAGTCACCCAAAGTCACTGTGTCTTTTTTTTTTTTTTTCAATACTGTGTTTCCTTAGCATAAACTTGGACAATGTGTTTGACACCTGATTGCAGTTTCTTCAGTATGATGTTCAGGTACTTTCTAAAAAACTTTTAATGGAATTTGTACTGTATCATATATTCACTGTGTTGCTCCTTGAAATGCTGAGGGCATACTAGGCACTCACTAACAATTAAAATAGGCAAAATTGAAATAAATAGTAAATTTCCAATACTACAGTATATAATATTTTATACAGTACAAATTCTGACACTAGTTTACACTGCAAGTTATCCCATGTAATTTGTACTAATTAAAATTATTCTATGTCCTAATGTTTAACAACATTATACCATGTATATTTTTTTTCTAAAGTCTCTTTGGGGACAGTTCTCTACGAGTCTCTTGCATTTTTGCATGTCTTATGAACAAAGCCACTCTGACTGCATTTTCTGCACTATTTTTCCAATGATATTTGTAGAGCGAAAGCCTTTGTTGATCAGAATAAGGGCTCCCTCCAAAGAGGCATACTTACTGATGATGATTAAAAAAAAAAAAAAATCAGGTGTTCTAAGGGTAGGTTTACTCTTCATCTCACCTAAGAGGTGCAAGAGAAATGAACTATCCCTCGTTTCTATCCCAAATCTCTTGCATACTACCACCATCCACAAAATTGTGATGGACTACCTTGTTATCTTGTAATTAGGGTAAAATACTCCAACTTTCACGGCCCTTGATAAAGTCTATATTCAATATAATATTTTCAATAAGGAGAAATATAAAGTCAATCCAGGAATTTTAAAATGAGATGAAACATCAGTTTTCCAACTCCCTTTTATCATAAATGAAAAACCAGAATTTTAGAAATTAACTGGCTTTCTCAAGTTCATTGTGTATCAATAGGAAAGCAGAGACTAAATCCTAGATTTCATAATTCCTATCAATGATATTTTCCCCAAAATTATAGAATTATATCTAATACGCATTTGAACTTGATTACTACAGCTCTGAAGTGTAACTTGTTTCTATCTACTTTTTCCAAATGAATTTAAGAACCCTCTATTAACTTTCACTAATTCATGCCATACAACAATCTTATTTCAGTGCTTTAAAACAGTTTTGTTTTGCTTTGTTTTATTTCTCCCCTTAAGATTCATGAGTATAGTGGAAGAGCTGTGACTCTGGTAGGCTATCCTGAGCTTGGGCCTGGTAAGGGTTGTCTCAGTCTTATGGGGCTCAACCCGGTTCCCCTGGACTGGGTTTGACCTCATTTTCTTACTCAGTCTAACCTTTTTGTCTCTTCTCATTTTCATTTCCTAATCCCTTCTCATTTTCATTCCATGATCTAGGCTAAAAGGGGGTTTACCATGTGGCACATGCTGTTATAGAAAAAGACCAAGCAAGAGAGCCCCCTACCCCGCCGCCAAAAAAACCTCTTAAGTGCACTCATAGTTTCTGTTTGAAAGTGGCAAAGGTCACATCTGCTCGAATCCATTGTCCAACACAGTTCACACAGCCAAGACAAAATTTCACAGGCAAAGACCATAAAATGGGAAAGCACAGAAAGGGTGAGGAGGGAAAAAATGATTGCAACAATTGGGTAAAAATTTTAAAAAGTACTATATATACACCCAAGATTTTAACTATAATTTTACAATTCTTGTAGAAGAATACATCCTTTCTATGTTATTCACCATACAGTATATCATTAGTTTTTGATGTAGTGTTTCAAGATTCATTGTTTATGTATAACACCCAGTGCTCCATGCAATACGTCCCCTCCTTAATACCCATCACCAGGCCAACCCATTCCCCCACCACCCTCCCCTCTAAAATCCTGTTTGTTTCTCAGAGTCCACAGTCTCTCATCGTTCATCTCACCCTCTGATCCCCCCCTCACTTTTCCTTACATCCTTTTTATACGGAAGTTTAAAAAAGCTTTGATCATGTAGAGCAGTGAATAAGCTAAAAGCATTGGGAGTAGATTTGACTGAGTTGCAACCACATGCCTCTTCGGTTCTATGTGCCTGTGAGTAGAGACAGTCACTTTCTTTTTTCCAGACTCTTTTTTACAAGGATAGTTAAGTTGCAGACAGTGCTGGAAAGTAAGAGACTCCAGACTCAAGGTGTTTTGTATGTTGTCTAGTATAATAAAGATAACCTCCCTCTGGGCAGAGGTCAGGTCAATTACCTACTATGAAAGAGTCATCTCCCCAAAGCACATGGCTCCTTCCCTTTAATTCAACCCACGTCAGGTGCGGGCATCAGGTGGCTCCCTCTGCATCACCCTGTGAGCCTGGAGCATGTAAGAACAGGTACAACTATGGTATTCTGACCATTGCTGTACTATGATTAATAAAACTGTCTATTGTTTACAACCCAAGTTTCTCAGGTTTTCTACTATCATCTCTGAAAATTCAGCAGGCTAACTTGTCAGTGAGAAAGTAGCACAAAATCTCATAGACTTCACTGTGCTTGACAACTGTGAGTACCTCTATAAATCCAAGGTTGTTCTCAACTAGTCTTTTAAAATGCCAGCACAGTGCTAGTCATGTTAGTGCTTGTGAGTCCTGAAATCTCCACACAGGCATGGATTCTTTGTTTTTTCTCATGTTCACTCCACAGATAAGCTCACCATCTATTTTTAGAAAATATAAACCATTGAGAGAAAGAATCATTTTGCTTCCCATGACTAAATCTATAAAGCCAATCTTTTCTCCTTCTCTTATGTTTTCCTTTTTCCTCACGTTCAAATGAAAGAAATGTTTCATTTTCTGTGTCTTTCAGTTCCTCTCCCTGATCTTTCTCAAAATCATCTTCACATTTTATTAGGACTCATTTAAAAAACAAAAGAACAGAACCTAAAAGTGATTAATCAAAATTAACAATAGAAAATTCCTTTACTGCATTTTCCATTCTTTTTTTTTTCTTAAAGATTTTATTTATCTATTTGACAAAGAGAGAGAGATCAAAAGTAGGCAGACAGGCAAAGGGGGGGGGAGTAGGCTCACCACTGAGCTGAGCAGAGAGCTCATTGCGGGGCTCGATCCCAGGACCCCAAGACCATGACCCAAGCCGCAGGTAGAGGCTTACCCCACTGAGCCATCCAGGCACCCCTGCATTTTTCCATTCTAACCACAATTTTTTTAAAAAATTTTATTTATTTATTTGACAGAGAGATCACAAATAGGCAGAGAGGCAGGCAGAGAGAGGGGGAAGGAGGCTCCTTGCTGAGCAGAGAGTCCGATGTTGGGCTCCATCCCAGGACTCAGGGATCATGACCTGAGCTAAAGACAGAGGCTTTAACCCACTAAGCCACCCAGATGCCCCCTAACCACAATTTTTAACTGTACAATTTATCTTCACACATGTATATATCTCAAAAAGGTTGGTTAATTAGCCTTCTAAATTTTATCATCTTTTAATGATTCTTGAATCCACCCTCATCATTCCAACAAAAATTTTCTTTGTCAACATTAATAATTTATAGGACAACATAACCATTTCATAGCCTATAATTTCTACATTGTATTTCTCATAAACATTGACCACTTAAAAATTGACTGCTCTTTTTTTAAAATATTTTGTTCATTCATTCATTCATTCATTTACTTTAGA
This sequence comes from Enhydra lutris kenyoni, assembly GCF_002288905.1. Taxonomy (NCBI): domain Eukaryota; kingdom Metazoa; phylum Chordata; class Mammalia; order Carnivora; family Mustelidae; genus Enhydra; species Enhydra lutris. The sequence goes on along the minus strand of NW_019154099.1, from coordinate 37,776,995 downwards.
GAGAGGGAGAGAGTACACGCAGGGGAAGGGACAGAGGGGAGGGAGAGAGAATCTCAAGCAGATTTTGGACTTTTAGTTTCTGGAACTGTAAGATAATCTTTTTTGTTGGTATAAGCCAGCTTGTTTGTGGTGATTTGTTATGACAGCTCATACCACACTTTTGGACATGATAAACAAATGATGGATTGAACAAGAAGTTGTAATGAAAGTTTAAAAACACTTTAACCAACAGCTACTTAATACAATTCAACTGCACATGGGAAATTCACTGAGGAAGACAATATATTAGACAATATACTAGATCATAAACAGATTTTCAATTAATTTTAAAGGATTATAGATATATATGTTCTAGCTGTAACTATATTACATTAAAAATCTATTAATCATAAATATCTAGGAAACTCCAAATATCTGGAAATTAAGCCTTTTCTAAAGAATTTATGGGTCAAAAAGTCACATGGACCATTTTTAAATAAATAATAATGAAAATACAGCATAACAGAAGTCATACTGCATCTAAAAGCATTCTATAGAGGGAAACGTATAATTGTAAAAACTCTTATCACTTTGGGAAAACAGTTTAAAATTGGTTATTTAAATTTCACCTTTAGGGAGAGGGTGGTGGGGTTATGGACATTGGGGAAGGTAAGTGCTATGAAGTGTGTAAACCTGGCGATTCACAGACCTGTACCCCTGGGGCTAATAATACATTATTATTATTAGCCTTAATAAAATAAAAAATAAAAAATTAATAATTAATAATTAAATTTCACCTTTATTATTAATTATATATAATTATATATTTAATATATTATATATTTAATACATAGTTAAACTTCACCTTTAAAAAGTAGAGTAAGAAGAGTAAATGAAATTAGAAGCGAGCAAAAGAAAGAAAACAATATACTTTTCCTTCCCATTATCAAAGTTCTAAAGCTCTAACTGCTCACAAGCCTTGCAGGATCTCTTTATCACTTGCCTCCTGAAAACATACCCCACTAATGCATATAGCTCTGTACCACCCATCACACCTTCCTCTGGGGGCTGACGGTGAGCTTCTTCGGAGCCTTCTACAGAGCATGTAGAACTCTTCTTCTTGTGGAGGTGGAATAAGACTTGGAAAATTGCTTCTCTTCTGGGTCAACAGGAAGAAAACTTAAAATTGAAGCAACTCAGGGACGCCTGGGTGGCTCAGTTGGTTGGACGACTGCCTTCGGCTCAGGTCATGGTCCTGGAGTCCCGGGATCGAGTCCCGCATCGGACTCCCAGCTCCACGGGGAGTCTGCTTCTCTCTCGGACCTTTTCCTCGCTCATGTGCTCTCTCTCAAATAAATAAATAAAATCTTAAAAAAAAAAAAAAATTGAAGCAACTCAGATCTCATGGCCAGAGCTGAGAGATGGTAGTCCTGAAACCACCTTTTAAAAAATATGAAGTTAGAAGCGAGAAAGCTAAAACTCTATCCATTTCTCTACATTAAAAAAATCTGTGCAACATACCACTGAAATCCAAGAGAATAGCAGACATGACAGCAGACATGATCAGAGAGACATTTTGCCTTCTCTTTTTTCTTCTTCAAATATTTATTTTTTTGATACTAAAATATGTATTCTGAGGGTTTTTTAATGAAATATCCATAATAATACAGGTATTTTGAAAATTTTACCGAAATACTTACTAAAAACATCATTGTTATTTTATCTTGTGTGAAATGTCTGTAAACTGCTCATGGGTGAATATATCACCTCTAGTTTGGTTGTAATATTCAAAGTCAACAGAAATTGCACATCCTGCACAGTGCTAAATAGCAGTGGACATTTAATGACAGCATAGGCTTACAAGAGATTTGTATAGCAGGCTGCCTTAAAAAAATGAGTTCACTCTTCTCCATCCTCTGATCTACTGCAGGGCTCCCTGTAGCTAAAACAGATGAGAAACCAGAAAGCACTGAATACCCACTGCCTTAGTCCATCCTTCTTAGAACCCTAGCACAAAAAGCAGGTGGGAAAGATCTATAGGACAACAGGGAGATATTCAGTATAATCTACTATGTAAAATTTCAGGATTGGATCTACAGGACAATAGGAAGATATTCAGTACAGTCTACTATATAAATTTTCAGGATCTACTTTTAAATTTTTTTCTATAATAAAAGTCCCGTCCCTAATTCAAAGGAAGCACGAGGTTTCAAACACAACTATATTAACGGTTGATGTTAACTCAGCCAAACCCCTATCTGAAAACTAAATGCTCATCACACACAATGGTTTTATACAAGATTAGGAAGTATGGGCACCTGGGTGACTCAGTGGGTAAGCCTCTGCCTTCGGTTCAGGTCATAATCTCAGGGCCTGGGTGCTAGCCCCACACTGGGCTCTCTGTTCAGCAGGGAGCCTGCTTTCCCCCGCTCTCTCTGCCCCCCTCTCTGCCTACTTGTGATCACTCTCTCTCTCTGTCAAATAAATAAATAAAATTAAATTTAAAAATCTTCAAAAAAAAGATTAGGAAGTAAAACAGAGATGATGATAATAAGTGAGTAATATGGAGTATAGATCCCACATTGTTCCTACCACTGATGTGGACCTAATAGCTAATCATGTCTGCCTTTTTCCAGTATTCATTCAAACGTCCCCTTAGTATCTTCTAACACTTTGTAACATCTACTTTACCTGATCATGTGATACATACCTTTATTCATATAGCATCCAATTCCTTGTGGTCTTTTCTTTACCGGATTTCTGAACTTTTTCTTTGACTAATATTAATAAGCAAGAGAATAATAGTAGGCACCCCAATTAGTCTCATTTGTTTACAAACATTTTGCTCTGTATTAAAGTGCAAAAATGTTCACAATACTCCACTTTCCCCATATGCCCACATCTTTGCATTATAATGTTGCAACTCCTTCCATCGATAAAATGAATCTTTTCTTTATCCTTTTAATATGGGTTAGACTCTGGACTTGTTTTAGCAGTAAATACATGGGAATTAATTTTGTATGAGGTTTGAATCCAGGCCTCAAAATATCTTGTTTGTTTCTGCCCTTGTTCCAGGAATTTTGCTGAACACGTCATTTGAACAAGGCTCTACTAGCCTACTAGAAGATGAGAGACTATCCGTAGAAACTTGGCTAAAACCCAGTCAACACAACAGAAGCAAAGCTTACTTACTGCAAAGTCAACATCAAAGCTGATTTTTAAAGATAATTGAATGAGCTCAGCCGAGATCAGAATTACCCAGTTGAGATCAAACTGCTGATCATCTGAATCATGAGTTTAAAATTAGATTTTTTATGCTTGTGAGTTAATATCTCTATATTTTTTCATTTTCTCTTAATTTATAGCATAGACCCAAATATTCCCAGATAGAAAAAAGCTGTCATGATGGTGACGAGAGTGATCATAATCTCTGTCTGCAGGTCCTTTGTTATAAGGAGCCCAAATGGTGACAAATATCACTAAATCCCCTTAGAAGCATTTCAAACTTAGTTACTATGCTCTTTAAAATCCAAAGGTCCTGAAGAAAGGGAGTGTGGCTTCTTCTTTGAGTTATTTAGTGTAATAATTGGTGGATCCCAATTTGTGGATCCTTGCTAGAAGGGAAGCAGCATGACATAAATTAACCATTGATTTAGGGCATATGTTCAATAATGTTATACCAAACTCCAATTTTCTCAATCACACGTCTCTAGCTAGCACCATAACTAGCTCTTCAGCATACCAGTCAATCATTCTATTAAGCCAGCTCTTTATGGGTCAGGGAACACAAAATAAGACAAATGAAACCCATGCAATGAGCCCATTGTTACACTTCTTTGGTCAAACATGATATGTGTGAAATATGTTGATGGATAAAGAAAGGTCAAGTTTCAGATTTGGTGTTGTTAAAAGAGTTTCTGAGGGCAATAAAGGCTAATCCATACTCAGAATACAAGTAAGAAGAGAGATCTTCCATTTGTATGATGTCTGGAGTCCAATGTGGTTGATCTGCCACCTGGCAGTTAGCAGGAATCCCACCGAGAGAGTGCCATGTCAAGCAAAATGATAGCCAATGCAGGTTTGGCAACAAGGCATTTCTGCAACCGGATAATCTCTAGAGAGGAAAGCCCAAGTTTTTCAGATTATGTGCAGCCCTAGGTATAGGCTAATGTAAAAGTAATTAAGTAGCAGCATTAGATACCATGGAAATCTGGTCAACCAACTCACTGCTGTAATCACGCCTTCCAAAACTTATCAGGCCTACTCTCCTGTACCTTTCTATTTCTATTTTATAATGGGATATTTATGTACCCATCAAATTGTGTAGTTCATTGGATAAACTACTAATAATGTTATTATAGGTGATGATGGCTTCATATTCCCTTGGTATACAAACTAATCTGTCTCTTAGTCCCTACTGGACAATTAACAAGTCAGAGAATCTGTTGGTAGAAAGAAAGTGTGACCTTTTCCAAAACCCTGGGGGTCTATGTTGTATTTCCCCTATGGGTTTGCTCAAGATTCCATACAACACATTTGTTTTTTCAACACTTAAATTTAGCTGGGTCTAAAAATGGCAGGGAAGCTTACAGGTAACTGCTGAAGAGGCATTATTTGACTCATGATCAATTGCATCCGGTAGCCTTAGAGATTTTTCGGTACATGAATGCAAGAAGCATCTGAAATGTGGTGAATGTTCTCTCTCGAATCCAAATAATGTTCCTCTTTCTCCAGGATGGATTGCACAGAGTTAGAGCAACTTGGCTCTGACCTTAAAATGGATACTTCATACCATGGAATCCTCGAAACTCCATCAATCTGGCAGGCCCTTGAGCTTTCTTAAGTAGAATTCTAAGACAACTAGGATGAACATTCCTCTAAGTATCTGGTACTACACCTATGAATATTATTACTGCATATTGTTATTGATAATCTCTAACATTTACATTAACCAGCAGACTTTGTATCGGCCAAATAGGCAAATTAAGAGGAGATGTAGAAATCAGCACCCATAGCATCTCAAAAGACTTCAGTTGGTATGCTGACCTCTGCAATTCTCCCTAAAAATGTGCCATTGTTTTCAGTTTACTATTGTGGCTAAAGGAAAGAAGACTCAAACATGATGGCTTCAGTTTGAGTGTTTTTACCATAATGTCTCTTACTCCACGGTTTAGGACACCCAAATGTAAATCCTACCATGTGGTAAACATGTAAGTTTCAACTATTCATCTCAGAATTGAGAAATAATTTGAGGAGGAAACCATAGTCCTATTGAAACTACTTGGACTCAGACCAAGAATCCATTTACTAGATGACTGCCACAGATCTTTACACTGAATGAAAAACCAAAGTGGCTTTTGAGGTGACCAAAGGTCAGCTCACATTCAGAGTCTATGTCTAACAACTCCAAAAAGGTTATTAGAATAACCATTACTGTGGACAAGTGAGTTTTCTGCTCAGCAGACCTCAACAGACCTAAAACTGTTCTTGTTACATATGTCAAGCAGTACTTTTAGCCACTGAATTTCTCTTTAATTTCTAGGTGCCCTGAGATCACTTAACCATTGTCACAAATCCTTGAGCTTAAAACACCTAATTAACTTTGTGCCAATGTAGTTTAATTGTGGTAATTGCATTCATGCTGTCCCTGATGCTTTACTATTGCCAACTGGCCTCTACATCCCTAGGTTCTATTATTATCATGACATCAGGATGCCTGTGTCTAACGTTTCATCTATCACCCTTAGTCAACATTGCTACACAGAGAGCTTTTCAAGGATTAGGGAGTCATTCCTCAAAAATACTGGGCTTAATAGATGGTAATGGAAGGTCCTGCTGGGAGGTATTCTTAGGGGCAGTTGAGCAATGTGCACTTAATTGATTCACTTCAACTTTCCCATAGTCCCATATTCATAGCTCTTCACACTGCATTCACTGCCATATCACAAGGAAATTGCAATGTTTTGATGTTATTAATTAATGTCATCATTGAGCCTGCCTTTGAATAACCCATCTAGTAGACTATTACTTCCTGTGAATCAAATCAAGATTTTAAAGCTTAAATACTTCTCAATATATTTGACCAAATCAAGTCTTTGTTATTTTTCCTTGGCTCTATTGCACTAGACTCACAACCACAATTGCTCCCAGTCTTATGCCAGGACAAATCACAGAAATCTTACATTTTTTTTCAATGTCAAGGTGATTTTCTCTGAGATCAGGACTTGTACTTCTTTAGCAGGATTTTACTAGGTCTGATTTTCATTAGAGACTTGAAGGCAATGAAAAGAATAAAAAGTAATGTGGGTACTTCTAAGAAAAACTGACCTCAGCTTGTGAAGATAATACCCTGATTTTAATCATTGAAATGTTGGCACGAGGAGATCAGATCCCTGGGTAGAAGTGGGGGGAAGGGAAATTTAGGAAAATTTGGAATTTCAAGCTCCTTAAATTCATTATCATTATAGGAGCTGAGAGAACTCTTCAAAGATTTTGGAAATTTCTCTGGTTTCTATGCATATTAATTGTATATGGATAACTCTTTAAGTTTTTGTTCTCTGTGTTTATTCTCTAGAACTGTGTAAAGAAATCAGGTGAATCTACTATCGTTATAATCACTCCAGTTGCCATAGCAACTAAATACCACAATGACTCGTTCTCTAAATGTTATGCCTTCTACCTATAATTCATCCTAAGTAACCACTGGTAATGATTTGAGCAATTTTAAGACCTCTTATACTACAGATTAATCCTGTTTGCTCCAGTAATGTGGCTTGAATATGTGTTTGCCTTCAGTATTTGAACCCAACAGAAATTCATGTTTCCTAGGTTATTCGCAATATCAATTTTTATATCAAATGCAGTCACAATTGGATAAATATAGCACTATAAAATAATAATCATTACAAAGGATTAATTTGCAAAGGTGTGGGTGGGGTGAGGGCAAATACAAAGTCTAATGTACAGACCTAAAGCTAGCATAGTTGGAGTTATCACTGCCTGCAAATCTGAAGGAACAAAGGGAAGGTGGAGTTACTAGAATTTAGAACAAGAGTGTGAAATAGGGTAAGTTAACCTTGAGAGGAGCTGTGACCTTCTGCCCAAGGAACACAACAAATGGAAGGCAAACTCACAAGAGGAACTAGGGAAATAAATACTTGCATTCATCTGTAAGGCAGAGGGCACAGGAGCACATTGATATAACTAATCATGGAGACCGCCTACTGAGGCAGAGAAAAGAAGGAAATCGAGAATGAATCTAAAGAGTAAATGGAAGGCATCCTGTATGCCTTTATAATACTTTTATTCAAAATAAATATGCTGGAGCTGATCATAACTGAGATCTCAGGGGGGAATTTGAAGGGCTAGAGTTAATGATACTTGAAATAAGAATGCATGACTCGTATTTTTGAAAGTCCTATGGGGATACATTATAAATACACATACAGATATACAACATTTACATATATGTGTGTTGGTACACACACACACATGCACACACACAGTTTATAAAAGAGGTATATTCAACACCCCAACTAGGATCAGGGCCTAGAGTTGCAACATCATTTGCTGGACCCCAGAAGCAGAACTTACTTCAACAGTAAAGATGTGATCACATTGTTTTTCCAAACCTAGTTCCACAGATTATCAATTGGTATTGATGGCCAGTCATTTTCAGAGGCAAAGGATTGAGCAAAGACATGTTCTTGCAACTAATACCAGAAATCATGGGCATATGGGAAATGTTTAAGTACATACACATTCCATTTCTAGAGCTTTTACACCATCTTCCTATGGGGCATGATTCTCCTCTTACCCTCACACATGACTCAACTCTTTTAGGGTGTTTTATTTGTGGTAGTCTGTTATATCCCACTGTTATCTTGGGGCCAGCAACCATTTAAAACACTGGCAGCCATTCAAAAACGTAGGCTTAGTCACTCTTTATTTAGTACTCTAAGTTCAGAATTATATCTTCAAACAGGTGGACATTTATTCACTCAAAATATTTAATATAGCCATGAGTTACTCAATTCCATGAGTTACTCATTTTTAATTCTTGACTAGAGTTGAAATGAAAACAATATTCCACTTTCAAGGCAGAACAAAGCATGTATTTGTAAATTCCAGTCATTGCTTAATTAAGCTGAAACATGTGCTGAATATGTACACGGTGTCAGGCTCTCTTCTTGTCAGTAATGATACAATAGTGACCAAAACAGTTAAAAAAATCTCTGCCCTCGGCAGGGCATTTGGGGAGTAGGGAAAGAAAAAATGAAACAAGATGGGATCGGGAGGGAGACAAACCATAAGAGACTCTTAATTTCACAAAAGAAACTGAGGGTTGCTGGGGGTCTTGGCGGGGGTAGGGAGAGGCTGTTAGGTTATGGACATTGGGGGAGGGTAGGTGCCATGGTGAGTGCTGTGAAATGTTTAAGTCCGATGATTCACAGGTGTGTACCGCTGTGGCAAATAATACATTATATGTTAATAAAAATATTTTTTAATAAATCGCTGCCCTCATGGAGCATCCATTTTCACGGATATCTCTATTCTATTGAATTGCAAGAGCCTCTGGTACCAAAATGAATGCACACACTTTGTCAGTTGTGGTATCTTACATCAAGAAAGTATACAAACAAGTAAGTGGGTGTGGATATTGTGAGCAATGGAAAAAAGGAGTCAATGGCCTAATTGAGCTTTTATGCAAAGAGACCAGAGAAATTACAGAAACAATATGTGATAATGGTAAATGACTTGAAAATTTCAGTAAATATTTTTTAAATAATCCATGTGCCACACTCAGATGGAGCACTGGGTGTGGTGAATAAACAATGAATGCTGGAACACTGAAAATAAAATAAAATAAAATGAGAAAAAATAAAAAGTAGACTTAAAAAAAAGAAATTAACATTTTGATATATATCTTAATTTTTTTATCTCTACAGATATATATTTCTGTATTTACATACACATATATAAGTACAGATATCTAATCATCTGTATGTGCAATACAGATACATTATTTTTTCGAAAGTATGACATATTATGATATACCCCTTCCTAATAGCACATTTTTATCTTATCTAATAAATGTTTTTAAATATTTCTATTATAAACTGTTCTCATTAATATACTTCACATACACTCATTTATTTCCAGGCTCAATTAGCTCCTAGCTGAATACTTAAAATTGAGAATGCATTATAAACATTATATATGGTAAAATTGCCTGCCATAGGTGGATTTTGAGATACTTATCAATATACTTTATACTTTTGACTTTTTTCCAATCAAGAAAAATTTATTTATTTTCCAATCAAGAAAAATTTATTTCAATTTGCTCACTTTTTCTCATACATTTCATAGATGTTTGTGAGTTTTGTTATATGTTATTTCTTATAAACCCCTGTTAATTTTTTTCATAGATACGTTTATGACTATACGGTTATTCTGAATATTCTAACAACACTGTATTAAACAAGATAGTAAGATGATTGCCTTATTTTGTATTAATGAAAAATATATGGAGTTTACAAAAGTTCATATTATTTCCTATTTCCCCATTACTGACAACAATAAAAACTTCAAAAGAGTAGATATAGCTATGGTCTGGAATAGAGACACAGGGAAAATATAAAATTCTGTTCTGTTTGTGAATGTAATGTTAATTATCATTATTGATATTAAATAATACCTATGAGAGCTATTGCCTCAACAACTACTGACAGCAAAGTGATCACCAGAATCAGTTATTGTTTATCATGTATATATTATATGTCAGCCACTGCTAATGAGTTCACATTATTTTTTAAATGTCATTTAATAAAGAATAAGTACTTTTTAAAAAGTATCCATTGATCAATTAATATTGTGAATTCCATTGATATATTTGACCTTAATCATTATTCATCTAGAGAGAAATGTATGTTAAAAGTATATAAAAGTTTTTATCAGCCAGTTGGGTGTACTAATTCACATCAACAGATGGCAAATAGATGTCAGGATACGAACAAAGTGTATAGAAACAGCAATATCAAAACTACTCTGACCTTTCCTTTCAAAATCACATGGGAAAAATTACCTTTTAATTAATGTTCACTCTTACAGTGGGTCTTTTTCTGTAATGTTTTTCTAGATGCTTTTAGTTGTAGCACTGAAATTTCTGTGGGTCACTGAGTTATCCTCCGAACATTATAGCTACTTAAATGACATCAAGAAAACGCCGAATAAGCACTTAAATTTGGTCTCTCAATTGAGATAATAACTTAGTACCAAAAATTTATTGAGTACTTACCTGTGGAAAGCACTGTACTAAGTGCTTTATCTTTTTTATGCATCATTCCTTTTGGTGTTAAAATAATCCACTTTGGTGATCCAGAAAATAAGGCTCAGAAATTTAAGTAACTTACTTCAAATCCTACTTTCACTAAGGCAAAGTGGAAGCCTGACTTTTTTGATTCTAGTGCCTGTGCTTAGACCTCTCTACTCCACTATACATGTTTAATAATATGGCTTAAGGAAACAAAAGAAAATCTGTGTTTAGTAATGCAAATAATAAGGAAAATCTTACTTTTTCATAGGACTGTACACTGCATGAGAGTAGAAATATTGTAATTTGACTATCTTTACAGAACCTTGAACTGTACTTGGTACTTCTTACTGGCTAACTTGAATCACAGCTATATACAGAAACTGACTCTCTCACATAGCAGGGGTTTGCAGAAGTAAAGCAGAATTTTATTCAGAAAACCAGGATTTGAATGTGTGTGTGTGTGTGTGTGTGTGTGTGTATAAATGATACACAATTCAGAAGTCCTGAGATGAAGCTACTCCTCATCACTTTCTAACTGTTGACCTTAGATGAATAATAATGCTTCCCAACCTTAACAATAAAATAACAACAATAAATCATTTAAACGGGTCATTGAGAATATCAAAGTTGATAATGTAAGAAAAAGTGGTTTATAAAATGCAAACTAATCTACAATCACTTGAGATAATTATTATTACATCTTTGTTGTTCTAAATAGTTTAAATATTGTAGCCAGGGAATCATCCCAAAGGTGGCAGGAGATACATTTGTTAGGAACAAAAGGCCTTTGAAAGGGAATGAGATGAGACTCTTCTGTAGGGAGTTTCCAGCAGTGCTAGAAGATAACATCTGTCTAATATTCATAAGAGTCATACAGCCTGGCAAAGAACAGCAAAATGAATGAGTTTGCTAATGAGCACTAATTAACCTGTTTGGGTGGAAAATTTGGTTTAATTCAGCGGATCTACCACATGCTGACAGACTGAATTTTAACAGTAAGTGACTTTCACTAATTTAATTGATCAGTTTGAATCTCTAAGCATTTTTTGGATCGTATGCATACAGATTCAATAACTAGCTACAACCCTAAAAATTTTTAGAGGGAAGATGTTTTATTGTTATTTTGGTTATTGTTAATAAATATTATAATATTGTTAATATATATTATAACAGCACTTTTACTTTTCAACTTACAGGTAATACTTATAATTCAAGTAATTCTTGAAGAATGACAGCTGTCTGTGTTTCTATCCTTACAAAGATAGATTGTATTAGTGATTTAATACATGTTTTAGATGTTTTGTACAGAAGAAAAACACCTTGGTACAAATGGATAATTTATTCAGCTTTGTGGTTTTTTTATGATAAAAAATACACTGAATGAATTTGGTCCATTTGAACTGTAGTATTCTTCACACCTTGGGTTTTGCTGATTGCATATATTGATGCAATTCAACATGTTTCTTTGTCTTTTGCATTTTCTGTAAAGTGACACCAGCACCCAGAGAATGGGCCAGTATTAGATTTTATTTCCTTGACAAGACTCAAACTTTGACTCCTGCTGGCATATGGTCGAACTGCAAGAGGTAAATAATATCAGATTGTTTCTACATTGAGACATTAAGAGCCATTGATGCTTAATATCTGTGTTCATAGATTTAGTTTGTGTCTGCTTAATCTATCTACTGTGTTGATATTCTAGTTCTATAATTACTTTTTTATTTTCTAATTGATATTCTATTACAAAGAGATACGTACTCTCATTTGCTCTCTCATTACTCAATCTACTGCAACTACTGTCATAATTAAAGTTCAAAATGTTACATCTAATATGACTAAAGGGACTAATGAAACTCTCTTATTGTTGACTCCTATGTCCCTTCAGTATGTCCCTGGAAACATCTCTTGTGAAATGATCCAGCACTCTGTTCTAACATCACCTTTTATATTTGCTTCCCTGGAAAATATACCTGGAATCAGCTATCTCTATGACTTGGGTTATCTTCAGTGAGAAAAAAAAAACATTTCAAGACTATAGTGTGCGTGTTTAGATGCTCATTGCTACTGGATGGGTAGTTGTCTCCAGGTCTTTTCAAAACAATTCTCATGAGTTATTACGAGTATTTCCAATTCAAATTAAAGACAACAGTCTGTAATGAGTTTTACTAAAACTCACTCTATTACATCTGTGTCTTTCTTTCACACCAGCATTGCTGATTATGAAAGATACAGGGGATGATAAAATTAGATTATTCCGTAATTACTATTTTTTCCTCCCATTTAATGACGATTTAGTCAGAAGTTACAGATCCTTTGTCACTCTAGCATCTTTTGTTTATTTGAATCTCATTGTCTGGTAAATTTCTCAGGAGGAGCTAACAATCAGTTTGTACTCTTACTTAAAAGTTTTACTGGATATATAATTTCTGCCTTACATCTTCATACTAACACAAAAAGTTACTATGAATACATTTGATGATAATTTTTTTTTTAATTTCACAAGCATATGTTCTTTCTAAATGCCCAAAGGATTTTTTTTCTTTAAGCTAATGAAAATTTGCTTTAATGAACCAATATTTTCAGGAGTGTAGTGTACTGTTTCAATTGTATTCTCAAATTTTTCAGGAAGTCCCCTTGAATTATAATAATTTGTATCCTTGCATTCCCTTTAATTTTTTTTTTCTTCAGGGAATCCTATCATTTGCATGCTACTTATTAACCAAAGTAGTGGCTTACTATCTTTAATATTTGTTGCTTTCTCTCAAATAATTTTTTATCTCAATAACCTCTCTTTTCTAAAAAAAGGGAAATATTTGTTTTACCTCTCAAATTAAGGATCTATTACTTACTAAGGTATACTTTATGTACATTTTGCATGTAGTGTGATGTAGAGGTCAAAATGATTTTTAATCTATCAAACAGCATACTACACAGCAGTGAAAAGGAATAATCTACAAAACAGATAGATTTCAATGGTATCTAATGGCGAAAATATTTTGGACTAAAAGCTTCCTTTTCTGTAAAACAACCACACTATGTACCAAGTATCCAGTGGATTATTTAGCAGAAAAACACCAAAACTTTAGGATTGTAACAAAATTGCTGTTTTGTTGAACATAGTTTGCTCAGTGGATTCAAGAGACTATGTTCATTGGAACCCTGAAGGACCTAAACTAATAAACTAATAATAATAAACTAGTAAGCTAATAAAGGATCTCCCATCACCAATAAGTGTCTTAAAAGATTCTCCTGGAAGTCTACTAAACTAGAACAGCACTGAATTTGGAAAATTGACTATATAAAAGTAGTTGTTTCATCAACTCATGACATTTATTATTTCTGTCATATTTCATTGGTTGTAATTCAGTCATGTGGCTAAAACCAAGACAGTCCGGGAAAGTTAGTCCAACAGGATGCCCAAAACTAAAAGGATACAGATTTAGTGAAAAGTCAATGTATAATTTTCTAGAGCTCCCAGAAAAATTATCATAAACTGAGTGACTTACAAAACAGAAATTTATTCTCTCAAGTTCTGAAGGCCAGAATTCTGAAATCAAAATATCAGTAAAACTATGCTCATTCCAGAGTTCCAGAGAAAATCTGTCTTTTCCTCTTCTAGTTTTCAGTAGGTGCTGGTAATTCTTGGCATTCTTTGGTGCGTGCCAGCATAAATCCTATCTCTATTCCTCCCTTCACATGGCCTTCTGTTCTGAGCACCTCTCTGTCTCCAAATTTCCTTTCCTTAGAAGGACAATAGCCTTTGGAATTAGGGCCCACACTAATCCAGCATGGTAGTCCCTGTTTCCAAATAAATTCATATTCTTATGTACCCGAGTTCAGGAATTCAACATACCTTTTTGGAGGACACAATTCAACCCACAGTAGTATGATAATCATTGCCAAACTGAATTGTGACTTTAACCTTGAAATCCTTTCTCCTGAATTATCATAAACTCTCTTTTATTCAAAAGAAACTACCAAAGATGTTATCTGAATAAAAACCTTCCCAGTTGTGAATACTCTCTTCAATATACTGGATTTCCAATTTTATCTTTCTATCAAGACCATATTGTCACATTTTGCAATCAAATGATGACTACAGAGAATGTGATAAGTTCTTTTCCTTTCTCATTAATGCCCTGACAGTAGCATGTGAATATTTTTAGAAGTTTAAAATTAAAATAGAAATCAATAAAACAGTATATTTTTCACTGATAAAATAATGATATCACTAAATTACATTTTGAAGTCTGGCATCACACTTTCGAGTTGAATTTTGGGTTTGAAAAAAGAAATTATTATTAAAATTTCTGAGAGCAACCAAGAGGTAGGCTGGGGAGTTGAGAAATAGAATTCCTGATAGTGATTCCACTTAGCAGCTACTCATGGGTATGATTTTCCACTGTTTGCAAATGAAACCTTAATACTATTGACACCATTCTTATATTGTGTAGCTTTTACTTACTCTCTAGATTAACAGGGCTAACCTTTTCCCTATACTTCAAAAATGTATAGTCTTTTTTTTTTTTTTCCTAGTGACAGGGCAGTTAGCAGATGAAAAATAAGCAGCAGTCATTAATGTGAGTGTATATGAAGGTTTTCCAAGTGACCCATGGACAGCAAGATTTAAAGCAAATCAATTTCCAAATCCTCAATTTCTGCATATTGTATATATTATACATTATACCTTAAAATCAATATGCCAAAGAACAGATTATTGTTCAAGGTTTTATGGTGGCTCTTTTCTCACCTCTCCTTCTACACATAAGCATTTCCTATTTGGCAAAACAAAATTCTCAACTCTTCTGAATCTCACGGATGTGCATTGTACCCAATGGACAGCAAAATAAGAACATTTGTCATGTTTAACAAGTTACAGTATTAATTCATAGGATAAACATCATCTATTTCCATTTTCTGTGTTTTCCAGCATTTTGTTGCTTTTAAAATAGCTGGAGGAGGATATAATCCAATTGTAAACTGATAGATTATTTTTAAAAATTATCATTCACTAAATAATTTTTGTCTAGAGTTTGAAAACCGTTCGAAGAAATCAGTGGCATTGTTATAGGAAAACATCTTTTATTCTTATGGTCTTACTTATTTCAGCAAAGGTTTACATCATTTATAGATATGAGACCTAAAAATGAAGAATTACATTCATACTGAAAACTGTCTCATTCTAAAATGTAAAGAATATTATTCATAAAGTCTAAAATTAAAGAAAAATACATAGAAACAATAAAGCAAACCTGAAACTTCTACCTAATGAGGGTGTGGGTTGCAAATAAGAAAGAGGGATGTCCATTATTCATGTTAATTTGACAGGGTGCATCAATATAACCTAGTCTAGATTTATCTTCTATAAAGTTAAGATGATACTAATGTTAATAAGGCATCATTGAAAATTGTGGAATAAAAAATTCCAAACATCTACCTCTTTATAAAAGTAATAGAAAAAAAAAAACTGTCAAAAATTATGGGCAGCAAACTCTTGGAACTCTGGAAACTAGTCAGTAGTATACGGCAACCATAAGAACAATTATTCAAGAGAAAATAGTTGAATCTTGGGGAAAAAAAGCCAGTATGCTTTGTGGTATTTTAACTTACTATAGCCCATGGCCTACTCTTCAGCTCAGTGGTGACCTTGTAAAGTTCTGCCTGCATTTCCAGCAACAGTACCAGAAGGAACTAATAGATCTCACTTTCAAAGAATTATTTGTTTTGTCTGGGGGTTCCCTGGAAGACTGGCTCAAAGGATTCCCTTTATTTTGACCCAAGCTGAACAAGCTCAGTGCCAAAGCTGCTACTCAGGGTATGTTTGAAGAAAACATGTAGCACAAATGTTTTGGTTTCATTTGAAGCAACAGATCAAATTTCAAGCTATTAAGAGAATAAACAAGAAGCTTGAAGAATGAAATGTTTCAGAGAATAAGGGTCTTGAAAAGCTCTGACATATTCCTAGGAATGTAAGGCCAGGTACATGTCTAGGATTATATGCATGCTCAAGGTAGTCTTGAAGAATCCCTAATCCCTCACCCTGGTTGACCTTGAGGCTATATGAAAGGAGGAACTGAAAGATAAGGCAGAGTTGTAAATGACCTGGCCATTTACAAACATACACACAGAGCTACTCTGCAGAGACTGGGAAATATTTCTTTTGCTCTAAGTATTTAAGCATTTGGCCAGTCTGACCATTAGAAGGTCACTAAACAAGTGGAAGCAAGATTTCTTTAGCCACATGCAACAAAGAACAGAGACTTTACAAAATTAGTTTGGAAAAAATCATTAAACAGATAAAATAACTACAATAGGGGAGAGATTATCTGATTTTGCCACCTTATAATTTTCAAAATGTACATTTTTCTTTTTTTTAAAGTTTTTTTTTTATTATTTATTTGACAGACAGATCGCAAGTAGGCAGAGAGTCAGGCAGAGAGAGAGAGAGGGAGGAGGCAGGCTCCCTGCTGAGCAGAGAGCCCGATGCGGGACTCGATCCCAGGACCCTGAGACCATGACCTGAGCCGAAGGCAAAGGCTTTAACCACTGAGCCACCCAGGCGCCCCAAAATGTACTTTTTTCAAAAGATACACAAAACATTTAAAAAAAATCAGAAAATATGGCCCAGGCACCAGAAAAAGCCAAAAGAAATAAATTGTCCCTGAGAAATCAGATGTTGGACTTAGTTTTCAAATACTTTAAGTCAGTCATCTTAAATATATTCAAATAGCTGATGAAAACCTTAACTAAAGGAGAAATAGAATGCATGTCTCGATAGTTTATTATGAATTATGAATAATTAATTATGCCTCACCAAACAAAGATACCAATAAAGAGATAAAAATTACAAAAAGGAACCAAATAGAAATTCTGGACTTGAAAAGTATAAGAACCAAGCTTTGCAAAAAAAAAAAAAAAAAAAAAGCTAGAGGAGCTCACTAACACATTTGAGCAGATTAGAGCAGAAGAATCACCAAACTTGAAAACAGGTGAGTCCGGATTACCCAGTCTAAGAAAAAAAAAAAATTTAAGAAAAAAATAAATAGAATCTAAGGGACTTAGGAAATTCTATCAAGCATGTTAGTATATGATTAGCTATACTCTTCAAATATGATGAAAAACATTAATATACACATCCAAGAAGATGAAAGAACCCTAAGTAGGAAAAGCTCATATATCTGCACAGACACATATCATAATCAGATTGTAGAATGACAGAGAAATCTGGAAAGCAGCAAGAAAAATGTTATTCATCGCACACAAAGGAACCAAATAAGACTGACAGCTAACGTCTCATCAAAGCAATGTAGGTCAATCGGCAGGCAATGTGCAGAAAGAAAACTGTCAACCAATAACTCTCCATCTGACAAAATCATTCCTCAAATATGAAGGAGATAATCCCCTCCCCTTTGAATATGGGTAGAACCTGTGAATATGATATTACTCCTTTGACTAGGTTACACTATACTGTACAATTGGTTTTAACAAAGAAAGATTTTCAAAGCGCATCTACCCTACTCAGAAGAGCTCCTTAAGAGCACACAATTTTCTCCAGGTGATGGCAGAAGGGACGTCGGAGACATTCAAATCATGAGCAAGATCCGATGCCATGCATGTTCTCTACTGCTGAGAAGGAGAAGGCCGTGTGACTAGGACCTCCATGCAGCTGCTAGGAATGGAGAGTGTTTCCTGGCCAACAGCTAACAACAAAATGAGTGCCACAGTCCTACAACTGCAAGGAACTGAATTCTTCCAAAAACCCAGTGAACTTATAAATGTATCTTTCCAGTTGACAGCCTGTAGATAACTACATAGCCCAGAAACATCTTAATTTCAGCATTATGTGACCCTGAGCACAGGACCCAAATAAAGCATGCCAAAATTCTAACACAGGGAAAATGTGTGATAATAAATTTGGGTTATTTTCAACTGCTAAATTTGTGGTATTTGTTATGTAACAATAGAAAACAAATACACCCTGTGTTATACCTTTTTGTCATTAGCTCATTGAAACTGATGGAACTGTAAGCTCACTGAACTCCATGACAAGGTCTCCTCATCTGGTGTTTTGACCCAAACATGGACACAAGACCATCCTTGGTTCTTAGCAAAGCTGAGACTACCTGGAACATAATTTCTTTCTTCTTTTATTTATTAATCTGTAGGGAACAGATTTTTAATTACCGAACTTCTCTGTAAATAGGAATACATACGGGCACAAGTCCAAATGTTTAACAAGATATACTATGAAAACTTCCCAGCCATTTTTACCCTCATCTACACTGTTCCGACTTATCCCTCTCAATAGGTAACCACTGCAATTAATTTCCTGATATTCTTCTAAAGTTATTCTAAAATGCATATCTGTAGAAAAGACTGTTAATCAGTAACAATAGTCATTCTCCCCTTCTTAATACTAGAATTTTCGCTTGGGCACATGGCTATCAATGAGCTGGAAAAATCTCTCCTAGGAGGGGAAATCTTATGTTCCCTTTGCTATGTCCTTTCTCATGGCCATGAGAACAATAGTAGAACAGTACTGAAGTCCCAGTAAGCCAAGCTGGAAATCCTGATGCTAGCATAGTTCTTCACGGTCTTTCTGCACTCAGGTTTACTACTCCCTTTGCGTCTTCCCTCTTTGGCTTGCTATGTTGTTCAGGTATTGAAGTTCTGCAGAAGCATCCTAATATGTCTTCCTGCCTCCAGTCTTAATGCTTTTGTTCCTCAGACTATTTTGTAGTCACAGTGAATAAAAACACAAATTTGATCTGAATGTCTCTCTCCATTCACTTTAAAAAGCCTCCAGTGGCTCTAAATTGCTCAGATCAAGTTTTAAAAGGCTTCACAGGCACCTGTGGCTCTAATTCGTTTCTTGTCACAACCCACTTCAGACTATTCTCTCTCCCATTTACCTCATGCTACTACCACATCGAATCCTATTCTCCATTCTATTTCAAAGTCTTTTGTGTACGTTTTGTATCAGGAACTACATTATTTTTTATGCCTGAAATAGCTTTTTTTTTTTTATTACTTTTGTCTTACTAACTGTAAGAAAGACCATTATTTATTCATTCTTACAGAAGGTGAACACATTCAATATAAACTATAATTAAAAAGATATTTAGGCCAATATTATATGTTAACTAGCTAGAATTTAAATAAAAACTTGAAACAAAACAAGCACATTTATGAATCAAACACCCATATAATCCCCTCCCAGATCAAGAGATTAAAAAGACAGTATTCCAGTGTTTGATTTTCCTAGATGCCTTGGCTAACCTTTTTTTTTTTTTAATCTTTTTAAAGCTTATCAATGTAATTTACATTAAATTATTTATAAATTATAAAATAATGATTTAAAGTTGTAACCTTAAGGTATTTATATTATAATTTTATACTGATCCCTTTTATTTGAAATCACAGCTTCTTTTCACCTCATGAATTTGTTTTTACCAGCACACAAAATGCTATATATTTTACTCCACGATACAATATTAAACACTATAAAAATTTTTAAAAAAAATTTTATTTATCTATTTGAGAGAGAGAGAGAGAGCGAGCCCAAGTAGGCAGAGCAGCAGGCAGAGAGAGAGGGGGAAGCAGGTTCCCTGCTGAGCAGAGAGAGCCCGATGCTAGGCTCGATGAGGGCTCGATCCCAGGACCCTGAGATCATGACCTGAGCAGAAGGCAGAGGCTTAACTCACTGAGCCACCCAGGCGCCCCAACACTATAAACAGTTTTATCCAAGATTTCTTCTTTATAATATTGTTTTTTAGTTTACATAACTATACTTTACTTTGTAGTTGATGAACTGAGAATTAACATCTTAGTCTTTCTTTCCATACAGAAAAAACAAGAAGTAACAACTCTTGTACTTTGCAATTTAATATAAATATCAAATTCATATAAGTAAATGGACTAAGCACCAAAATAATGTGATTTAAGCACTAAGCACTAAGTTTCAGTAGAATCTATTGACTCCCTAGTACAATTAAAATGATTTGAATTAAAATGTAGAGTTCATTTTCTTCAGAAAAATCTGGACCATTCAATGATTCTTTAAATAATTGTTCTTTTCTGAATAGAAAACACTCATTCACTCCTCCAAAAAGAAATGAGTTTTTGAACACAAGGCTGTACTAAGAAATAGCCATTATTATAACATTGATTTTAATTTGACTAGATTTTGTAAAGATTCAAACTAATGAAGTTCTACATTGTTTCCTTGAAAAACTTACAAAAACTGTTGTCTCATCATCAAAAACAAGAATATGTGTGTGTATATACATGCATATAAATGGAAGTGGAAAAGAAGATGTAACTTTATTTAGGCAAGATCTTAAGCAAATATATAGGGAATTTTGGGAAATTATGATCAGTTAAGAGATTTATTCTTTAAGTGTTAGGAAAAGAAAGAGGGTTATACACTAGTTGACTTTCTGAATATTTCCTTTCATGAGAAACTACACATTTATTAGAATGGCTAAAAAAAAAAATGAATATTGACAATTCCATTTGTTGCCAAGGATGTAAGACAACAGGAACTCTCATTCATTCATTGCTGGAGGGAAGACAGTATGGCAGTTTCTGACAAGGTTAATCATAGTCTTGCCATACAGTTGAGCATTCAGTCTCCTATACATTTACCCAAGTGACTGGAAGACTTATTTCTACCCAAAAACCTGAACATTATTATTGCAGGTTTATTCATAATCATTGAGAACTATAAGCAACCGAGATGTTCTTCAATAGAATAAACCAACTAGGTACATCTGTAGAATGGATTTTATTCTCAAATTAAAAGAAGCAGTCTTTAAAGACATGCATAAATGCATGTATATTGCTAAGCAAGAGTAATTACAGGAAGAGGTTACATACTGCATGATTTCAATAATAGAGCATTCTGGAAAAGGCCAGGACATAAATATGGTTAAGCTGGTTGATGGTGTCCGGTGATAATGTGTGTTGGGGGGAAAGGGCTGAACAGGTAAAAAACAGTGCATTTCCATGGTAGTGAAATTATTTCGTATGTACTATAATGGTGGATATATTACACTATGCATTTGTTAAAACCCACTGGACTTCATAACACAAAGAATGAACCTTGTACACAAGTTTTAAAAAATCATTGTAGGAGGTCTATCCCAGGATCCTGTGATAGAATATAGACTGTAACAAAAGAATCTAACTGTATTATAAATGAATGTAATAACCTCATTGAAGGAGGAGTGCGGGGGGGAGATACTGACCTAAGTAACTATGAAAATGAATGGAGTCTACAAGATGAAAGGCAAAAAGGTCCACAAATTATTGTATTTTAGTTGATAATGTTCCCACAGGGCTATGGTTACCAGTCATGATACAGAACAAAATTAACTAAATGGACTATGGATGGTGAGGGTCAGTTTCTCAGTTTTTTGTAGGTAGAGGTTACAGTTCAGCCAGGAGAGGGGGAATAATCCATGTGGTAATGGATTAGAGTTGGAAACATCAGTATGAATCATGTTCAGTTTCATGTAGATATAGATGACCACATATAGAAATATTTATAGATATGTATATATACGCAGGTAAATATACACAAATACATTTCCTTTATTTGTTGAAAGGGTGTACACACAATGACAACTACTAGCAATGAGCACACATAGCTCCCAGATCTTGGTTTTGAATAAAATTCCTTTTGGGAAAATGGTTGAATCTAAAAGAGAGGAAGCGAATCTTGGGCATGAGCTTGAAGCATCTTACAATAGCAGAAGTTAATGAGGTGCTCACAACACACCTATACACGCTTAAATATGTCACATTGAGAGTATGTCAAAAGGACATGGGGATCAAGTAGAAAAGTCTCCAATGTCCAAATCTGGAACAACTTGAGTGAGAAAATAAATACTTTGGCATTGAATTATAACCCAAAGTATAAAATACCCATGAATCCATACAGATATAAAAACATGACTAAATAAGTAAATGTCCTGTGCAGGATTCCAAATAATTTATAAATTTTTCCTCTCTCAAGGAGACAGAACATAAGTCTCCTTTTTTAAGTATAGGTTACATCCATAGTGACTTACTTCCAAAGACTACAGTTATAGAAAGCAGAATGAAAGAGTAGCTTTACAGTGGAGATTCCTGACAAACACTATGTCAATCAAGTGATCAAGTTTAAAATGTAGTTCTGTCATGTTGATACTATGTCCTGTTGATATTAATGATATGAATGACACTTCTCGGTAGTCTCCTGACTTCCAAAAGATAATCGCAGCAAGATGATGAGAAAAACATCACTCAAATCGCCATTGATGGGACATTATATAGCATTCATCAAAACTGTCAAGTCATCAGAAATGAGAAAGTCTAAAAACCTGTTTCAGCTAAGAGAAGCCTCAGAATATATGACAACTAAATTTATATATGTATGTATTTTGTGCATGTGTGTGTGCATGTGTGAAGGTATACATATATAATCACTGTAATAGTGGTGTTCTTACAGTAACCCTCTCATTTACAGTTGGTGACTGCATATATTTATGTATTTCAGCAATATAATAGCATAACAGAAATTTTGAAAAATGAAGTAAATTCCTCACCATATATACATATTTTGGTTTTATCTGAATTTACACATTGCTCTCCATTTCTTTAGTCAGTAAGTAATTATCTGGTAATTTAAAATAACATCTTCGCTTCCATAGTGCGAAAGTTTGAATTATACGAATGTATATTCACCTTCTGTTTAAGTTGCACTTTTCATAATGTTCAGAAGATGCTTGAAATATTCAATTTATTTCCAACACACCATTATTAAACAGAAACCTAATAGCAGGTATAATAAAATTTTTCCACCTCATTTTTTTCTTTGTCTTTTTTATCTTTTCCTGTCAGAGAAGATGAAAATAGTAAGGAAAGAAGGGAAGGAAAGGAAGGAAGAAGAGAAAAAAAGGGAAGGGGAGGGGAGGGAAGGAAGGCAGAAAGGAGAGAGAGAGGCAGGGAGAGAGGAAAGAGAGAATGAGGGAGAAAGGAAGGAAAGGAGAATGGAGAGAGGGAGGAAGGGAGGAAAAAAATAATGTTTTCCTACTCAAGTCTTCTAAACACTGGAATTCCCTTTATGTCTGCTGTATTATTATAAAAATATTTCAATAAATTCTTTACATTTGTTAAAAATAAAATGAGACATTGTCATATAGGTGATATGTATGGAACCATTCGACAGATTTTTTTCCCATAGGTAGTTTAATGGTGATATCTTACATATGATAGAGGTTACTTTTGAAGATGACATTAAAATGTTAAATATTCAAACCAGACAAAGTCACAAACTTTTAATAACTCCATGGTACAGTGTTCTCAAGATAATTTATAGAGAACTGGAAAGTGTTTTCTCAATTTCTTGCTTTCTTCATGCCTGAGTTCATCAAGTTTCTGTCACTAATTGTAAGTTATAAAGCCTGTTGACTTTAAATGTACCTGAACACTCTGATCTTTACACAAACAAAAGTAAAACAAACTGTAAGGACTTTCCCTTCTTGCCTGATCTATCAAAGTCATGCAATAGCTGTCAAAAATTAATCCACATTGTTCTAACTAATCTTTGTATGATTAGTTGCTTCTAAGTCATTGAATACATTTATGTTCTTAAGCCATCATCAAAACAGAAATTTTATAATAGGAGAAAGTTGACCCACCCTTTCATGTCTTAATTAAAATCTTAGTGTATTTTGAATCATATATGAAATGCTGTAAGTGAAAAGAGAGAGAGCTAATATGAATATTTAAAACATAACTGATATTCATTTTGTTCCATGAAAATATATGCTTCATCACAAACATTCTACAAAGCCACATACCTAATGTTCATTCTGATAGAAGAACATGTTTCTGGACTGCCTATCTAATGCTCTATCCACTGTATTAAACTGCCATTGTATTATTTGCATTAGTACACCTAAATTAGATTTCATTGTATCACATTTTCTGACTGTATATTTCTTAGAAGGAATAAGAACATGTGGATTGTCTGTCTGCCCAGACAAATCCCAACTTAGTTATATGTCTTTCTAGGAAGTGACAAATCAAGGTTTTGGATCCAAGTGGAGAACACACATCTAAAATCAAGTCTTGTGACTTACATTGCATTGCTGGCTTTTAATATGCAGTTTTGAAATATCATAAAATAAAACATGATTTTATAATTGGCATATGTAAATTTCCATCATAATAACTGTTAAGACTATAGCCATGCTTTTAAAGAATGTATTTGTATCTTTGTCATCCTGCATGTATTGAGAATCCAAGTACTTTACACTAGTGTCCCCTTCCCTGTCATTTTTCTATGATTTTTTTTATTTTTTCAAAAGATTTTATTTATTTATTTGACAGACAAAGATCACAAGTAGGCAGAGGGACAGGCAGAGAGAGAGGAAGGGAAGCGGGCTCTCTGCACAGCTCAATCCCAGGACCCTAAAATCATGACCTGATCCCAATTGTGGGGCTCAATCCCAGGACCCTAAGATCATGACCTGAGCTGAAGGCAGAGGCTTAACCCACTGAGCCACCCAGGTGCCCCTTTTCTGTGATTTTTAGCTCATCAGTCTCTCCTACAGCAGCCATGATCTCTGTCACACATGCTGCCTTTCTGATTATCTGACATGCATCTTATTTTACCTGTCTGCTGTGCACTTAATGCCTTTTTTTCTGATATGTCAATAAAAGAGGTTGACTCCAATAATTACCTCTATCCAATAAACTAATGAATGTATTTCTATATGTAGGTAATAGGTCAGTTTCACAAAACAACACTGGCACAATATAGCTTTTATTTCATGCAAGTGTCTTCACACTAGAATAAATAATATCTGTTGAATATATTAAGAGAGAGGTTGGGTAAGATTTAAATGTCTGGGGAATACCAATAGGTAAGTGTCAAATGAGAATTTTCAATGATTCTATTTTTAAGTATATTTTAAACACAAAATCTTTATGAAGAAAGGATAATCACTCCAGTTATTCTTTCCAGTCACAGAAAATGCGGTACTTCAATAAAAAATAAAAATGAAATTGATACTTTTTTCTTTGTATCCAATGGTTATATCTTCTTTTAATTTTCTTTCTAAGAATATTACACAGAACTACTAAACTGGAAATATTGTTTGATTTAGCCCTTGAGGAAAGGAAAAACAAGATACAGTAAGTTCAAGTGAAACTCAGTATGTACTGAAAGCAATTCTAAAGTGATGCATTTTTGTAGTAATTTTTTCAAATATTTTTCACTATTGGGTAATTAGATGTTTTCTAAAGAAACAGGTGAAATTAAAGGCATAAAGTCTCAAAAATGGCACAGTTTCTAAAAACAAATGTCTAGAGAACTAAGACCTCATCTTACCTCACATCAATTTTTATATTAGAACTGTTTATCCTATTATTCAAATAACTAATATATATTCATTGAATTTCTTTACAGTGGCTAGCACCATGGGAACCTACAAATATGCTAGAACAAAATTTCTGAAGTCATGTTCTAATAACTTTTTATATCCTATAATCTTACTATTAAATTTTTATGGCTACCTCATCAGCAAATACAATGGATATATGTACTCAAATTAAAGGTCATTAATAAGGTTTATACTGACAATTATCAAAAATTCAATACTATATAAGAAATACAATTTTTAAAAGCAAAGTTGCATTATCTAGCACAGTGGGAAATGTGGTTTCTGTTAACTACATGGTTAAAGGAATGGTGTTGATTTGGTACACTGGGACTTAGTGATTTAAGATCATATAGTCTTGATGGATACAGAGCCTAAAACCTTGTCATCAGCCTGACCACAGTTGATGCAGATTTGAGAATTGTATTTATAGGTTGAACTTATTTAAAAATAAATTACAACAGCAAAAACATTCCATTCTTTTCCACAGTCTGATATTGTGCAGATGAAAATCCATTTTATTAGATGGTAATATTTTAAAATATTATTTTAATAATAAGATGGATGCTTCTCTCTTTTGTATTCACATATTCATGATGTTTTGTAGTCTTACTATTCATGAAATGAAAAAATAAACCCTCACTCCAGGTCAACATGTTTTCTCTCACATATGTAGTGATATCTATTTAGCTTTGTCTTCCACCACAGATGTTCATCATTATATGTATTTCCATAATCTTTGAATAAAAATAAAAGCCTCACATTATAGTATGTAAAACAGTCTATATTTTAGGATATATTTATTTAAAAATAGAAGGGTTGTGAAATTATGGTTGCAGTAATATTTATTAAGTATCAAATAGATAAATGAAGGTCAAAAATATTATTTCCTGTCCATACCTAAGAGACAAAATGTGATTAATTGTTTAGGAATGTCTACTTGTAGTGAAATTGGTATATAATATTACCCATTAATTTTTCAGAATCAAGGTTTGTTTTTAATGTATCCTATATGGAAATAATTTCAGCACTATATATCAGATCCAGGAAATTCCATTTGTCTACACACTTCACTTTAGCTTTGGTGTCATTTAATGCCATCTTTTTTTCTCTTATACTTTCAGACTAAATCAGTTATACCATCTCCATCAATTGAACCAGTTGCCAAAGTCAATTATAGAGGCAATATAATAAATTCAATCTAACAATTAATTAGTGACTATCTTCTCCCTAGTCACTTAGTTAAAAATGATACCATTAGTTTTTGTGTTGACATAATATTTTTCCAGAAACTAAGCTGGAATACATACTTGAATCAAGCTAAAACACTTAAATACTTAAATATGTACTCTAAAAATCTAAATAAAGAGATTCAAGGTTAATTCCATTTCTCATTAAAGTTCTGACTTCAGTAGGGTTTGAGACCACAACAGTTTCATCTATTAACCACTCCAGAAATATATTCAGGGTCAAGTTTCCAAAAGAGCCGATGCTATTTCGGAACACTAGTAATACCACACAAGAAAAAAATAAAAAACTGTATGGTATATAACATTTTATAAAGGAGGGCACAACATAGTCTTGAATAGATCCATACCAACTTCTCCTTCTGTCTCCCGCCTCATAATATACTCAGGAATGGAATAATACTACAAACTTAGCTATGTTCTTGGTATCATATCCTACGTTCATAGACCAAGTTTTGTTGTGTTTACAGGTAAACATAAAGACACATTTCTTAGATATTCCCTTAGGTTTTCCAAAAATAGCATGTAATACACACTTTTTTAAAGGTTTCTTTCTCATCCAGCAAAACATTATGGTAATACTCCCAAGTGTCTTAATAATAGTGGCTAGTAATACACTAGTCTACTGAATGACTATAATAGTTCATGGAATACAAATAGCATATTTCATCAACTTTTACCATATTGATTATATTTTTTGACTTTTTGAAAAAAAAATTTCAATAAATTCTCCTATGTATGAATTTTAGTTTAAAAACAACTTGCTATACATTACATTGTCTGGAATGAAAATGGTGAGTTGTTTTATTATTAATTTCCACATTGCTTTCTAAAACAGCTACTAACTTCACAGTTCACCTAGCAATATTTAAGAGCACGCTTCTTTCACTCTTGCCAAAAATAGGTATTATGCAGCATATTTCAATGCTACTTCTATTAAGTAATGTATCAGTGCTCCTCTAATGTCTATCCCTAGTATCAGTAAATTTGACTATGATTTCAGGTTTGTGTTAGCTATTTGGGATTGCTTTACAGTAAAATTCCTCTCCATGGACCTTGTCCAATTCTCTATTGGATATAGTTATTTTCCTCTTGTCAGTATTTAAGTGTTATTTGTGGAGTATAAGTGCCAAAATTTTGTCATCCCAATTACAACAGAACTTTCATATTTACCTCTTGACTTTTTAATGTATACACCGAGTTTTAAATTACATGTATTTCTTATTTATAGTTAACATCCTAATTAATCAGTACAATGGCTCTTTCATCCCTTCTGCCACTCTTTCTATGTATTTTGAAAATAACAGAAAAACATGTCCTTTTCCAAGGTCACTTCACACCAAGATATGATGCTTGCTACATATCCTGCAAGCTTGACTATTTGTTCATTCCAGGAATATATCTAAAGGTCAAACAGATGTTGACTCTAATTGGACTTGTCATTAGATAGATTAGGCCATTTTCTGCATCAGAGATAAGAAAAATAAATTATTAAATGTATCTCTGATTGCTATTCTTTCCATCAATCACAAAAATGTCTTAGCCATCTGATATTACTCTATCCTCAATCTAGAGACTAGCTCTAAGAGTCTCAGTGCATGAAATTCTGGTCTCCTCAATCAACCTGCTTCTTCATTTTCAAAAGGTCAGTTGAATGATCTGAAAGATGATACAAATGAATTAAAAGAATATTAATTAACATAAAATTTTTGAGATTATGCTTAAATGATTTTTATTACCAAACATAAGTTTGCTAAAATATAGATGATTATTATTTCTCACAGAAAGGCCCATGTTAATAGCATTTAGTTATTCATTTTCTGTATTTGCATAAAAAATTCAGATTTTTACAGTTGGTTTTTATAAACATTGCTGATTATTAGTTGGCCAAATATATCTAAAATGTACATGGTTGTGTTTCCAATAAAAAATAGAGGCATAATGTAAAAATACATAATGTATCAACACATCCCACTGTGAGATGCCATGTTTAGGATAGAATTGTGCATGAAAAATTATCTTGTCATACACAGTGCCTGACTGAGAAGTATTATAAAATACATTATTAACATTAAATTGGGAAATACTGAAATTCAGGAAAATGATATAGAATCTTAAGCTATAAATATATTTAAATATGATATGATATATTATTTGTCATATTCAGATAAAAAGCAGTATTATGGTAGGAAGTAAGAATAGCTGAATGTCTTAATGTATATACACAAAATATATACAGACATACTATATGTACACACCTAATGTATATTATCTATACTACATATGACATTTTATACATATTAATTTATTATCTATTAGTTAATATATTATCAATGTAGTTTATAATAACAAATAAAGCATATTCATAAATGAACTGATATTTAGCTATTAAGAATTATTTCATTATGCATTTTAAAATATTATATGAATTATATAATTTTATTATATATTGACATATCTAGTGCATCTTATGTATATTGGATACTATATATAATAAAATATGTTAAATTCATTCCTAAAATGTAGTAATTTCAAATATAAAGTAAAAACTGAATACGTCAGAGTATTTAAATACTAGTATTTTATACTAATATTAGTATTTTATACTATTTTATACTAATATTAGTATTTTATACTATTTTATACTATACTATACTACTAAAATACTGTTTTAGTATTTTATACTATTTTATACTAATATTAGTATTTTATACTAATTATTGTGTTTCATTAATGTAATATTAATAAGAGAAATTATGTCATGAGCATACATGACATATAAGAATATGTGGCACTTTTCTACTAAAGTATAACAATTTTTTTTAATCTAACAGATTAATCATGAAAATTCCTGTGAAAAAATAAAAATTAGTGAAATATTTAATGGGCTCCTTATTACAAAAACAATTCTTATGGAGAATCTAAAATAATGAAAATGAATTCAGCTAAAGAGCTAACATTTTAAATGAATATTTGTTTGAGGAAATTTGAAATAAATGACATAACTGTTCCATAACACTTCAGGGCATGTTCATTTTCAATGAGAATGTATACCACAAATATTGTGTCCGGTACTCTTCTAACTACTTAGTGCTATAAAAATGGACATTTTATCTGCTTCATAATTAGGTTTTACCAAAAAGTTATTATATCTAGAATAGCTACCATAAAACAGACTTTTAACTATAGAAGACAAACTGAGGGTTGCTGGAGGGGAGATGGATGAGGGGATGGGCTGGATGGGTCATGGGTGTTAAGACAGGCAGTTGTGATGAGCACTGGGTGTTGTATGTAAATGATGAACCACTAAATTCTACATCTGAAACTAGTAAAACATTGCATGTTAACTAACGAATTTAAATTAAAGCTTGAAACTAAAAAAATAAAATAAAATAAAAATGTTTATTCTATTTTTTTTTTTTTTCACAAAAACAGATACTTCTATTTAAAAAAGTAGGAACAGAATACTTCAAAACCAGTAGAATATTTCTTTCAGGTATCTAGACCAGAAACAAAGGAGATGACATTGGTGTCCCTCTGGAAACAGTTCTTTCAAAGAGACAGTGAAAAGAAAGGTGAAAACAGCTGCCAGTGCCAGTCAAGCTTAATCTGATGCAAGCAGAATTTAATCCTATCAATGCATTGTGTTTCAGAAGCCATCTCTCAGGTAAATTCTCTAAATTAAATTAAATTGAGATACTGAAATCAACTTCTGGTGATGACAATTACATTCTATATGCATATTTAGCTTTTAATACACAGATATATTTTTCCATAAATACAAATGGTTTTATATGTTATGTATGTTGAAACCAATTTTGAAGGACTCTAAGTATCTGAGACTCAAATTCTGGTTAATACGTACCTACCTATTGCTCAGATTTTATATATACCTAAATTTATTGAGAACTTATTACTGACATCATGCTGTACCTTTGTGTCCATTTATCATAGATAGCCCACATTACTATATTTTATTTATCTGTATGGGGACGCTATGGCTCAGAGAGTTGAAGTAACTTTCCCAGCGTCACATAGCTTGTAAGGCCCAGGGTAAGAATCTAAATCCTCCTGTCTACCTTCAACAAAAAGCTGTTCTGGCCCTTTTCTTCGCCAAGAAAACCCTAAAAGCTCAATTAAAAAGAGGATATAAAAAGTCGCTGAAAGGACACTTGACAATCTAAAATGCAACATTTTTTCCCCTTACTGTTCCAAATAGAAAATCTTGCACACATCCATTTATGTACCTTACAAAAAAATCTCTGGACAACCAATTCTCATTGGTGATGATATATCTATAACAAGATAATTTACTATTTAAATGAAGGTTTCCATGTATTTTTCTTTCAACTCCAATCCAAAATACAGATAGATAAATAAACTCCCTGCATATGGATCAGAATTAATATTTCTAAAATTCCCATACTACCCAAAACAATCTACAGGTTCAAGGCAATACCTATGAAAATGCCAATGGCATAGTTCATAGAACCAGAAAAAAGAATCCTAAAATTTTTATAGACCCACAAAAGGACACAATAACCTAAGCAATCTTGAGAAAGAACAAAGGTGGAGGTATCACATTCCCTCACTTCAAACTATACTACAATACACAGCGATCAAAAGAGGAGTGTACTGGCAAAAAAATAAACACATAAGTCAACAGAATGGAACAGAAAGCCCAGAAAAAAATCCTGCACATCTATGCTCAATTAATCTATGATAAGGCAAGGATATATAATGGGGAAAAGATAGTCTGTTCATGGTTCAACAGTGCTGGGAGAACTGCACAGCTATATACAAAAGAATAAAGCAGAACCACCACCTTATATTATATACAAAAATAAATTTAAAAAATGGATTAAAGGGGCACCTGGGTGACCCAGTCAGTTAACAGTCTGCCTTCGGCTCAGGTCACAATCTCCGAGTCCTGGGATCAGTCCTACATCAGACTCTCTGCCTAGCAGGGAGTCTGCTTTTCCCTCTCCTTCTGCCCCTCCCCCTTGCTTGTGCTCTCTCACTTTCTGTCAAATTAAATAAATAAAATATTTTTAAAAATGGATTAAAGATTTGAATATAAATCTTTATATTTATACTTGAAATCATAAAACTTCTAGAGGAAAACATAGATAATAAGCTCCTTGACATTGGCATTAACAGTATTTTGGGGGGGCCAGTCTCCTCAGGCAAGGGTAATAAAAGCAAAGATAAACAAATGAGATTATATCAAAGTAAAAAGCTTTTGCACAGCAAAGGAAACCTAAACAAAATGAAAAGGACACCTACTGCATGGGAGAAATATTTGTAAATTATTCATCTATCATTGGGTTGATATCCAAAATACATAAAGAACTTACACAACTCAATATCAAAGCAAAACAAAACAAATAACCCAATTAAAAAAGAGCAGAGGACTTATTTTCTAAAGAAGATATACATATGGCCAACAGGCACAAGAGAAGATGTTAAATATCACTAATCATGAGGGAAATGCAAATCAAAACAACAGTGAGTTACCACATCCCACCTGTCAGATAGGCTATTACCAAAAAGTCAAAAAATAACAAGTATTGCTGAGTATGTGGAGAAAATGAGACCCTCATTCACTGCTGTTGGGATGGTAAATTGGTGCAGCCACTATGGAAATCAGTATGGGCCAGGTGGGGGTGTCCTCAAAAAGTTAAAAATAGAACTAACATATGATCCAGCAATTCCACTTCTGGGTATCCATCTGAAAAAAACAAAAACACCAATCCAAAGAGCTATATGCACCCCCATGTTTATGGCAACATTATTTATAATAGCCAACATGCAAACTTCAGTGTCTATCTGTAGAAAAATGGATAAAAAAGAATTTATATATATATATAGATAGATACATATATATATACACATATATAATAATTGTTTTATATATTAAATACATCATCCATAAGAATGGAATCTTAACATCTCTAATAACAGGGATGGGCCCAGAAGGCATTAGGTAAGTGAAGTAAGTCAGACAAAGAAAGATAAACACAGATATGTAAGAAAGATTTCACAGATATGTAGAATCTAAACAAAAGAAACAGAAACAGACCCACAGATACAAGAAACAAACTGTTGGTTACCAGAAGCAAGATGGATTGGGAGATGGGTAAAACAGGTGAAGGAGAATAAGAGGTACAAACTTCCAGCTACATAATAAGTTAATCAGGGGGATGTAATGTACAGCTAAAGGAATATAGTCAATAATAGTATATTTACTCTGTATGGTGACAGATGGTAACTATTCTTATTGTGGGGTCATTTTGTAATGTATAAAATACTGAATCATTATGATGTACACCTGAAACTAATAGGATATTATATGTTAATTATAAACAAACATTATTCAGCTTTCATAGAGTTTCTGATCGCTCTCCTTTTCCTTCTATTAAAGGTCTTATTAATGCATTTAGGCTCTATGACACTTTTCTTTCTTTCTTTGATATCTGTCCAGGAAATTTTCTGTTGTATACACATACTTAGAAACCAGAGGTTAGGTATCCAAAGATTAAACCTCCTTGTGCACATATTACTTCTAAAATAAATTTCATCCAGGGACACCTGGGTGGTTCAGTCAGTTGAATGTCCAAATCTTAATTTCAGCTCAGGTCCTGATCTCAGGGTTGCAAGATGAAGCCCCAGGGTGGAGTAGGGTGTCTGCTTGGGATTCTTTTCCTCTATCCCTTCCCCGGCTCTCTCTCTCTAAAATATGTAAATATATCTTTAAATAAAATAAATAAATTCCATCAGAAGAAAATATCTTTCATTTATGAAATCTTCAAGCTTTCTATGTGCCGCATTCTAAAATATCCACATCTTGAAATGACTAGAAGAGAAAAACAAAAAGGCTTAAATATAGAACACTAGCAATTTGCCTAAGAGGCAAAATCTGGTGTTTATATAGCATTAGGATGAGGATGGAAGTTAAAATACAGTGACTTTATGGAGAGGCTGATAAATCTGCTCTCATGTCTCATTAACTTTATCTGGGAGATTATGGAGTTACTAGGTCATTTCTGAGGTCCTCCTGCGAACTTATCTATACCATATATTTTTCGTTCCTCTGCTATAACAAAAAATTTACTCTATTCCTTCCTTACATTCTTTAATTTCCAATCTATTTCTAAAAAGTAAGAATAACAAGTAACTAAAACTAAAAAATGAAATTATTATAACTTATTTACCCTATGGACTATTATCCAAAATATTTTTTCTTACACAGCCAAAATTCTAAAGTGTAAATTTTATGTTTAAATTACAAATTTTATATTACAAATGGTAAAGTTTTTTACTGTGACTTTACCCAGAGAAAATGAAAAACTCTACAGAAATACTAATATCATCATCAAACAAAACACACTGCTTTAAATTTTTCTCAGGAATGTGAATGTGACTTTTTTTTCACTGATAAAG
Source organism: Enhydra lutris kenyoni (assembly GCF_002288905.1). Lineage (NCBI taxonomy): Eukaryota > Metazoa > Chordata > Mammalia > Carnivora > Mustelidae > Enhydra > Enhydra lutris. The sequence goes on along the minus strand of NW_019154099.1, from coordinate 37,742,580 downwards.
TAACATACATCCTCAAGAAGGTAAATTTACAAGGCATCCAAATGATATTTATAAATGATGAATGACCTGAAGTAAATGAACTAAGAGATTGTGATGTTGAAATTTATTGGAAACAGTTACTTTATGATGATAATGGATAAGAATCAAAAGTAGTCTATAGTTGTGCTAATTCTTTCCATCATATCTATAGCCCGTCTCAGTGTCCCTATGAGTCATATAAGGATTAGATTAAATGACATATGCTTGATGTGGTAGAAACTCAATGCCTTGTGGGCTCCAATAGAGAGACTGCACAAGAGGCCATGGGACCATAACATAGAGTACAACTGACCCTTGAACAGGACGCGTTTGAACTGAGTGGGTCTACTTACACATGGATTTTTTTTAAATAAATACAGTACACTATCAATGTCTTTTCACCTCATGATTTTCTTAACATTTTTTCCTCTGGCTTAACTTTTATGGTAAGAATACAGTATGTGATACATATAATGTACAAAACACGTGTTAACTGTTCATGTTATCATAAGGCTTCTGGTCAACTGTAGGTGATGAGTAGTTAAGTTTAGGGGGCTCAAAAGTTATATGTGAATTTTCAACTGCTGGTGTGTCAGGACCACTAATCCCTGCATTGTTCCAAAGTCAACTGTATTTCATTTCTACTCATCATTTGAGGATTTATTCACAGGCTTAGATTACTTCATCTTGAACTTACTATATCATGGGAGGAAGTCAACAAGAACAACACCTTATTTTATTGTTCACATAAATTACCAAGTAAACCCCAGAGAACAAGTCATCCATAGTAACTATGTGCAGAAAATGCATTTGCAGGAACTATAAATTGAATGCAAAATACTGACATTTTTGAAAATAACTGAATTGTATCAAATCAATAATAAAATTTCACCCATGGTCCCCTGGACACATTTTAAGTAAATAAAATCATCGACAATTAACAGCCACAACGAGGCCATCAAAACAAATTGTGTAATGCAGGATGTATCTAGTTTTTAATAGACAGCATTTGTTATATTGATCAGGCTGTTAAAAGATTAATAAATGCCAATTTCCACCCTGTGTCTATCTTCTACTTAATTGATAAACCCCTTAAATATATCAATGTAATACTTTTGCATCAGTGATGTAACCAAAATTAAAAATTTGAAGACTAAAATCACTCAAAGGTTTATTTATTTTTAAGGTAATATAGTTCTTTCCAGGAAATGAAAAAATAACTCAAAACCTTTCAATCAATGAGAGTAGGGTTTCCCAATTCAGATTTAAATCCAAATTTAATGGGCATTAATTTGCAATCTTACATATAACAATGCAATTGTTATATGTAAATCTGAAACTGACAATTTTGAGAATACCCCAAACATTCTTATAGTCCCCTGGGTAAAATCTCAGAAAAGTAGAACTGAAATGATAAGGCAACTTACTTAACCGAAACCCAATTATTGTGTTTTTGCTTCTCTGAAGACTGTGAAGTGAACGAGGTGGCAATAAGTGAAGCTGGTAAAATGTAGCTGTGAAGCCCCAAGTTAGCACTAGGTCTCCAACACCATTAGGGAAGAAACTTCCTGGCCCATGTACTCAATAATGATGGTCTCTGGACATTTCTTTTGTAGAAAAGAAAATGTCAGGATATTAGAACTTGATAGCATTAGCTGCCTGGCACTTAGTAAGAAGGAGGAATTAGTCTAAGCAGCTTTGACCTCTGTAACAACCCTGTAGGTAGGTGCTCTTATAATTGTCATTATGCAGGTAAATAAAATGAATCACTAAGCAGTTAAATGATCTTCTCAAAGTGGCACAGGTAGAGAGTGTCAGAGTTAGTATCTGAACACACTCTAACCTGCTCCAATTTCAATATCCTTAACTGTCATGAATATTGTCTCTATAATCATCTCTCCTGCTTTGGAATTGTATAATTCTTGTCTCATTTTAAAATTATAGTCAACTAGCACCTTTCCAATCCAGTTTGATTTTCTATGAAGATGTACTGACTAATGAAGATTAATTCTGAATTAAATTGTTCTGGTTCTTGTAATATTTAACTTTGTTTAATTTATAATTTGGCTATAAGGAAATAAACAATATTATTTATTTAATGTACCAATAAGTTAAAGTGATGCTTTCAAATTTTCTGTCTCAAAAGTAAATCAAACAATGAATTTTAATGTGGAATAAATATAAAATGAAAGGCACATAAGAATAGTATAATTGGCCACAGCTTTCTCTCTCCCTCCCTCTCTCTCTCCTACTTGAACTAAATCTTAACTATAGTAGTCAGAAACTTTTCACTTCTTTGACAGAGGAATTATGTATTTTAAACTTTATATCTCCAGTTTGATATAAAGTGATTGCTACTTAGTAGGTACAAAGAGTATATTACTAAGCTAAATATTTTTTTTAAATGAAAAAAATGTTCTTGAGTCAACCAGTTACCTAGAAAGACTTGATATTTTCTTGCTTCTGAGTCATATTTCAACTCTGATAATGTGTTTCCCATCAATATGTAAGATGGCACCGCTCTATGTAAACTTTTCTGTTACTTTTTTTGCATCTTCCCAATGGAGAACAACTGCCTGATGATAATTTTGATACTCACTCCATTCCACGAGGTTCATCACAAATAGAGATTATAGTTGTACAGATTCTCACACAAATATGGTGGTTTTCTCATCCTTCTACTTTCCAGTCTAAACTATCAAAACTAGGATAAAGAAAAGAAATGTTTCCTCTGTGCAAAGACAGAGGAAACCTCTAAGGCTCTCTTAGCCTGGGAAGTAGGAAAAAATTAAGAGTTCAATTGTGGCACCACAAAACTATGGAATGGAATTGAAAGTCTTAAAGATTGAATCAAAGAATAATAAGCCATGTTTAATGATTTAGAAGATACTATCTCAAAGGAAATAAAAATGGATTTAATATTAAAAGAGGAATGAGAAGATCCAAGAAAGGAGAACTTCACTTTCTTGAAGACCTCTCTGGAAAGCAGCTGGTAGCTGTTGGTAAGCTGTTGATAGTTAAAGGCCTCATAACAACTGAGGAGCTGGGAGGATGCATTGAACCAGATAAATACGGTGACACAATTACATCCTTAAACCTCATTCTCTTGTGGAACCTGCAATGTTTGGAAGCTTCATTAAGATCCTGAGCTCAAAGAGAATTTTGCACATTTCCCTGAATGCGTGTGCATGTGCACGTGTGTGTGTGTGTCTATCTGTCTGTCTTATGGTAAGATCATAACGCCACCCTTCCTTCCTATTAGGCATTATACTACATTACTTTGCAGTTCTATTAGTGAAAGGAATCTGGGTTTTTGCCACAGAAGTATTAATGGCACAAGTATCAGCTAATTCTTGATATCTGGATTTATTTCCAATAATGTTTCATGATTTTTCAAGATAAAAAAGAATTCTTAATGTAGTAAAAACTAATCTAATCCAGAAATTATTAGCTTTTATAAAGAAAGGCCTGAAGTATATTATAGAGTTTGAGTGAGACTGTTTTGGGGGTACAGTATGTCTCTGAAGGTAATTCTGTAATTCTCTTCTTATCCAACCTCTACCATGGTCTCACATACAGACCTTGACTTGATTTTTTTTCCCCTTAATTAACAATTTCTATCATTATTATAGGTGGTCATATGTCCTACAGTATGGACATGTGAAGAGTTTGGCCCAGACACGCTGGTCATATTTTCTGTTCTTTTTTTTCCTACTCTTATTACTGCCCAAATTAAGTGTCTCCCAAATACTCAAATCTTTCTATTGTTGGATTTTATTTCTACTTTGAGCTATTTTTGTATATGTGTGATTCTGCAAAAGAAAGGACGCACTTGTATAAAAATTATGGATTGTCAACTTTTTCAAACTAATATATTTTAGGGAAAAAGGAAAAAAAACAGGGAACTCTGGAAAGGCTTAATGTTCTTTTTTTTATCCACTTTCTTCTCTTCCACCAATATCACCTTTTTCCAATTTAAAGACATACAGGGAAACCTGATAATCAACTCAGCATGGCTCCATGTTTAGTGATACATTTGAGAGAGAGAATACATCTACAATAATTGTAATAAATGAACTTCTACAGAATCCGACCCATTAGAACAGCCTAAGTATCCTAATTCCATTTTCTTTTTTTCTATTTCAGGCTGCTGGCAATTGAAAATAAAGAGATTTTGCTTAAGACACAGTTCACCCATCACTTCTGTACTCTTTTTCTATAAAATAATATGATCCTTGCTACAGCATGGATGAAGGCTGGATACCTATTGAGAACCAGAGGATAAGTAGCAGGGGCACATTTGCTCATTCTTGTCAACTGATTAGTTCCTTTTTCTCTGACACTGGTGAGTTTATCTTTGATAAACATTTATTCTCAATGCAATGGATAGTCCTAAAACATCTGATTTTTAAAGAGAAAGAAATTCCTATTAGGAAGGGATATCCCTACCACAAGAAATTCCTAACACCATGGAGTTCCCTTTAAGGTCAAGTGACTAATAAGAACAAGAGCTACTTTTTTGGAACAAAAGAACTATACAACATTTGCATACACAGTAGTCGCTAGTTTGGCTTTACTGACACAAAAGGCATTCTGCATTAAGAAAAGAATCACATTTCAAAGTCACACTACATATCACAGAGAACACAAAATGGTAGAAATAGAAATTCTTCCCTTCCCTTAGGAGGTAAGGATGGAATGAAGAAAGTAAAGACAGGTATCCTTCCCTTGGAGACTGAAAGGAAAACAGACTTCTTTGGGAGCCATAGAAAATTTAACTCAAAACAAGATTCCTCTGAAACACACCTACAAGTCAGTAAGATTTAAAAGCAACCCTTAATACTGAGCAATACTTAATAAAATCTGTTTATTTTTTTTTCTTTGTGACTATGATAGAAAATTAAGTCAGCTATTGAATAAAACTCATGTACTACCACTTGAATAGTGTGGAAACAACCAGAGTTCAAGAAATTAAAATCTGAGAAAATGTTGTCTTCATAAAGATTTTATGGACACAGATCATTGTTCTCATTGTGTTGCAGAAGGCACAGACTTGGGAAAAGTCAATAGCCTTACTTGGGTTTTCCCAGAGTATAGAAAAAGCTGAAAATAATAGCATAATTAACTTCTTCAGAAGAGATTCCTTTCAACTGAGTTTTAGGTTATTGAACACATTCACCTAATATGGGCTAGTAGTTATACACAGATTTTTGAAGTCAATATGAGAAAAATATAAACCACAGAATAATTAGGATTGATTACTTAATCCTTCAAAGTAGGTATGTTTAAGACAGACAGTAATAAATTAACGATTTGCAGTGTAATCCCCGGAGAAACAACTAGCAATTAAAATAATAAAAAATGGGGGCTCCTGGATAGCACAGTCAGTTAAGCGTCTGACTCTTGATTTTGGCTCACTCATGATCTCAGGATCATGAGATTAAGCCCCAAGTCAGGCTCCATGCTAGGTGTGGAGTCTGCCTAAGATTCCCTCTCTCCTTCTGCCCCTTTCCACTCTCCCTCCACCAAAAAAAAAAAAAAAAAATATATATATATATATATATATATATATATATATAAAAGATTTGAACATTATCAAACATCTTAACCTAATGATAACCTAATAATAATTAGTAACATACTTATGAAACACAGCCCTTCAACTGTAATATACATTTTTCCATAATAAAATGAGAAAATAATTGTTGAGGATACTCATTCTTTTTAAGGGCACATTAAACAACATGCAGAATACAGCACAAATGGAACATAAAGTAAGTATCAATACATTCAAAAGTATTGAAATCACGTATCATTTACTCTCTGATCACCACAAAATTGAATTAATGGTAAAAGTATATCTAAAAAAAAGTAAGTTTAAAGCTGGCTTGTGTTCAGTATTGTACCCTCTTTATTCCTTTTTTTTTTTAAAGATTTTTATTATTTATGTATTTTTAAGACAGTGAGAGAGGGAGAAAGAGCACAAGCAGGAGAGAGGGGCAGAGGAGAGGGAGAAGCAGACTCCCCCCTGAGCAGTCAACCCAAAACAGAGTTCCATCCCAGGACCCTGGAGTCATGACCTGGGCCAAAGGCAGAGCTTAACCGACTGAGCCACCCAGGTACCCTCTTTATTCCTTTTTATATTCCCATACTTTGAAAAGAGATAGGTACTGTCACTTTCACTTTCAGTTCTGAAACACATGCTCAAAGCAAATTACAGTACTCTTCTCTGCAGGATATCGGAGACTCCTAGTGAATGCCTGAAGTGGCAGACAGTACTAAACCCTATATATACACTATGTTGTTTCTGTACATACATAATACAATAAAATGTTATTTATAAATTAGGCACAGGAAGAGATTAACAAAAATAACTAACAATAAAATAGAACATTATAACAATGGACTGTGGTAAAACATAAATATCATCTCTCTCAAAATATCAAAATATCAAAATATGTACTCACTCTTTTTTTTTTTTAACACTTTCTGTCAATGAACTAACTAGTAGGTATCTTTAGCTTTTTTTTTTTTTTTTTTAAGATTTTATTTGTTTGACAGAGAGAACCCAAGCAGGCAGAGCATCAGAGGGAGAAGCAGGCTCCCAGAGGATGTGAAATGATAAACCGTCTATGTGATGAGATGAGGAGAGGTGAAGGATACAGCCAGACTCTTGACCTTCTGGCCATTCATCAGAAGGAGGATCATCTGCTTCCAGACCATGGTTAAACATGGGTAACTGAAACCACAGAAAGTGAAACCAATAGACAAAGGGGCTTTGGTACCAAATTGTCCACTATTCACTGAGCCGATGTTTGCCTAAGAGCAAATACAGTTTCATTTTTCATTTAGTGATTAACCTTTCTGTGCACAGATCTCTAAGCTAAAAAACTGGGGAGTGGGTTGGGGTAGAGTAGGATTTAGGCATGAAAATCACTCAGAATTAACTAAAAGATACTGCTACCAAACCAAGGAGATTGAAAACATTATTAAAGTAAAACTGAATTTTTTTAGAATACAGGAAAGAGGGGCGCCTGGGTGGCTCAGTGGGTTAAAGCCTCTGCCTTAGGCTCAGGTCATGATCCCAGGGTCCTGGGATGGAGCCCTGCATTGGGCTCTCTCTGCTCAGCGGGGAGCCTGCTTCCTCCTCTCTCTCTGCCTGCCTCTCTGCCTACTTGTGATCTTTCTGTCAAATTAATTAATTAATTAATTCTTTAAAAAAAAAAAAAAGAATACAGGAAAGAAAGGCAAAAGTTGATTTTGGTAATTCTTGTAATACAAATTTTGCCCCTGCAATTTATTTTTCTTCTGTCTTTAAACAAATCGCTAAATAGTTCTACAGCAATTTTAGAATTTATATAATTGGATAAAATACTTAATTTTTTCATCTGTCTGTGATTTGATTATTTAACATCTCTTAAATGTAATAATGGAAATTTCTAAATCTAATGTTGAAGAAAATATTTCCCTATTAAATCAGAGAAAAATGTCTATTGGATTTTTTTACTTTGACTGGCAGAAAAAAAAATAGAGGGCATTATATTAGAAATAAACATGGTGTGCCTTGGTGGCTCAGTCAGTTAAGCAACTGCCTTCAGCTCAGGGCATGATCCCAGTGTCCTGGGATCGAGCCCTGCACTGGGCTCACTACTCAGTGGGGAACCTGCTTCTCCCTCTCCCTTTGCTCATGGTCTATCTCTCACTATCTTTCTCTCAAATAAAAGTAAATAAAATCTTTTTTTAAATAGACAACATTGTAAGGACCATCCAGGGAACATAAAATAACTTAAGAAGAAAAAAAACAACAACAACACTATCAGCTGGCCCATTTATTCTATTATTCTCTATTTTTTCTTTAGCACTTAATCTGAAATTAGTGCTCAAGTTCATGTTAAGATAAAAATAGTTACAATTTTTTTAAAAATGTAAGGTATTTACCCTCACTGTTTTTTATTATTTAGAACTCTTAACAAGCTGGTTTGAATTATTTGGCCAGCTTACAGGCTAGATGAAGACTCATGCTGTGATTATAAGGTATAGTTATTAACATCTTTTTTTAATGAAGCTATTATATTTGGAAAATTTAATAATAGTTTTATGAAATCCATAAGCAGAGGAGAAAACTTGTAGACTATTACATATCTTTTGAATCTTCATTCATTTCTTAAAACACGTGTTGAATATTTAGCCATGGTCATCCTTTTCTGGTTATCATGAAATAGTCCCACGTACATTTAGTTGTAGTATTTTCTAGAAAAGACACTGGCCATTTCACCATCTCAGTAGTTAGAAAGCCCCATTTAATCCTGTGTTTCTAGAATGGTAGCCACTAACTCAATCTAAGTTTGAATGAAATTAAAATTTCCTCTAAATTCACATGAAATGTTTTGTGCTTAATTATAGTAGGGACATGGAAAACAACTTTCATGGAATAGGACAGCAGTGCCCAAGAATACAAGTGCAGTTGGGCATCTCAAACTCGAGATACAATTGCATACAATAAATCACAATTACAGACAGACATAGACCCAAAGTCAATGTAAGCCAGAACTCAGCATCTAGTTGACTGAATTTATTTTAGTCAACTTAAAATTTGTTTTATTCAATTTGAATATGTTCTCAAACCACTGAACGACTGAATATAATTACTCATTTTAAAAACATATTTGATGTTAAAACATACATTTGTTCCTTACATGTTCTATATTTCAAGATATAAATTTCATATGAAAAATAAGTATGATTTAGGAAGAGAATAGGATATAAAATTGCTACTGCTGAAAAAGAACTATCTGTAAGTGAGGAATGCAGGCAATAGGGAGATGGAAAGGGATCACGTTTACCTAGTGGGAATAGAAAGATTTAAACCGATATTTTTTGAAGAAACTGTTGCAGATCAACAAGACAGAAAGAGACAAGGCAGAGTGGAGAGATGAGAGAGAGACAGACATACTGTGAAGGGAATAAAGAAACAAAGGCATGGGGTAGAATGGATTATTTTAACTACGCAAGAGTGGGTTACAAAGATCGCAGTGTTATTTCTGTCTGATAGAATTAGAGACTGGATCAAGACTGCCACATTCCTGGTAATAGAAACCCCATTTGGTGGTAATGAATTACAAAGAGAAAAATTTCAAGCAAATAGAAGAGAACTGTATTTGAGCAGTGATTACATAGGACCTACTTACTTTCAACTTTGTAAAAGGAATAAAGGAAAGTTTGGGTGGAGTTCTCCACATAAAATAATGCCATCCATAGGGGAAGAATGTGACCTATTGTTAAATGTGTTGAGACAACCTGTGGGCTACAGGAGATTCCCTCTCTTGTCTTCTTGCTTCTCCTGCATGGGAAGGTTTTAGTTAGTGTAATGTTAAGTAATCCATCATGCATTTGTGTGGCCAGATTTTCCCACTTAGACTTCTCATGGATCACTCTTCACAAGTGACACTTCAAATATTAAAAATATAGTGTTGGGGGCGCCTGGGTGGCTCAATGGGTTAAGCCTCTGCCTTCGGCTCAGGTCATAATCTCAGGGTCCTGGGATCGAGCCCTGCATCGGGTTCCGGGCTCAGCAGGGACCCTGCTTCTCCTTCTCCTTCTGCCTGCCTCTCTGCCTACTTGTGATCTCTCTCTCTCTGTGTCAAATAAATGAATATAATCTTTTAAAAAAATGGATGCTACCTCTGTCAATACTCTCTTTGGAATAATCTAGGTAGACTTTAACTCAGAATATCCTCCCCAATCTTGTCTTTATTTGAAGGATTGGGACTACTTACAGAGGAGGACTACATAGGAAGTCAGTAGCTTGGAATACTGGCCAAATACGTGGTGATCTAGGGTCTGTGGATCTAGAAAATGAAACTACACAGATGGGGATTTTATAGATGGATTCTGTCAAACTCCAACATGTTTGCCTGTGGTGTGATTTCATCAGAGATTCTGCCTCTAGAACACTGTATTTCTCAGTTTATTACAGGGATGTTTTAGAAATGGTAGAGACACTTTTTTCCCCCTCAAATAAATACAGTTAAGTAGTGCCCATTTAGGGGAAGAGAAAACATTCTTTATCAAAGGAGAAAAACAAGTCTTCAATCAGAGGAGAAACCCAAAAGTATAAGTATTATAAAAACCTTTCCTTACCCGACATAAACAACCATCGAGATGCTCAAGAAGATGAAGACTGAAAAATAGGGCCATGGGACAGAAGGGCCATCTTCAAGACAGGACTATGGGATAGTCAAGGATTGAGAGAGAAAAAAAAGCCACTTTTAACAGTTGTAGTTGTAGCTCCAGCATCTAGAATACTTGCAAGAAAATAGGAGGCTATTAATGAGTATTTGTACTGAAGTGATGAATGAGGGGGAAAAAAAAAACACCTCTGTTTCTCCGTGTTCTTCCCTAAATGTGCAATTTATTAAATTACGTATCAGATCTCTTTATGGGCTGTGTGTTTAATTTGAACATTTTCCCTCCTTATAACATAATTACAGTAAGTCAGCTGAACCGGCCACTTACTGATTTTATTCCTTAATGATATTTTTTACTATTAACTAAAACTATATGCCCTTTTCCTCCTTCTATACTATAGATTTTCTCACTCTCCTTTTTAAAGATTTGTTTCCAGGCTATATCAAAAATAATGAGAAACTAAATTACAAGATACTAGTATGCCTAGTAGACATAATATCATATATTCAAAAGTTCTTTTTATTTATAATAATGTTTATATAACATTTATTTATGTAATGTTTATAGCATAAATACTAAAAAATATACATATGTTAAATTCTTAGTTCAAAGAATTTTTACAAAATTCTAATACATGTATACCTACTTCTACTCATCCTATACAAACTAACTTGTCCCTTACCTATCATTACCTCCCTGCAGTACTAATATTCTTATTCTGAATATTTTATAAACATAGTAATCTTGGGTACCTGGATGGCTTAGTTGGTTAAGAGACTGCCTTTGGCTCAGGTCATGATCCTGGAGTCCCTGGATCGAGTCTCGCGTTCGGCTCCCTGCTCAGCAGGGAGTCTGCTTCTCCCTCTGACCCTCTCCCTTCTCATGCTCTCTCTCTCACTCTCAAGTAAATAAATAAAATCTTTAAAAAAACAGTAATCTCAATATGTTCTCTTTTCTGTATGGCTTTATTCAGGCAATATTATGTTACTGAGGTTCACCTATGATGTTCTTTTATATTTCAGAATCACATTTAATTGTACAAATAAAGCTCAGTATCGTTTTAATCTAATCTACTGTTAACATTGTTAAAATTAAATAAAAAAAGATCGGACTTGGGAATTCCGTGAGCAGACAAAACTATTTAAGACCTTCAAGCAAACTATCTCTAGCTTATTTCACCAAATAATATTTGATGAAATATATGAAAAAATATATGATGAAATAATATCTGATGTGATGAAAAAATATCTCTAGCTTATTTCATCTAATAAATAGAGATATTTATAAGAAATAAGGCTATTTCTTATAAATATCTCTAATAGTCATAAATGTAAGTCATTTAAAAAAAATATATGAGATAATATCTTTTAACCAATCCTTTGCCGTATGGAAACCCCACCGTAATAACCAATCATTGTAAAAATTAGCAAATTCCTCATTTCTACTTTATAAGCCTTCCAGTAACATCATACCTCTAAGCTTCATATCAGTTTGGGGTTCCAGGTTGTTTATATGTACAATAAACTCTTACTAAATACTGCTTTATTGATCTAGTGATCTTCATTTTGCTCTTTCTGAATTTTTTGACAATAGGAATTTGAATGTTTCCCCTTTGAAGCATTATGATTATTGTTTTGAACATTCTTGTGTATGTGTTTTAATATACATACTAATGTATTTCCCTTAGTGATTTATCTGGGAGTAAGTTTTTTGAGCCCATAGGTTTCACATACATTGATCTTTAATAATTATTGCTAAATGGGCTTCCAAAATGCTTATAACAATTTATATTCTTAGAACAATTACACTAGTAATGCATCTGTTGAACATATTTTAGAATACTTATCATTCATTGTTTGAATTTTAGCAATTCTAATGGTTTTTCTTGATAATAAACTTCGAAGCTTGAAAAAAAAATGGTATTTGGGAAACAAAAGCAGTCCTTGCATTCTAGAATGGAAATCGAAATTTATTCTCAAGTCATATTTTTGTTTTCCCCTGTGGAATGTCATTTGCTGGGCCACTAATAACTAAAGACAGTTCTTATGGAAATCTTTAATATGGAGAAATGAGAAAATTTTGGTGCTTCAGGATGAGTTATTTGATAAACACTCTATTTTGAAATGTAATTTGGAAAGCAAAGTAACAGCAATGTACTCTATAAAACAGAACCCCTTCAGCTTCAAAATATCTGATTTACTATATATATTTTTGCTTACTTCCTTAGTAGTTGCTCTAGAATTTATCGTATATATCAATTTATCAAAATCTACTTCGGGTTTATATTGACTTAATGTAAGTCAGTGAGATTCAGAAACATTACCCTTGCATGGCTCTATTTCTCTCCTCTTCCTTTTTGGGTTATTATTATAAATGTTATGAATAAATATAAATAAATTATATTATAAATGCAAGCTAAATAATAAATATTATAAATACAAATAAAATTATTATAAATGATATATGAATATCATAATTATATATTAGTGAAGTTACAAATAAATATATAAACATGTTTTTATTACTCTTACATGTTTTTTAAAAATTGTTATTATTAAAGTATAGTTGACATATGATGTTATATGTTTCAGATGTACAACATAGTGATTAGGGAATTCTATACGTTACACAATGCTCACCATGACAGGTGTAGTTTATATTTGCATATTTTCTAAAAACCTTAAAAGAAGAAAAGAGAGTAATATATTTAGAGTGTTTGTACTGTTAACCTTCTTTTTACCATTTCTAGTTTCCATCATTTATTCCTGTGAATCTGAGTTATCCTTTGCTGTCATTTACTGAGCCCAATATACCTTTTCTCTAACAATCCCTTCCTTATACTGTGATTGACCCAACAATACAATTACAAATATATATCTATACATATACACACACACACACACACATACACACACACTTATATTTAGTTTTATTAAATTGATTTGAAATCATTTAAGATAAAAATATGCAATTATACTATCTTTTGTAATTTCATAATTACCTTTACCAGTTCTCATTTTTTTGTGTTTATAAGATTTTAATATCTGTCTGAAGTTACTTGTGTTTAGCCTAAAGAATTTCCTTAACATTTCTTGTAATATTTCTCTGCTACCAACAAATTATATAACTTTCTATGTAGCCAGGAATGTCTTTTATTTTGGTTTCAGTTTAATGGATACGGGATACTTTACTGACAGTCTTTTTCTTGCAGGACTTTGATTATGCCTTTCCATTGCTTCCACTACTTTTTATAAGAAGTTAGCTCTTATTTTTACTGGGGATCATTTGTAAGTAATGAGTGATTTTTTTCCCTTGTTACTTTAATATTTTTTTTTCTTACTATGGCTTTCACAATTTTTAACATGATGCGTTTGCTTTACTCTACTTGGATCTATCAATCTATTTGGAAGTGGAGATTAATGCTCTTCATCAAATTTGAGAAGCTTTCAGCCATTATTTCTTCTGCTCCTTTTTCTCTCTTCTCTCCTTTTGACACTCTTATTGCATGTGTGCTGGCATGCTTAATCATGCCCACATTTCTCTGAAGCTAGGTTCATTTTTCTTCATTCTGTGTGTGTGTGTGTGTGTGTGTGTACCTCTGACTTCATAATCTGTTGATTTTCCTTCAAACATGCTCGTTTTTTTTTTCTGCTAATCCAAACCTACTGTTAATCTTTGCTAGTGAACTTTTCATTCCTATTATTTTACTTTTTAAATTTATAATTTCCATTTGGTTTGCTTTTTACATGATTTCAGTCTATTTATTGGTATTTACTTGATGAGGCATTGTCATCATCACTTCCTTTACAAAACACAATTTACTTCTTTAAACATATTTTTAATGGTTATTTTGAAGTCTTTGTTGACTGAAGATGACCTAGTTAATTCACAGGCAATTTCTACTGTCTTTTTTCCTACCCGTGGGTGCATCAGACTTTCTTTTTTTGTCTGAGTATTCATGACTCAGACCTTTCTTCATTGGAAAGCAAACACATTAGGTAAGCTATTATAGTAGCTCTGGGTACTGATCATTCTCACCTGGGGCCTGTTACTATTGTTTGCTTATTTATTTGTTGATTGAAAGGCTGCAATATATTAGAAAGTCTGTTTCCTATAGCATAAAATCTACCTACACAAAATAGTTGACCCATGGCTGGGGGTAGGGACAGCAGCAGTCTTGTGCTCTGCATGTTGGGGCTCAGTAAGAGGGCCAGAGCAATATTGGGCGTTTTTCTCAAACTGATGCCAGCAGGCTAGGTCCAGAGGACCCTAAGGGAGTCCCACAGGACCAGCCAAGAGGATCTGTGGCTTTGCAAAGGACAGAAATCAAATGCAAGCCAACAGGAAGTAAGAGCAGAGTTTATTGAAGATAGAGAGCTGACACAGATGGAATGTCTGGAGTCTCAAAAAGGAGGGAGTCTTGTCTTTGTTCAGGATCTGGGGGGTTTTATTGAAGATGGTGGTCTGGTGTACATGTCCCCTGAGGCATCCAGGAACCAGTTAGAAAAAGGATGAGGGCCCAAGTGTTATTCCTTGGCAGAGACAAGTCTAGTACTGATGGTCTAGAATACACTTGTCCAGTGTATTCTCACCTGGCCTTCCTTAAATATTATCTATTCTAGAGAAATCATTAACTCTTTGTCTCCTAGAAGGAGGATATATGCTATCTGCAATATGAGGCATGTGTAAAGTTGGATAGGAATGCAGGTCCTAGCAAGAATAGAAGCAGGAAAAGGAGAAAAAACAAACACACACACACAGATTTTTATGGAGTCTTTAGTTTCCCTGTCTCAAAATCGTCTCTTCTAGTAAGGAGTCTTCACTTAATGAATGCGCCAGTGTTAGTGAGCTAAGGGGCTTAGTATTACTGTGTGAGTCATTCCTGAGGTTGCGCATCCATCTCATAAGTGGGGGATATACACAAAAAGGGAGCAACTTGTCCCTTGGCTTTACTCACTGAGAACTTTGCACCTGCTACTGGTAGCTCGGGGATAAGAGGATAATGTGGACACTCTCCCTCTCCTACACAACTATGTTATCCCTCAGCTGGGAGACAATAGAATAGGAAGCCCAGTATTCTTGGCTACACTACTCTGGAATAGAGTTTCCATCATACTAGGCTGGGAGTGGGCAGGGAGGGAGTGGGTCAGGGTTCAAATGCTACCAATTTTCACTGTTATTACCATGATCTAGTACATTTTCTTCAATAAGTGTGTTTAATTTGCTGTTAGCCCTTAGTACCATTTTCAGAGAACTGGGAAAAACAATTTTGCTTCATTGAGGTATAATTGATAAACAAAAATTGCTTATATTTAATGTATACATTTGATGAGTTTGGACATATACATATATCTGTGATATCAACAAAATCAAGGTACTAAACTTTAGAGGTCCATAACCTCTAAAAATTTCTTTGTGTTCAGTGAGTATATATGTATGTGTGTGGTAAAAACAATTAATATGAAATCTATACTCAATATAGTTTAACATGCACAATACCATATTGCTAATGACAGGTACTGTGCTGCGTAGATCTCTAGGACTTGGTCATCTTGCATAGCTGAAACTTTATATCCATTGAGCAAAAAATCCCCATTCCTCCCTGCCCCGCAGCCATGAGCAACCCCATTCTATTCTTTGTTTCTACAGGTTTGACTATTTTAAATACCTTGGATAAGTGGAGTAATGCATCAAAAAGAATAAAATACTTAAGAATAAACTTAAGGAGATGAAAGACTTGTACATAGAAAACTATAAAATACTGATGAAAGAAATTAAAGCAGACAAAAATTAGTACAGACAACATCAAATTGTTTTTTAAAAATAACTTTGACCTATTTCACTGGGAATTAGGTCTGTGGAACTCCTTGCACAATGTCATTCTGTTAAAATTTTTTTTTTAAACCCACTATATTTAGATTCCACTATGCTGAAATGTTTTTATTATTACCAAAGATGGTAACTATTCCCATTTAAGAACTTCTCTTTTCATTGGTTACTGGCAGGATAAGACAAGAGCAAGTGAGGACTTTTTTTTTTTTTTTTTAACTTTCTGTTAAAGAAAAATGTCAAAAAAAGGTAGTCCAGCCTTTGCTTATCAAAACTGTTCTTGGAAGGGTCAATTTACACATAGTGTTTTATTTAGGAATATATTAACTACATTTGGGGGACTCCAACATGTATTCTTAGGGTTATTATATGTGCTATTGAGTCAGAAAATACATTTTGCTTATATACAGAGAGGGATTTTCATTGAAAGGGAAGTTAGGTTTCATTCTCAGACACCTACACTTTTAAAAAATGAACAAAACAAATTATGAGCTATAAGAAGAGATGAACACTGCCATTTTCAAGAGATTGGATGTGAACAGTCTTGCAGAGTTTGAAAAAAAAAGTGAAAAAAATGGGTACACCTGGAAATTCGTATTTAAAAAGTTTAATTGGACAGTCACACAGAAACTTGCCAGAAACTAGGTGAAATCCAGTTTGAACTCATTGTTTCAATGTACAAAACTCTTTTAGTAAATTATCTGTTGCTATTACACATAGTGTTAGTGATACTTTGTTAAAAAATTGTGCGGGGGGGGGGGGGGGGGGGGGACCAGAGTGAAGTACAATCTGTCTGCTGACTTTTGTATACAAAGTGGGAGAAATCGAAATAGAATTGAGATCATTCTTGAGAGGATCCTTGGTGAACCTCTGAACCCACAAGTGATGAGAGACCTTATTATGATGACAAGAGGAGAAAACTATAGCTGAAGAATCTGAAACTTGCCCTGGAGCACCACAGCAGACTAACCATAAACTCACATTTCAGACACTGTCAGATGAAAATAAATGAATATATTGACTTCTTAATGAACACCTTGATAATTGATGCTCCCACTCTACCTAGATAACAAAACAAAAGCAGTGTAAATTGAGGGAGTCACCATATAGCTTATTATTGATGTCTTAAAAAATATAAGCAGAGATCATACCATCGTAGTGCTCAGCCTCCCTTAAGTCATTAAGATGGTATTTTATAGGGCTATGCTCACAATAAAGTCAAAGAAGTCTTACTTTCTGCTAAGTAGCATGAAGAAAATCTCCTAACAATATAATTTGTATTCCTATACATTATGCCAAGGTGTTGGAGCAATGATTCAGGCTATATGTGTAACTAGCACACAAAGTAAAAACTCGATAACTGGATAACTATTTTCCACTTATTTTCTTCTTCCATTTTAAGAAGGTAACATGGAAAACTCCAAACTAAAAGTTCTTTTTATATATACTTATATTTTACACCATGAAGGATCTCCAAAAGCATCAAGCATATGAATCTGAAAGACCATATATTTTACCTAAAGATGATAATTACTTATTCAAAGTTTGAATAAGAATTCTAAGAGCTAGTTTATTCCCAACAATGATGATGTTGACTAAGCATTCAAAAAGAGGAAGAACAAATTATAGGAAAATCAGTACAAATTAAATGTTTACATCAGTAATATAGAAAACATAATTTCTACATAAAAGAACAAAATTTGAGAAGAAATTTAAATAAGAGGTTTTCTCCAAATTAGATGAATGGATGGAATTGCTCTATGGGTGGCAACAGGCTTATCTTTGCAACTATCTCATGCTAATTACATGAAAGTTAGTTTCAGATTCTTGTGATTCTGTACAAAACTTTGTTACCATCCACATGGTATTTTGTAAAGAACATGCATTATTTATTTACTATATTTTGACTAACAAAAATGTAAATCACCAAGCTGTTTGCATAATTGCTGAGCACCCAGCAATTGACTTTGAATTTGGGGGAAAATATGCTGCCGTTCTGACACAAATGCTGATTAGTTTTAAAGGAGTTTTTTTGTTTGTTTGTTTGCCGTAGTGACTACCACATAAATCTCTATAAACAATTGTTTAAGAAATAAAACAGTAAGAGTAAATAAATTACTGTATTAATTTTTTCACTCATAGACTACAATATAGATATCGATTACATTCTGACTTACTGAAGGAAAGAAAAAAAATAATAGGAAAAAATGTCCATTGAGCCTAACTTCAATAATATCCTAATTGGATTATACAGCCCCTTAACATTTAATTCCATAATTGATATGGTTAGATATAGGTCTATCTTTGTATTGTTTTCTGTTTATCCATGCTAGCTTTGTTCTTTAATTTCTCTTTATCTATTTTTTAATTCTTTGAATTTCTTAGAATTCAATTTTAATATACCCATTGTTTTCAGTTATGTATTCTTACATATTTTCACAGTGCTCTAGATAGCACGATACGGATCTCTAAATTTTATGGTCTACTGAAAGGTAAAACTGTAGTGCTTCACACAAATAGAAACTTCCAATCATATAGATTTATTTCCATCCTTCACGGTCCTTTTATGTTATAGTTAGCACATGTATTAAATCTACAATACCATAGTGGCACCAGGTTGGCTTAGTCAGTTGCATCTGACTCTTGATTTTGACTCAAGTCATGATCTCATGGTCTTGAGATTGAGCCCCACATTGGGTTCTGTGCTGAGTGTGGAACCTGCTTAAGATTCTCTCTCTCTCTTTTCTTATGCCCGTCCCTTTCCCCCTGCCCCTCCCTACTTGCACACTCTTTAACCTAATTAATTAACCTACAATACTACAAATGCAACAGGACAATGTTAGAATTTTTGATATAGTAGCTATGTAGTTTTTAAAGAAAATAGGAGAAAACCTAGTCTTTTCATATGTATCTGGGAATTTATCTCTGATATGCTTTTTATTCATTTTTAAAAATATGAGTTTACTTTGGTATTATTTCCATTCAGACTGAAAAATCACCCTCACTATAAATGTGGGTATGGTGACAAAACTAATCTTAGATTAGCTTTAGCAGAAAATATATTTATTTCATTTTCATCATTAAAGGATATTTTACTAGATATAGAATTCTGCAGGTTTTTTGTTGTTTTTCATTCAATGTTAAAGTCATTTTTGCACTCTTCTAGACTACATAGTTTTTGATTAGTAGTTGCAGTCACTGGAAGATTATTCCTCTGAGATAATGTCATATATATTTTTCTACCTGATTTCAAGATTTTCTATTTACCATTGTTTTTCAAGAGTTTGTCTGTGATGTGCCTATGTTTAATTCTTAGAATTTGTCTCATTTGTGGGACAATGAGCTTCTCAAATCTGTACAATTATATATTGCACCAAGTTTTGGAATTTTAGTGATTATCTTAAACTTTTTCTTAATTTATAGAAGAAATAGATATAATTCATTTAACTTCTTGCCACTATACCTGAAACTGGGATGAATTCTCATCTCCCCTTTGATCCTGGATTCTCTTTCTTTCTGTGTGTCTCTCTCTTTCCTGTATCTTTAAAATGTCTAAGTATTGAAAAATGTCTGTGATATTGGAGGAATCAAATATTCATTGAATAGTTTAATCTTTCTTATTATATCACCCTTATAATTAGTATTTTAACTTGCTCAAGTTTTCTAATATTTTTCATTAAAAGTAACTTTAGCTAGCACCTGATTTTTTAAACTTTTTTTAAACTTACTACAGCATACACGCACACACACACACACAACACATATTTTAAGCCTATAATTTGATTTATAACAAATTGAACAAACTTATGTAATTATTACTCCAATAACGAAATAAAATATTAATTGCATTCCAAAAATATCTTTTAAGCTTCTTCCCAATTGTTCCTGCTTATGCGAGGTTAAAAGGAATACACTTTCTTTCTTCTTATTCCTCCATTAAATGTCTCCTTTGTTTCATTTTTTTTTAAACGTTTTAAAAAGATTATTTATTTATTTATTTATTTGGCAAAGAGAGAACACAAGCAAAGGGAGCAGCAGACAGAGGGAGAGGGAGAAGCAGGCTCAGTGCTGAGCAAGGAGCTAGATGTGGGGCTCGATCCAAGGACCCTGGGATCATGACCTGAGTTGAAGGCTGAGTCTTAACTGAATGAGCCACCCAGGCACCCCGATGTCTCCCTTCTTTAGTTTGGGAAGTCTCTATTATTACTTTGACCAATATAATATGGCAGAAATAAAGCTGGTGCCAGCTTCTGAGCAGGGCCATAAGAGTGGCAGCTTATACTTCTTAATTTTTTAGAAGACCTGTTCTTGGAAGACTGCTACCATGTAAAAAGTTTAACCATTCCGAGCCAAGCATATTATGGTAAGTCAAAGCCATCTAATATTGGAGAATGAGATATAATGCGAGCAGAGATGGGCCGAAGGAAAACTGAGTAATCACTTGATAAGTAAATCTTCAAACCCTAATAAACCCTGCTGAGGCCATGCAGATCAGGGCTGAACCACCTAGTCAAGTCATTTCTGAACTACCGATCCAAAAAATTACAAGGAAAAGAAGAGACATCTTGGAGCTCCCATGCTTACTCTGTTGCAATAGGTAAGTGGAATAAGATGATAGATACTGGAACATTCCTTATTTCTCACTACCCTGAATTTTACAATCATAGCCTAATCTGCTGTATTTCTGACTTTTATGTAATTGAATTATACAAATGTGTTTGTGGGTAGGGTTTACTTCACTCAGTTTTTTATGATATGTACCTGTGTATGTGTGTGCATATATGTGTGTAGGAGTGCTTTCTCCTTTTTCATTGTATAAAATGAAATACAAAAACATAGTAAACATAATACTATATATATATGTGTTATGTATATAATGTGTGTGCATATATATGTTTATAGATACATGCATATATATAAAAGAAATATACAAAATTTAATGTCAATTTCCATATGATGAACATTTTAGTTATTTCACATTTTGGATTATTATAAATAACATTTCTATAAATATGTCTGCAAACGTCTTTCATTGCAACTTTACATGGATTTCTGTTGGTTATAAATAAGAGTAAAATCAGTGAGTCATAATAAACTTACATTTGCAATTCTAGTAAGCAACAATAAACATTTCTCTTTTTTTTGTAGCAATTACATTTATACCAATGTATACTCCCACCAGCAGTGTTTGAGAATGCCAGTTAACTGCACATCCTTGCCAAAATTTAAGACTGTTAACTTTATAAAACTGTATCTATTCTGGTGGGTATCTCAGTGTGACTAAGTTGTTTTTCACTGACAACAAATGAGAATAGAATGGTTACCTTTTTATATTTTTATTGGCCACTAAGGTATTGTCTTTTGCAGAGTGATTGCTTAATGTCTGTCTTTTTTTTCTACTTGTTCTCTGCCTTTTATGTATGAATGCTTTTATGTAGGAACTGTTTTAAAAATACATTAGGTATAAGCCTGTTGTTGGTTATGTATTTCAAATATCTTCTCTCACTCCATAATTCATCTTTTCATTCTCATAATGGTACTTTTTATTTTAATATTTTTTTAATTTTACTATGTCAAACAACTGTCTCATGTTTGGTAATTTTTGTGTCTTATTTAAGTATTTCTTATCATGTATGTAATTACTATATCTTTGTGCATATCATCATCCACACATTTTATTTCTTTTTTGTTTCACATATAAATCTATAGACCAACTTACGGGTTTTGATTTTGTGGTAAATCAAATGTCAAGTTTTTCATGCTTTTCATATGGATATTCAGTCCTTTATTGAACTTTTACTGAACCAGAGCACTTTATTGAAAAGAATAGTCCTAACTATTCTGCAGAGTTAGCTCATTCTGAATAATGTAGCCACGTGTACTTGGATCAGTTTCAGGACTCTATTAGGTCTGTTTCATCAACCTGTTTGTTTATTCTTGTGTCAATACCAATTCTCTGAACTCCTTTAATTTTAATATACATATTAAAATCTAGCAGAGTATATTCAACCACTGTGTACTTCTTCAAGATTGCCTTAGCTATATTTGTCTCTTGTATTTCCATATTTTTTTAGAAGCAACTTGTACATTTTCACAAAAACACCTGCTTAAATTTTGATTGTGGTTGCATCATAATTTCAGGAGATAGGGGGATATCAACTTTATAATATTAATGCTGCTGATCAACAAATAGGATACATATCTGCATTTAGTTTGACACTTTCTCTCTACTTTCAAAAGCTTTTTATCTTACTGTAAAGAAATATTACCCAAATTTTATTTTACTTATTTTTAGTCATGTTGTGATTAGGATGCCACTCTACTGTCATACACTTCACTTCTGAGTTGTTTATGGTTGCTTTATAAAAATAAAATTGAATTTCCACTGTGACCTTGCATCCAGTACATTTGCTAAATTCTCTTAAATTCTAACAGTTCTATTGTAATCTGACTAAATTTACTCATATTAATTAATAAGTAACAATCCCAAACTGCTACTGATTCTAATGCCCCACTTGCCTGATATATTTGTCTTTATTTCTGTGCCATCATCCCAGCCGCAATCGCCCACATTTTATTTTACCTGCTGTGACAGCCTCCCATTAATATCCTATATCCTTCCTTATTTCCTCTAGTTTCTCTGAACATAGCAACCAGGCTTAGATTTTCAAATTTCAAATCTGAATATCTCTCTTATTTAAAAATTTTAATGACATATTTCTATTTTTCAGCCTGGCACCTTTCCTTTCTGGATTTGTCCCTGAACAACCTCACAGTCTGTTACATGAGTTAATGACAGCTTTGCTTTTCATGCCATGTGAGTAGGGCTGCCACACCATAGACAGGATGCCCAGCAAAATTTGAACTTGAGGTAAACAAAAATCATTTTTCATAAATTATTTCACAAGTCACACTTGCATTTCTTAAAAACATGTTTGTTCTTTACCTAAAATTGAAATAAAGCCAGGCATTTTTTTTCCTATAGTAAACCTATACAGAAATCATCTCATAAACCCCAGTAACATATTACCTTCTTGGAAACTATTCTTGGCTCAGGAATGGACCTGTGCCCTAAGATGAGATAGCGATCATCCTGAACATGTTTTTGTGTCTGTCTTTAAATATATATTTAGTTTTTATCTGTGATGTGTATCTGTAGGATATTAGACTTGATACCACTTATCTGTGGACATCTTGGTCTTGTGAAAGAAAACAAAATGGAAGAAAGTTGACCAGAGAGGTGGAAAATTTGGGAGAGAACAAAAAGAGAGATTACTGCCAGCTTCGGTGAGTCAGTGAATCCAGTTGTGGAAATAAACGAAGGTCAGGCAAATAAGAGAAAGCAGAGGCTATTTACTCAGACTTCCTACAGGAAAGAAGTCAGTCACCATCACTTAAATTTTGGCAGAGACACAAAGCCAGGCAATGAAGTGAGAAAGCTTTATATGGGACCAAAGGGAAGACTTCAAGTATGCTCTAAGTGGAGGGTGTTGAAAAAGAGAAGCTGTAGGTGGACTAGCCAGAATGGTCAGGGGTACATATTTGGCTTTCTGTGGTTGGTCCTAAATTGGAAATGGGGACAAAAAATTAGGGACACTTCTAGTGATTCATCAAGTCCTCACCATTTTGGGCTGAATATTGTAGGAGTTACTGGATTGTCAGGAGAGATAGCAATCTGGCCTCCCACAAGTCTGATTTATGGCAGACTGGCTTCCTGGGCTGGTTACTACAGATGATGGGTTGGTTTATTGGGCAAATTCCTGCAAGCTGTGGGTCAGAGTTTTATTTTTATATATGGTCTGTCTAGTGTCCAATTGTATATTCAGTCTTTCACAGTCATGTATGAATCATAGATTTTTTTCAGTAATGTGAATCAATAAATTCCCCTTCATGTCTGATCTAATTTGAAGTGTAGACAAGTCAGCTGCATCAAGAAAAATTCTGGTAAATATGAACCTTTAGACGTTTTCTGCTCATTGTTCTTAACATAAAGAGACAAATTATTAAGCTGGCTTACAATTCCCTAAATAATTGGCTTTTGTCTCTCTTCTATTCCAGCATCAATCTATCGGTAATTTATAGACACATTCAACCACCATACTGAGTCTTTTTTCAATCCCTATAATGAATGTAGTATTTTCCTCCCCCAGGGATTTTATCCTCACATTTCTTTTTCTTGGATTGTTTTATCGGCAGCCTCTTCTCTGCCCCAATTCATCACTATCATTTTTAGGTTAACTCTTAACACATTTTTGAGCTCTCAGTTAAAACCATATTTCAGGGAACTTTTTACTGACCTTCAAGACAATTCAGATACCTATTATACACTATTTTATAAACCTGAGCATCTTTATTAAATACCACACCATTCTTGTAAAAAGTATATAAACAGTTTAATTTATTGTTAAGTATCTTTCCATCCTGCTAGGGGGGAGGGCCTACACTTCTGGTTAACTGCTAATCCTTCCAGATAATTTGTCCCAAATTGGTGATCAATACATGCTCACTGAATAAATGAATGGAAGAGTTTCCATATTTTTTAAGTAAATGGATTAAATTATGTCTCAAAATGTTTAAATATTTATTGGACCAAGATGGGTATAATTATAACTAAATATAAATTAAATTGACTAATACCTGAAAAATATATTTTCCAAACAAAGAACTTATTAAAATGAAAATGCGAATGGCTTTATTAAAAAACATGAAAGAACATTAAACATAGAATTGAAGCATATTCTGACTCTGACTTTTCTATAATACTTATATAGTATTATTCTATAATAAATCATCCACAACTGTGCCTATTTGTATACCAATATAACAAAGTTACACATTCTATTTTTTCATATGCCACATACTCAGTTTTAAGTTGAAACTTCTCTACAGATTATCAAATATGTTGAAATAACTAAGCCCAAGATGGAGTCGCTCCTGCCTGTGGCATCATGTCAACAAATCGAAACTGAGTCAACATTTGTGTCCCTGTAGATGCTCCACTTGCCAGAAACACAGTCAACCAGTCAATCTGCAAATGCCAAACCAACTCTGGGCCTTTGTACTCCAAACAAAGTTGACTATTTGGTCCAAGACAATAGTTTTTTTTTTTTTTCTTTTTCCTATTTTTCTCTTCCTGTTCTTTTTTCTTTATCCCATAAAAGAACTTTCTGCCTTCTACCCCATTTTGAAGTTCTGTGAAAGGAAACTGTCAATGCCTTAAAGTATTAAAAAAAGTTTCATTGTATCACTGCAACTGTCTTCTTTAATTAGTTTTTTTTTTAAAGATTTTATTCATTTATTTGACAGAGATCACAAGCAGGCAGAGAGAGGGGGAAGCAGGCTCCCTGCTGAGCAGAGAGCCCGATGCGGACTCGATCCCAGGACTCTGAGATCATGACCTGAGCCGAAGGCAGAGGCTTTAGTCCACTGAGCCACCCAGGCGCCCCCTTTAATCAGTTTTTTAACAGTGTTTGGAGATGAGGAATGGGATCCAGAGCTGACTGCTAAGGAGATTCACACACTTTATATATATACATATTCCCTGGTTCTGGGGTCCTGGGAAGGTTCTGGGTTTATTAAATTTCTCAGAATGTTTCTGGAACCTGTAAGGTAGTTATATTATGAGCCCACATAAGTAAGCTTCAGCCATTAGAGGACTCAGGAAGAGGGAATTCCAATGTCCACATTGGGGGTTAGTTCTTAGGAGACTCATAAAGGCTCAAGGTAAATCCTTGCATAAACTTCTGGGGGACTTTGGGAAATAAATTAATACAAAAAAATTCAGACTGATCTGACCATCAAAATCAAAATCAAAATCGAAGTAGGCATAAGACAGACTATTAAGAGCCAATATAGTATCTACCTCTAGAAAGAAATCTTCAAGTGAAAGGAGTGATAGCTCTATTGTTAATGGGAATCTTGGAAGCCAAAACTGCAAAACTGGTGGGCACAGGTCAAGCATTTAAAAACTGAGACTGCTCTCCACGTAACTGTAAGACTCCCATGCTAGAATATGCTGGTCATGGAATGAGTTAGATTGACACTGGGTCACACACCAATCTCAAGAAAATTTCTTCTGTGCAATAAGATACACTGTAAAACACCGCAAAATCCCCAACATAAGAGCACATCACTGTTAGATATTATTCTGGCCCCAAGAGACCCAAAGTTTTAGGTAAAGAAAGGAGATTCTCACGTTTCTGTGAATCGAGTGCTCAATCTCCCAGCACACCTGCTAACCTTATATCTGAGAACTGTGATCCTGGAAGCTGGAGATATCTACAAAAATGGCAAAATCTTACTAAAACAACCTAGAATCACAATGGTCATTATGGAGAATATTCCAATTAGAAAAGATCATTCATTTGAGAAACTCACTTGAAAGCAAAACTTCCCAAACCAAACAAACAGAATGGGATATCTATTTTAATTGGCATGCAGAAGGATCCAAAAGCTTTCAAGATTCCAAGATAGATTTATTGAAAGAACCATTGCAAAAAGCTAATGAAAAATTAAATACACAGGAATCACCTAAAACAAAAGACTGTAAGACTTCTAGAATTCCGCTTTATCCTTATTTACCTGAGTACTCAGACTATTAATCCTTACCTGAATTGTGTCTTTACTCTGAAGAGACCATAAGGCCATAAATAAAAGTCCACTAAGTTAGTGCCCTTAAAACTGCAGCAGCTCCAAGGACAGAAACTTAAAACATGTGGGCCTCCCTCACTGCACCTTCCTATGGGTCCGGTCCATAATCAAAACATTAACCCCCAAATTGGTGTTTCATTTGCAGTTATTTCCTAAACACTTGAAAAAAGACTGGCCTCCAAGATTTCATCAAATCCTTTGACAGAAAATTGAATGTACCCATATCTACCTTCGAAGCACCCACATGGGGACTCCTTTGAGGGTAGATATGGGCCCTTCAAAGGTTGATGGTACTCTAAGGAATTCTCTGTTGTTACCAATATTCTCATAAACATTTGAGAGGAAACTAAAAATTAAAATTAACAGAAAACCATGTCAAATTCTAGTAGATACTGGAGGTAAACTTTCTTCTTTAAACCACAGTCAATTCAGAGCCTACAGGTAGGATCGTGGGAAAATTGGCTGAAGCCAGTGAAGAGAGAGAATTCTTTCTAATGTCAGTTCTCTTGATCTCTATAGTGCCTAGTAGAGAAAGGGAGGTAAAATTTCACATTGTCGTTTCCTTTCCAAAATCTGATTCTTGTCAGTATGGTTCTGAGGTGCCTATTGGTTGCTAATCTTTTCTCTCCTAGAGATAATGAACTGTCTTCCTGCTTGTCTTACCTTGTGTCCTAACAACTTGACTTGGCTTTCTGCCTGTCTGGGCACATGGATGGTCTATTCTTGTATATGTAGGCAGCTCAACCATCAGTTTGGGGAGCCAAAGATATAACCAGACAAAAAATGGGTTTAACTCAACTTGTAGCTAGATTCTGTCAACAGAAATGCAGGTTGTATTCCATTTGAGTCTCGGGCCATTCTGATTGTTGACAGTTCTCAGGGGAACTGTCTGTTTCTTTTTCTTTTAGCTACTTTTGAGAGTGGCTCTGGAACATGAGAGGGTAGTATCTTTTTCATCCTCTTTGGGGGTGCCTCTTGCATTCAAGGGATCATTCATTAATGCCAGGGATGTCTGTCTTGGCTAAGACTTGACAAGATGTTTAAAAGGATTTTTTTTTAAATAAAACTATGGTCAGAAGTTGGCCAAATTGAAAGCTGATATTCAGAGCCTGATAGAAACTTTTCTAGGCCTTTTCCCTGAAGCTAAAATGAAATTACATATCCAGAGGTTAAGAAAAACATTCCAAAGGCAAACAACTCTAAATCTAGAACATGGAAATCTTTTGATTTCTATTTTAGTTGAAGAACTTCTGACATAAAGAAGCAAACTAAAGATGATATATTTGTTTGGTGACCCCTGATATCACCCAGGTTATAAGCCAGTTCTTTGAGGAATTACAAAACTCCTAGAAACTGAGGACAACCTGTAACTTGCCTTACAAATTGAGTCTTTACAAGAACAACAACAACAAAAAGAATCAAAAAATATAAAACATCTGTCCTTTTTAACATTCTTCAAACCTCCCCTATTCATTTCAGAAGGCTTGTAGGTACTGTAAAAATTCTGGTTGCAGAAAACAGAAGTCCTTCTTGGAAGAACTTGTATTCTTTCTCTGTGCTTTTGAGACATAAATGTTCTTCCCTGTCTTCTCTGGGAAACTAGCTAATTCTTATGGGGGTAGGAGAGGGGGAGAAGATGCTGTTTGGAAACTAGGTAAATGAAAGAAATCTTAAAAGTCCTCTCTAGAGTTGGAGAGGAAAAGGGAGTTGGGGGAAATCAGAGGGGGAGATGAACCATGAGAGACGGTGGGCTCTGAGGAACAAACTGAGGGTTTGGGAAGGGAGGCGATGGAGGGTTGGGTGAGCCTGGTGGTGGGTATTATTGCACGGAGCAATGGGTATGGTGCACAAAAAATCAATCTTGGAACACTGAAAAAAATAATAAAATTACAAAAAAAAAGTCTTCTCCAGAAATATTAGTAAAGAGTTTAAATCATCTTATCAGTTAATGTGAACTTATTCCATTGCCAGAAATATAATTTGGACCAAATTGTTCTTTTATGAACTAGTGAGTTTCATATTATCACACCCTTCATGACTAAGTTTTTAAAACAAGAACTGAAAGATTTCTGTTTGTATTTGTCTGCATGTTTATCTATGTCTGTGTATGTGTTATAGATGTGTGGTGCTTTTTCTACCTCTGGATGGTATTGCTAAAATTAATTTGTAGAGAGCTCTATTTACTTGGCTGAAAGAAAATGAGGTATTTATATAAATTAAGTATACTCTCAGAAATATAGAAACTAACTCAAAAGTTTTTCAAGTTCATGTGATCTAGAGTAATCGTAAATAAAAACTTACATAAGTTTGTGAGTTTAATTAAAACCAGAATATCTTTAGAGGTATCATCACTAGATATAATGCAGCCATATAACTTATACTCTACCTAGCTTTGCTAGAAGTCAAACACATTATCCCTGTTACAGAATTTATGAGCAAGAAAGATAACTTAAGATGATGGCTAGCTGTTTAAGGTCTTACAAGATTTTTATGAGCAATCTAAACATGATTGTTATGAATAAGTAAATTAAATGGATATAAGTAAATAAAAATTTATTAATGAACTTTTCGACAGTAACAGGATGGGAAATCATCAAGAGGGAGGAAAACCATGAGAGACTCCTAACTATAGGAAACAAACTGCAGGTTGCCGGAGGGGAGTCCAGTGGGGGGATGGGGTAATTGATGGGCATCAAGGAGGGCACGTGATGTGATGAGCACTGGATATAACAAGAAACTGACAATTTACTGAACACTACATCTGAAACTAATGATGTACTCTAAGTTGGTTGTTGAATTTAAATAACAAAATAATAATTATGCTTTGCAATATGTCTATGTAAAAAGAGTTTCTAAGATATTTTTTGGTAACTTGTATCCTTAAAGTTACACTGAGGTAAGTTTAATGATGGATATTCATTTAATACCTTAATCATTCCCAAATGATAAAATACTGAAACATTAATTATTGAAAAAAGTTTATCCACTTTTGGCTTTCTTTTACAGAAGAACTAAAGCTATTTGGGTCTATTAGGAAATATACTTTGTGTCACATTTCTCCAATTTTTCACTAAAATTCAATAAATCTGAGACTTTAACATTACACTGTGATAGGTATACAGACATTACAATGTGATAGGAATACAGACAGAAGAAGAGAAAGAAAGAGAAAAGAAGAAAGCAAGAGAGAAAGAAAGAAAAAGAAAAGAAAGATCTACAGTTTTCTAAAAAACTTCCTTTGAATTATAATTTACAGAAAGCTAGGGAATATATCCAACTATGAAGTGGAGGAAGATAATATAGATACTGCTTAGGCAATTTCTTGTCTGTTATTTAGTCCTTTGCTATTAGATTTACAGTGCTGGTTTATGAACTATAATGATTTATAATTTATAAACATAAATAGATTTTGTTAATTTGGGGATTAAAATTTGGGGATATTGGATATCCCAATATCCCAATATTGGATATTGGATATTTATTAATTTGGGGATAAAATTTAGGGATATTGGAACTAAAGTGAGAAAAATACAACTTGGGCATTTTATAGTTTTCTTTTTGTATAAAATGGAGAAAATCTATTTACATGAATTGAAACTTGCACTGATTTTGACTCTTAAGAAGCGATGTCATGCCAAGAGGCAAAACACAGTTTTTGCTTCTTCAATTTCCTCGTTGTTATCCTTAGCCACACTTAAAGTAGTTCACAAGCTAATTGAAACAGAGACCAATGATAGCAACAACTGTAATTTATATGAAGCTATAGACTTCTCTTGACAAATTCCTTTTGATGAGTTAAAAAAAAAAGCACTTGACATTTTGCCACACAAAAGTTAATTGCTCTCCAGTTCCAATTAGAATGACACATAATTTGAATTGAGTTGCTTAATGTGTTGTTCTAAAGAAAAAAATAAAAAGAAGAAGACATATAACCTGAGGTGACCATGATTTAGTAGTTCATTGCTACAATTCACATAGAGAGCAATAAAACTAGAAATTTCCTGCCTAATGATGACTGGAGATGTCATTCAGGGTAAATTATTAATTTTTTGATGCCAAAGTTCAAGAAGCACCATGTGTTCTAATATTCACTAATACTAGCTTTGGGGGAAGTTTCCTAATTAAAGGCTCATGACAGTGAATCTTAACATTTAGCAATAATAATACTGAAAACTCTGAGAGAAAAGAGGAAAAATTATGCAAAATAAAAAAAATAACATCATTATATTTCAGATTGACTTATTTTCTAATGATCCCTACCTTCGTTTAGCTAATTACAACATATATTGTAAGACAGGAACACAAAAAATGGAGATCACTGTAGGCTGAAGCAGCATGGGAATGGTAGGGATTAAAGTAGACATCAAAAGATTAAATGCAGGCAAAAATACACCAAGCCTTTGTGAATAAACATGGCAAATGGAGGGAAACAACAGCAGATGAAAACTGAGCAACAATTATGAAAATTAATTACATAAAGAAAGCTTTATAATTTTTTTCATAACAGAGTTCTTCACACACACATAAAGAAAGGCAGTACTTTTTCCAAGATTTATCTTATTTTAAAATATATATTTATAGGTTTACTTCCACTTCTTCTCCCCCACATAAATAGTCCATGAGCAACATTATGTAAAACAGCTGGTAGAATAAAAGAGTAAGGCAGAGATTCAGACAAAATGACCACAGATGGGGCCCCAGAGCTTAACTGGTACAAAAAAAGATAGGACAGGTGGCCGCAGGAACCTGCCAGGACAATGGCCCGACTGCTCAGGACCTGATGAGGCAGAGGGTGACAGTGGGTGGGAAGAAGCCCCCTCCTTCCAAGCCTGCTCCTCAAAAGGCAGTGTCAGAGTTCTTTTTACCCAAACCATGGCACTGGATGACCCTGATCAGCAAAGAAGCTAGGGAGAGTGCCCCACGGGCTTCTTTTGGGAATGACAAGGCACCTTTCCATCAGAGAGCATGTGTGTGGGAGGCTAGGAAAAGACCTGTTGAGTAAAACTACTACCCCAGACAGGCATGGAGCCAAGCGATGTTAGCTGGGGGGTGGGAGCCCCATCATCGATGGAAACCAGAGGCACAACTGGAAAATGGGCAGAGGGAGCGAGAACAAGAATGGTGGGCAAGCGGGCCCATTTCTTAAGTGGGAAGAATCAGACTCCAGGCTGCTCAGTCTTTCCATGACCTCCTTCCTGCAGCTCATCAACATGCATGGAAGGAAAACCAGAAAGAGCAATGCAAAATTAAAAGTACTGTCATCCCTAGCTCTACCTGCCCAGGGATTGGGGCAGATCTGGGACAGATGCTGTCTGTGCTACAGTTTAAAGTAGAGTTTAATCCATCTTTAGTTTGTTCTTGTGTTTTCAATATATTTACTTTATTGTATCTGACTGATGATGTAATTACTATGAAAAAAAGATGATCTATTAGATAAGTACATGGTGAGAATAATCTTTGTGTTTCACGTTTCATCGAAGTGGAATATTATATCAAAAGAATCCCAACATTGAAAGTTCATATGTTCCAAAGCTGTTTAAGCAGTCAAATTATGTCATGTTCCCTTTGGAGTTATTGTCCGTGAGAAAATTATTATTAAGATAAGTATCTTAATCATAAAACTCAATCTTAAGCCTGTAAGTAGGGAATGAATTTTTATTTTACAAGGAAGCGGAAATGTTTTTGCTTGTACATTTGAACTATTTTAGGAAACGAATTTATACAAAGGAAGGTGAATATTTTCAAAGGTAGTTTCAATGACTCTATGACAATAAAAATCTCTGAGCAATGGCACAAATCAACAGTCCATCTACTAAACCATTAATAGTAATTTTTGCTTAGATAGAATAAATTGCACTCGGGACCTTCGAATCACATTTCAGAGAACATGGTACAGAACCAGCCATACTTAAATGTTTTCCTGTCACGTAATTTTCCATTTGTAAGCTTTTATTTAAAAGGAAAACATAGGTTGCAGTTAAATTTAATTATATTCAAGTCAATTCAAATGCATTATATTCTCTTAAGGTTATCGTTCTTCTAGGAAATACAGAATGGGGATTTCTAATTGATAAATTTAATCTCTACCTTCAAAAAGAAGGAACATAATATTATAATGTTGGCAAAAAACAGCTAGTTCTTAAATATTAAACATAGGTCTAGGTATGAAATATGAGAAATAAGTAACTTTACTGACTAGTGCATACATATTCTTCAAATGTCTGAATTATCATTCTGCTATGATATCACTTCTAAAAGAACACAACACTTTTAAGGACATAATTTATTTTAATTGTGTGCTGTCAAATGATAAATGTTCAATCAAAACATCCCTGCATTTGTCTTGTTTATATTCTCTTTTAACTCTAGTAAGTTAAGACAAATGCAACTTAAAATACGTCAGCTTTTAATCAATTATTTTTCTTGATTTTGGAGTAACATACTGAATTAACCAAGAGTAATAACACAGATTTACTGAAAGGGAAAACAATACACTGTACGTGTTTTTTGAGGTTAGAGACATATTCGAGATCAGCCTTGTTCAATGCCAAACCAACCTGAAAAAAATGTCAGGTAGTAATATGTACAAAAGGAATGAATAAAAGGAAGTTCTTCTTGTTTTTTGAGGTCTGGCTGCTTATGGATGAGCATTTTGAAGGTTTTTTTTTTTTTTTTTAAGAATATATTTATTTGACAGACAGATCACAAGTAGGCAGAGAGGCAGGCAGAGAGAGAAAGGGGTAAGCAGGCTCCCTGCTGAGCAGAGAGACAATGTAGGGCTTGACCCCAGGACCCTGAGATCATGACCTGAGCCAAAGGCAGAGGCTTAACCCACCAACCCACTCAGGGGCCCCTGGAGAGTATTTTGAATCAAGCATATTCATGTTAGCCATAAAGACCAAGATTCGCATGGAGCTATTAGCTTCACTATTTGAGGGGTGTGTGTGAGAGTGTGTAAAAATTACCAAATTACTATGGGCTAAGGAGGTAATCTTCAAACTCTACTGTTACTACATCTTGTTAATGTGAGGGGAGAAGAAAGAAACATGGATGAAAAAACGGAGGGAAGATTTCAGAATACATATTAGAAAAGGTTAGCGTGTGTGTGTGTGTGTGTGTGTGTGTGTGTGTGTGTGTGAGAGAGAGAGAGAGAGAGAGAGAGAGAGAGAGAATGGAAAGGAGAGAGGAAGCAAAGGACACAGGGAAGGAGGGAGAGTGTTTAAAAAGTGTAATTATGGAAATTTCTCAGAGGTTGTTCTACAGGGATTTTGTTTGCTGATGTAATATTCTCTGGAAATGTTTTCCTTAAAATAATATAGATAAATAGATGCCTGGATTGGTGAAGAGGCCAACTTCCAGGCAGATAAGTTTGGTGAACTCTCAAAGGCCTTTTAAACCATTTTGTTTCTATGATTCTAATTCTATGTTTATATTAGAAGAATAACATACATTCAGAAAATTAAATACTTAAAATTAGGTCCTGTTGGCAGAGAAATCAAGAAAACTGTGCTTTCATTTTCAGTATGAAATGGTAAGAAAGGACTGGAAAACATGTTAACATTTTAAAAGGAAAAATTTTACTTACATTTGGGAGTATGTTTGGATCCCAATGGTCTCATTTCAGCCAAATGTCACCACAGTAAAACTACCCTGGAAAGACATTTGCAGTGAGGAATAGAAAGCTTTGCTGTATTTTAAATGATTTAATTCTATAGGTGGATGGCTCTTGATTGTGTCTTTTCTTTAGAACACATAACAATCTGGTGAAAATTACTCTATCTATTGAATGTAGACTTCGATGCTGGGAATGTAGGTCCGGAATATGCCTTCCTCTCCACCTCCCAAGATTGATAAATGTATTTTTATGTTGTTTAGTTCAGGATGATCTATAAATTGAGAATCCTTACCAGTACTTTAGCTCATCTTGTGGGAAGCCATTAATGTGTTACAGCTTTTAAATATTACTGTTTCTATAATGTTTAAATATTTTGTAATGTTTAAAAGAACAAGGTAAATCCTGCAAACAATATGATCAAATAGGTGGAATGATGTTCATTGTTATGAGTAATTAATTAAACACCAGAAAACAAGAGCAATACAAAGGAACATAGCAGAATATAAATATACAAAACCTAAAAAAAAAAAAAAAAAAAAAAAAAAAAAAAAATTTTTTTTTTTTTTTTTTTTGCTTAAAAATCAAATCCTAGTAAGACTGATCCAGCTGATATGGTTGAGTTAATACCAGCCATGAAAACAATCAGCACTGTTTCAAACCAAACAAATGATGCTGAATTCATTTAGAAGAAACCAAGGGGAACAGCCATTGTGCTGAATCACATTTTTGTGAGAGAGTTTGCTTCGTAAAGAATTAGATCTAAATGTTAGAGTAGTGAAAATTTTAAGAGCGCTGCTTTGCAGTCTGACAGACTGTTCAAATCCTGGCCTATATAAAATGAGAATATAAATATATTCATTGTTGTTTGCATTAGAGATAAGTGATATGCCTACAAAGTCCAGCAAAACTACTGACATAAAGTAGCAACTTGTCTAAGGCTCAAATATACTCCTGCAATTTATCTCCATTGTTGACACTCCTTTTCTTGCCATTTAGTCCCTCATGAAATCCAAGTATTAGACCATAAATTTTCCCCCCAGGTTGTTAGTATTACTCCCTTTCTTTTATGAAACATTCCCAAGACATGATATTATTACCTGCATGAAACTGATACAATTAGAAATTTGTCCATTTCCTGTTCACTTTCATGTGACACATAAAAATATTTAGAAATGACTACAAAGAAACTGAATTGAAAGCATTCATCAAAGAAACTGAAGAATGAAACTGTTTTCATAAAGGTTGATCCCAAGATTATAATTTTTGAAAAACATCCCCACCATAGATGCTGTTCTGGGAGTTTAAGAATATATGATTGAGCTTTATGTGCAATATGGGAAATATAAAAAAATATGGCTGGAAACCTGGACAGATAAATAAAAAGATTGTTTCGCTTGAAAGTTATAGAGAAGTTTCTCTCTTCCAGTCTACGTAGATATTTAAACTCTATTTTCTTAATTCATTTATTTTTGCTTCCCAACATGTGGCTTCACAGTATGCTTGTTAGTGCTGAAGGATGTCTTTGCTAAACCTTTTTAGGGGGTGTGAGGGAAGAGTCTTTAATTAGGAACCAATATAAACAGACTGTCAATACTTGAGGTGCACTATTCAGAACAGCTCATAATTAGGTCCTTAGAGAACATGAAGCATTATACCATTATTTTCTAGGAACGTTAACGCTCACCTACTTTTTTCTATCCACTTTCAATATTCTTATTACATTGCACAGTATCGTACTGAACTTTTAACTTCTTCACATTTGTTCAAACCTTTGCCTTTTTTGTCTCTCCCCTCTCATTCCAAGTGCCCCCCTGGTAACAAACTTACAATGCTCCCCAATTAGTAAATGAACAACTCTTATCTAGTTTTCTGGACTAAAGAGAAAGCTGATGAGTCTCAGCATAGACTACTCATACATTTTCTTCACAATTCTTGGTCACATTTAATACGGTTTGAAGACACTTTTCTTCATTTAAGTAACATGTGAACATATGTCCCTAATGAACCAATTCTCTTTTAAGGAAGTTAATGTTAGGAATTCAAAAAGTTGAGCTATAAAGAATGAAATTGTCATTCTATCTGTGTATTTTGAATCCAGTGAATTTTTTTCTTTTTAAATTGTATAGGTGTCACTGCCAATATAATGTTTGAAAATGCTACTGCTTCTGGGAAGAACACTATAAATGTTGACAACTGAGCCTGTAACTCCTTAAGCCATTACTTCAAGACAGCTGCTGCTAGTTCAGCAGTGCATTCAAAATATGTTTCTCTCAGTACGGTTTCACATTTGTTTACATCATAGGCTTCTGGATACTGGCTGGATAATCCTTCTGTGACTGACACGTTTCTGTGCTGAGACTTTGAAACCAAAAGCCATCAAGGGTCTGTCTGATGCATGCATACATGAAGAATAAAGCACTGATCTTGTGCTCGTCTCTCACACTCATTTTACTTAATGTACAAATGTCCAACATGTTTACCATAATAAGAATAATTTTTTGTGAGAGGGTAAATAAATTTGTCTTCAGAAAGCTTCTACTTTCTTAAATGCATAGCAGAAATTTGCTTCCTATTTTCTAATTAAGAAATCCGATGAGCTTTCTTCAGTTTTTAACTGTTTTCAACTCTGTATAACATTACTTCTAGGTTATAATTTCCACTTCAAACTATAAATTTTCCTATCTCCTTCTCTTTTGCTGTTTCCTTATCTTTCTGTAATTTAGCTAAAAAAACCTCTCAGACTCTCCCTGTTTTCTTCTTCCAACCTAATT
The DNA here is from genome assembly GCF_002288905.1 of Enhydra lutris kenyoni. Lineage (NCBI taxonomy): Eukaryota > Metazoa > Chordata > Mammalia > Carnivora > Mustelidae > Enhydra > Enhydra lutris. The sequence continues at coordinate 37,705,509 of NW_019154099.1, read as the reverse complement.
ACTTGAGTTCTGTGCATGGTTCCACCCCGTGACAATTACTACATCTCATGTCAATATCCTACAGTGCTGCATTTTGATTTTCACCTCAGCATATCTCAGTTCCTAATATTATTGATTATCCTAAGAATATCTCTTAACTTCTAGTTATGTGTTCTCAAATCTCAAATCTTTTTTGATATTATTTAATAGGATCTTATTCTCTTGTCATATGGGAAAAATCTGAGAAATTTCCCTTGGCCCCTCTGCAAACTATTAGCTACCTTCAGTTAAATTTAACCATTTTTAATAGTGCCTGCACTTTCTCTTCTGTATGCACTCTACTACCTTTCTCAGTTAAGTGGCCAGCACCTTTTCATAGGTCCATAGGCAAATGTCACACCCTAGTTCCCTTCAAAATGTATATGCAAAAATCAGACATCTTTTCTCCCATTTCTATCGGGGTCCTGGGATCAAGCCCCGCATCGGACTCTCTGTTCAGCGGGAAACCTGCTTCCCCCTCACTCTCTCTGCCTGCCTCTCTGCCTAATTGTGATCTCTGTCTGTCAAGTAAATAAATAAAATCTTAAAAAAAAAAAAAGAAAGAAAGAAATAGATGCTTATTAGACAGTCATCAATGGATAATATTGCTGTCTTGGTCCCTATCTCTCAGGGTTAGTGGAAAATGAAACTTAACTAAATGAAATCAACTAAAAACTAAAATAATCAACTAAATTTTTCTGACATTTTAAGCCTCTGGAGGAATAAATATGACCTCCGATTTAAGTTAGAGATCTTCAATAATGACTGACAGTGAGAAAATAAATGCAGTGTGGTATTTTATGGGTCTGTGAATTTTTTTGTGGGAGAAATTATGCATGTTATATTTAGATGTATCTTTAGAAATTTAGATGTGTATTTATGTGAAATTTAACTCCTTAAGGAAGATTTTACCATTGCTGACTGAAACCAGAAATGCATTAGAGAAGATATAAATAATGCATTCTTCCACTATTGCTCCCCACCTACATGCATGCTGTTTGATAAAAGTTCAGTTTTTCCTCTCTTAGCTTTTTCTAAAGGAATTGCTCAGTACTATCATCCTGGTAAATTCCAGTTATTACTGGTCATTCATAGATTTAAGAATGCGATTTACAGAGTATTTCATTGTGGCCAAGCCCTCCTGGCTGTTATAAAACTGAGTAATAGTTTGACACGGGCAACGTTGATGCATATGTCAGCACTTTCTTCCCTGGATATTTCCACTCCTATTTCTTCCATGGCCATACTGTTCCTTGGTCACCACTGAAACACTTTTTTCCCCATACTACTCTGGAATAAGTAGTGCTTTCAACAAACTTGACTTTTACTGTCATCTGCCAACTGGCCGTTTGTTTACTTCTTCACATTATGGCTACTGGAACTTTTAGCGGGAGGTGCCACCATTTCTCAAACCAACGTATAAAACTTGATTGTTCTTATTTATTGTTTCTTTTGGATTTCCTTCTGTGGGCTAGACCCGGACATAAATGAGTCTATGTTTCAGTCTTGGGAGAGTTAATGGCTATTCATTTCTTTCCCTGTTAATTAACCTTTGAATAATGTGCGGGTTGTGAGTGCTGACTTATGCAGCCAAAATATCGATGTATAATTTTTGACACCCTGAAACTAAACAACTAATAGTCTACTGTTAACTAGAAGCCTTACTGATAACAAAACAGCCAATTAACAAATATTTTGTGTTATATGTATTAGATACTGTATTCTTATAACATTAGAGAAAAAAATATTAAGAAAATTTTAAGAAAGAAAAAAAAATGCATTTACAGTCCTGTAGTATAAAACAAAAATCCATAAATAAATAGACCAGCACAGTTCAAACTCATATCGTTCAAAGGTCATCTATATATTTAGTGAGCTCTAATTAAATATAAAGCCCTAGTCTAGTTACTCTGTTTCTTGACAATAAGCTCAGTAAGAGTTGGAACCATGTTAAGTCCCACCTATTTCATGGAATTGAGCCCCAAAATGACTCTAGTCATTATTGGGGTTAATCTAGTGATAGAGATAAATGCTAATTAAAAATAAATTTAAACAAATTCTGTATCAGAGAAGCTTATAATGCAATAAGCCTATTTTGGGGAAAATGAACCAGTTAAGGGGAACAGGAAAGACTTCTCTGAAAAGCTGAGCCCACATATCAGACAGTAAGGATGTACATGTTTTAATTTAGATGAATAAGAGAGAAGACTCTCTTTGTAATCTAGAGAATGTGTTGGGGAGGGAAAGACTAAATGGATGCAGGTAGATAAAACAAAGGGTTATTTGAAATATAACTGGGAAATGACAATAGCTTGGGAGGGTGATTTTGGTGGTGAGGAATAATGGTGGGTTTGAAGGACTATCTTGAAGCTCAGGTATGAGGGCTCATGTGGGTGGCAAGGACTCTGGTGAAGAAACCCTTCTCACTATCCTCAACTTAATTCTTCGGAGTTAAAAAAAAAAATAATTGCCTTTTCTTTTCTAACTAATTTTTCTCCCTTACTCATCTCCAAATCAATTAACTAATTTAAAGGTTTATATTTCACAATGACATGTTTGCTTCTTGGTATTTTCATTCTTCTTTTCTTTATGATCAGTATCCTTTCATCTTGGTATTAATTCGTGTCTATTGAAGGGAATTTAATGTTACTTTAGTTTTCATTAAAAAGCTGTTGCATATTACTACCGGTCAAAGAGCAAGGTTGGGAAGAATCCTAGAAATAACCATCTTTGCATGTAGAATTCTGTGGGCTGTGACAGATCTATAGATGAGGAAACCTATTATTATAAATATATGCCTTCATAACAACCTAAGCCCCTAAACTGTACTAGGGCTAGAAAGTAAAGGCATTTAGCAAATTATATACAGTCATTAGAGGGCCTGCCCACTTGAACCAATTAGCCCTACATGGGGCCATATCAAACAAGACAGTTTCCCTTTTTTCACATATTCCATTGAGAAAGATTCTTGAACTACTTTTTAAAAAATACTTTTACAGGGTGCCTGGGTGGCTCAGTGGGTTAAGCCACTGCCTTTGGCTCAGGTCATGATCTCAGGGTCCTGGGATCGAGTCCCGCATCGGGCTCTCTCAGCAGGGAGCCTGCTTCCCTCTCTCTCTCTCTCTGCCTGACTCCCCATCTACTTGTGTTCTCTCTCTGTCAAATAAATAAATAAAATCTTTAAAAAAAAATACTTTTACAATTCAGATATTACACATATAGGGTAATAGCTTTTAAGTAAGAGTTAACCAATTTTCACAAATGTCACATTACTAAGGAAAGTAATAACCCATAATGGTACAGTAAATAAGTTCATGGATTAAGGCACTCAAGACCAATATTTTGATGAAAAAGATCTTGATAACTTAAAACATGCTCAAATTGTGATAGTATTATTTCCTATGGATATACAGGAAGTCATTAATATCTAAAAATATTTACCACTACCTATAGTTTATCATGCCAAAAGAAATATGTCTGTGTTTTAAAATATAAATATACCCCTTACATTGTAATAGTTTTCTTCAAATCAAACATTTGGTGTTAGCTAAATGTAATGCTGTTTTAATCTTAAGAGTAGCTGACATATTAACTGGTATTTCCTATTCCAGGAGGGTAAAAAAATCATTGAAATTAATGTGGAATTACAGATATTCTAAGAATTTTCATAATTCATATAGAAAACCCATTACTATTTCCTGCTGAGCTAGAGAACAGGAGGAATGGTATTTTTACAATGACTATTAGGATGAACAGACATAGAATTTGCAATTCAATGCATTTGAATTCATAAGTCACATTTGTATCACAATTTAAGCTTTGTAAAATGCTCAGAACTCAATATTAGAAATGTTTTTTAGTTATGGATCTTAATAGTTTTAAAATATATTTTATTTTACTGATAGCAATATGGATTACTTCCTGAATTTCTTTCAATTGTATTAAGTTATAAGTAGTGGATATAGAAGCCAAACTAAAAGGTTTCAAGTTGTTGCACAAAACTTATCTCCAAAATACATGAGTAATAAATGCAGTATCTAATCTTGGAATTTATCTCCATGTTTGAAATTCTATTTTCTTGTATGCAATTCTTGCTTAATAGCTTAAACATAATTACACTATTTTATACTTCTAGCATATACTTTTAAAATGAAGCATTCTATGCTGCAAAATTATTTGCTTATACCACTATTAATTATCTAGTTCTTTCCTGAAATGTGTCAATCAGTTTTCTCAATTATGTTTGTGGTCTTCGTCATTCAATTTATTTTCCTCTAATACTGATTTCTTAGACACTTGATAAAAATGATTAATTTTCTCTTCACCCACTCAGGAGAAACATTAATTTCTTCATTAATCAGTACTCAACTTAAAATTTTAAATCTATTTCTTTACTTTTCTAAAAGAATAATAGAGGATAATAAGTTTTGATAGGACATCTCATAAATGTCTTGGCCATTTTTTTCCCATAATGCAGCATCCATAATTTACTTAATTCTTTTTTCCTTTCCCAGTTTTTAGTTTTAAGCATTCAAGCCATTCATGAAGAGAGAATCAGTGAGGATGAAGGGATGTTGGGCCTTGCCCAAATATTGGAGGCATATTGACCTGGAGACACATGCTTGTCTTGCTAACTACTAGATGTTTAAACTGGGAAAACCATTTTCATTTTAACACTTCAGTATTCTTCTCTCTGAAATGCAGAAAATATCTGACTTGAAGTATTACTCTGAGGATTAGAGGTAATTTATTATAACATACTTAGCAAAATGTCTGGCTAAGAGAAAGTGCTCAATAAATGCTTGCTTTTTGTATATTTGTTTATTTTCTTAAGAAGCTCTTCTGCTCTGGAAATCACTCACAGTTTTATTGCCATTTTGGAGCAAATTTAATAATGCATGCATATGATAAAAGATTCCACTTTAACAGCTGTCTTCATTTTAAGCACAACTAATTGCAAAAGTTCATGAATAATATTGATAGTCAGAAAGCAGCATATTGATGCTGTTATATGTATGCCATAGTGCCAGAATGATATTTATGTATTCAGTGTTGGGGAGACAGCTGTGGAGATTGCAAAAGAACCCTCTTGAAGTCAGTGTTTCGTTTAAGGCCAAGTTAATTATTCTCAAGGCTTAAGTATCTTTAAAATATACTTTTTAAGGAAACATTTATTATTTTGAATGCAAGAGCAAAGGTACCTTACATTTTTTTACCTGCCTTTTAAAAATGTTTTTAAAGGAATCATTGTATATTTTATCATATCTTTAAGTAAAAAGTGGGGACATTTGATCAAATAAACTACCAGAAACTTTAAAACAATGAGTTTCAAAAATATAAAAAATATTGACAAATGAGGGTAAATGTGATCCAATTTCAAAATTCATCTCGCTAGATTGGAAAAAATATTTTCTTTCTTATCCTCTTCAGTGCAAAAAAATAACTTCATTTATAAGACCTTTAATTTGATTTTCAAAATACAGTGACAAATTTGTCCTTTGGTCTTTGAATTATAGAAATCATCCAAATTAAAAACAGAGAATTGTATTCTTAGAATTTATAAACAAAATTACTGGAAAAATATTCTGTTTGAAATATAATCACTTTGATTTACCTTTCATTTTTTTTAAGATTTTTTTATTTATTTGACAGACAGAGATCACAAGCAGGCAGAGAAGCAGGCAGAGAGTGAGGAAGAAGCAGGCTCCCCACTGAGCAGAGAGCCCAATGTGGGACTCGATCCCAGGACCCTGGGACCATGATCTGAGCCGAAGGCAGAGGCTTTAACCCACTGAGCCACCCAGGCGCCCCTACCTTTCATTTTTTTATTATGTTCAGTTAGCCACTGTATAGTACATCATTAGTTTTTGATTTGTGTTCAATGATTCATTTCAGAAGAAGAACATGCTTCATCAAAATAGTTTGATATACCTTGACAAATATTTTGCAATAATGATTTATGTTTAAGACAATATGTTTATTACAACTGACATACACTATTTTAAGGTAACATTTTGGAATTACATAAAAATGTGAATAACGATATCTCCTGAAAGTTGTTTAGAATGGTGTTTTTATTTCAGTTTTTTGTATTTTTAAAGACATCGAAATTACAGAATCTGTTGTGGTTATTAATTTTGAAGTTCTATATTTGGAAAAAAGGGAAAGGAGAAATCTAATTAGGAATCTAATACATCAGTGATTGAATGACTTCCTTACTTGATACAACCAGTAGTTGGATTTTTTAGTGTTTTTGTAAGTGTTCTTAAACATTTCCATTCCTATGTGCATATTCAATTCCTCAGACTGAATTATACAGTCTTTTACTTTTATCTCTCTCACTATGATTTCTAATCATAGTGATCAAGTGTTGATATGGTTAGACATTCAATAACTTCTGCTTTCTCTCCAAAAGCAACATTTTTTGTTATTTCACTTTTTTGTTTTACCTTATAAATCATCATCGAGATGTAATTTATATAACATAAAGTGAACTAATTTTAATTATAGAGTCCTATGAGTTTTGACAAATGCATTTGATAAGTATCATTTAGCCATCAGAACAATGCAGATGCAATATTTTCATCACCACAAAATTTTCTTTTGCAGTCAATCTCCCATATCCTCAGCCCTAGGCAACCACAAATCTGTTCTCTGTCACTGCAGAATAATTTCGACTATCCTAAAACTTCATATAAATGGAATAAAACAGCATGTGCTACTTTCTATAGGGATTCTTTGACTTAGAACAGTGCTGTTGAGAGTCATCCATGTTGCTGAATGTATGCAGTTAACTTGTTTTCTTTTATTGCTTGGTAGTACCCCATTTTATAAGTACATGGAAATTTGTTTCTTCATTAATTGACGATATTTAATTTTACTTTCTCTGCTTTGGGGGCTATTATTAATTATAAACCAACATTCAGGATGCAGAGTGCCTATTCTGATATCTTCTTTTGCCTATTCTGAGTTCAGAAGACATATGTCATATAATGATGTATATAATGTCATACAATGTCATATAATGATGACATTATACTACTAAGTATTCTCTTAAGAATAGCTTTGGGGGCTATTATTAATTATAAACATCCACATTCAGGATGCAGAGTACCTATTTTGATATTTTCTTTTGCCTGTTCTGAGTTTAAGGATTCTTAATATACTCCAGATAAAAGTACTTTTAGGAGCACCTTTGACGAACAGATTCTAATTTTGAGAAAGTACATACACCATTTGAATAATTTATCACACAGACTGTGAGAAAATATTGAAAATAGATACATCTGAAAAAAAGGTTTGGTTCCAGAATATATAAAGAATCCCTATAATCTAATCTTAAGAAGCTAATAAACCAAATGCATAATGTACCTTCCTATTTTCTTAAGTGTCTGTCACAGAATAGAAGTTTCTTGTGTGCATGTGTGTGCGAGAGAGAGAGAGAGAGAGAGATTTGTCATGGATCTTTACCCCAAATTTTCTCCTATGTAGTGTTATAGAAGGTATATAATTCTAGCATTTACATTTAGGTCTATGAAAATTTCAAAGTAATATTTCTTTATCATAAAATAAAAACTGCTATTCATTTTTCTCCACATAGGTGTTAATGAGTTCTAGTGATTTTGTTGAAAATATTTACCTTGGCATACCTCTGAATTATCAATTGTTCATACACTGCAGGTCTATTTCTGGGTACTACCTACTTCCATTAATCTGTATCTATGTTTATGCTTATTCCAGTACTTGAGTACTGGAACTTCATTGAAAGTCTTAAAATTGGGACATGTGGGTGGCTCAGTTGGTTAAGCGACTGCCTACGGCTCAGGTCATGATCCCGGAGTCCCACATCAGGCTGCCTGCTCGTCAGGGAGTCTGCTTCTCCCTCTGACCCTCCCGCTTCTCTTGCTCATTCTCACTATCTCATTCTCTCTCTCAAATAAATAAATAAAATCTTTGAAAAAAAAATTTCAAATGTTTAAAAAAAAGAGAGACTCGAAAATTTTTTAAAAAAGTCTTAAATTAGGGAATGTAATTCTTCCAACATTTCATTTTTTTCCCTAAAAAAGTTGTGGTTTTTTGTTTGATTTTTTTTTTTACTACTCTAGTTGTTTCTAGAATTTTATACATAAATTTTAGAATCAATTTGTCAATATCAAAAAGAAAAATACCTGCTTTGGGGTGGATGGTATTAGTATCTTAAAACTATTTTATCTTGGAGAATGACTTCTAGAATGATGTCATGATAAACTTCATGGAATATCTCTCCAGATAAACAACCATAAATACATGTGAATTTAATAAAAACAAATTAAAATCTCTGAGAACTATCTTACTGTGATACCAAAAAAAAAAAAAAAAAAAAAGGAAGAAGAAGAAGAAGAACTACTTATTCAAGAATATTTGTTACATTTGGATAGGATCAGCCAGTGTCCTCTGAGCTAAGACCTGTTCCTTCCCTCCACAGCTCAGCAGGATAAACCTCTATTTTGGTCAGTGTAGACAAGGACAAAGGCAACAATGACAACAATCCAGAGTTGTTACAAAGTAGTACCTAAAATGTCAGATTGGCAAATTTTCTTAAATTATATGACAAACGCAGTGAAAGGGGAAAGTGCAAATCACATAGGAGGAAAAAAACAGGCAACAATAACGGCCATTGAGACAGCCTACGTGTCAAGCTTAGGAGATGAATAACTACCTTAAAGAAGCTATTATAATTAAGTTAAAAGAACTCAAAGGAGTCATACTTAAAAAAGTAAAGGATGTTACAAGGACAACCTGCAACAGAATACAGCATATCAATAGACATGGTGATTATAAAAGAACTACCCTGAGACTCAAGTAGAAAAATACAAAAGCACAATTAAAAAAAAAAATACGAGAGTCACTAAATAGTAAAATTGAGCTAGCAGAAGAATCAGCAAACTTGAAGTTAGATCAATAGAAATAATGCATCTAAGAATCAAAGAGAGGGGGCGCCTGGGTGGCTCAGTCGTTAAGCCTCTGCCTTCAGCTCAGGTCAGGATCCCAGAGTTCTGGGATCGAGCCCCACATCGGGCTCTCTGCTCAGTGGGGAACCTGCTTCTCCCTCACCCCTACTTGTGTTCCCTCTCTCGCTGTGTCTCTCTGTCAAGTAAATAAATAAAATCTTTTTTTTAAAGATTTTATTTTTTTATTTTTTTATTTATTCATTTGACAGACAGAGATCACAAGTAGGCTGAGAGGCAGGCAGAGAGAGGGGTGGGGGGAAGCAGGCTCCCTGCTGAGCAGAGAGCCCGATACGGGGCTCGATCCCAGGACCCTGGGATCATGACCTGAGCTGAAGGCAGAGGCTTTAACCCACTGAGCCACCCAGGCGCCCCAGTAAATAAAATCTTTAAAAAAAAAAAAAAAGAATCAAAGAGAAAAATAAAGAGAAATTAACAACGTTTGAGAAATATGGAATTTCATTAGACACACTAACATAAGTTTAACTGGAGTTCCAAGAAGAAAGAATAGAATGAAAGAACCCCCCCCCAAAAATATTCAAAGATAAAATGGCTGAAAACTTTATAAATCTGATGAAAAACATTAAGTCTAATACCTAAGGAGCCCAATGATCTCCAAGTAAGGCAAAGAGATCCATATCCAGATACATCATAGGGGGTAAAGTATTTCAAGAGAAAGGCAAAATCTTGAAAGCATCAAGCAAAAAATGACTGATCACTTACAAGGAAACCCAATAAAATTAACAACTGACATTTCATTAGAAATAATGGAATCTAGAAGGTTGTGAGTTGACATATACAAAGTATAAAAAACAAACTGTCAACCAAAAATCTTATATCCAGGAAAACTATATTTCAAAAATGAAGGCAAAATAAGACATCCTCAGAATTTGTTGGTGACTGATATGACTACAAAAAGTACCAAACAACATTCTTTTGGATAAATAAAGTGACCTAAGACTATAAATCAACTCCATTAAAAAAAAGAGAGAGAGAGAGCGCACTGCTAAAAGTGATTATGTAACTCCAAAAGACAGTAAAAATGTGTACTTCTCCTTTCTTTCCTTAACTGATCAAAACCTATATAAAACAATATGTACGTAATTATACTGTTGGGTCCATAATATGTAGACACATAATATATTTGACAACAAACTGTTGTCAATAACAAATTGTTATTGCCAAATGATAACAAAGCACAAAGAAAGTGGATTTGAACAGAGCTATTGGAGTATGGATATATAGCAGATGGTGACTAAATTGCACAGGAAGCAATTAAGAGAAACAGAGAAGAGTAAATAAAAAAGTTAATATAACAAAGCATCTTTTCTAATGTGTCTTGAATGATATAAAATCACATAAAGTAAAAATTAGAACAATATGGTTTTGAGTTTACAATGAATTTAGAATATGCATAATAACAGTACAACAAAAGGGAAAGAGGGATAGAGTTGTATAGTAATAACATTTCTACATTATACTGGATATGTTAGCATAAATCTGACACATAATCTGATAAACTAAGAAGTATATTTTAAACTAAAGATCAACCACTAAGAAAAAGATTCAAACTAATATAGTGCAAATGTAATTCAAGGAAGGAAAACATTATACTAGTAAGTATACTCTTAAGAAAAAATAGAGGAAAGAAAGAATAGAGGAATAGAAAGGATGTGACACATACAAAAAACAAATCAAAATGGCAGAAGCAAATCCACCTTTATCAATAACATCTTACATTCCCACTAACAGTATATAGGGTTTCAATCTCCACATCCTTGACAAATCTTAACAAATAATAATATAATAGCCATCTTAACAGGTGTAAGATGTGATTTTGATTTGCTCTTCCCCACTCATTAGTTAAGTTGAGCATCTTTTCACAAATCATTGTGCTATTTGTATGTCTTGTTGGGAGAAATGTCTATTCAAGTCTTTTGCCCATTTTTAATTGGATTATTTTTTATTGTAGGAGTTCCTTATATATTTTGGATATTAACCCCTTATCATATTCATAGTTTACAAATATTCTCTCCAATTCTGTCAGTTGCCTTTTCATTCTTATTTTTTCCTTTGCTGTGCAGAATCCTTTTATTTCTGATGCAGTCTCACTTTTCTAATTTTTGTTTTTTTTAATCTGGGCTTTTAGAAGTATATACAAAAGCCACTGCTATGATCAATGCCATGAAACTTTACCCCTATGTTTTCTTTGAAGATATGCATAATTTCAGTTTTTATGTTTAAGCCTTTGATTCACTTTAAATTGATTTTTGTGAGTGAGGTAAGAGAAGCATCCGATTTCATTATTTTGCATATGGCTATCCAGTTTTCCTGACACAATTTATTGAAGACTATCCTTTCTCCATTACGCATTTTAAAAAGATTTTATTTATTTATATGACAGAGAGATAGAGAGAACCAGAGAGCACAAGTGGATGGGGGTGGGGGAACGGCAGAGGGAGAAGAAACAGCAGGCTCCCCACCTAGCCAGTAGCCCTATGTAGGGCTTGATCCCAGGACTCTGAGCTGAAGGCAGATGCTTAACCAACTGAGCCACCCAGGTGCCCCTCCACTGTGTATTGTTGGCACTCTTATCAAAGATCAGTTAACTGTATATGCTTGTGTTTACTTGGGAGCTCTCTACTGTGTTCTATTGGTATATATGCCTGTGTTTATGATAATACCATACTGTTTTGATTACTGTAGTTTTATAATATACTTTGAAATGAGGTTATATGATGCCTCCAGCTTATTTTTTCCCAAGGTTGTTTTGGCTATCCAGGGTCCTCTGTGATTCCATATGAATTTTAGGATTGTTTTTCTCTATTCTATAAAAAATGCCATTGTGAATATGATAGGGATGACCCTGAATTTGTAGAAAGCTTTAGGTAGTATGGGCTTCTTAGCAATACTGAGTATTTCAATACATGAACACACAATAACTTTCCATGTAATTGAGTTTTCTTTAATTTCTTCCATCGGTATTTTATAGTTTTCATTGTACTAGTCTTTCACTTTCTTGGTCAAATTTATTCCTAAACATTTTATTCTTTCTGATGTTATTGTAAATGGGATTGTTTCTTTATTTCCATTGTTGGTATGTATAAACACAATCGATTTTTGTATGTTTATTTTGTATTCTTTAACCTCATTGAACCTGTTTATTATTTCTAATAAAGAAATAAAAGGCATCCAAACAAGAAAGGAAAAAGAAAAACTATCTGTTCACAGATGACATATCTTACATTTAGGAAACTGTAAAGACTAGAGAGAATAGCCCTAACATTAAGGCCAATTGGTATCATTATTTAAATGTGAACTTTCTCAGGACTCTATTGAAATTTTCAATTATATACAGAATCTCTCCACTACGGCTGATCAGAACTTGATTGTTCCTATTCTGTGTGCCGTCTCGGAATTGATTCTTCAGATTATAGTCCTTTGGCAGCTACCTTTGCCCAGTAGCTTTTTCTGGTACCCTCCTAAAATCTCACCTTACACATGTGCAGTTTCTTTTCCAGCCAAAGACTCAAGTGATTTCGCTACAAAAATCTTTTAAGCCCTTTCTCTGAGTAGCTCCCTTCTGTCCAGTATTGTTCCTGCGGATTCCAGGCACTCTAGCATCCTTGCATTTTTTATTTCTGTATCTACTCAGCAAAACCTTCCCTCTGCTGAATTCCCCATCTGTGCACTGCAATTTGGAGAAGGCTTCCAACAAGAAAGACAGGTGGTTGTAGAATTCACCTTGTTTGACTATCCCACTCATTGATATCAGGACATAAATGGCCTTTTCCCAATGTGTGAAAAGAGTTATTTCATATATCTTTCCAGTTTTTGTTACTGTTGTTGTTGTATAGTGTAGCAAGAAAGAATCTAGTCTTGGTAACATTATAATAGCTAGAATCAAAGGTTTTTCTCCTATCCAAATTTTGGTGTCCAAAGATACTTATACCTTTGTCCAAAAAAAACTCATCATGTGTACATAAAATTAGAAAAGGACTCACTCTCTGAGTTTTATTTCCAAATACCCTTGGCTCAAAATAGCAACAAACATCAAATTTACTAGATGGAAAACTGATGCCACAATCCAACCTGACATTATCTTATGTTTGCAGTTTGCATAATTCCAGACAAATAATTGTCATATAACTTAATCCTCCAAAACTCTCAGAGTTATTATTATATTTTTGTACATGATATACTGCAATCTGTGGGATAGCAATACTATTTTAGGATTAGGGAAAATGCAGGGACAAGTTAAATAAAGCATTCATAACTGTAAAGGAGTCATAAATAGTTTCTTCTTTCTGCAGTTATAAAACATACATGGCTTATGTGTGTTCATGCACACTCATATACACACAATACTCTCACTCATTAATACCTTATGCCAAAAAAAAGTTAATAAATAATGAAATTTCTTCTCAGTCCTCAGCCTAACTACCATCATTTTCCTGTTTGCTTGGTAAAGTTAGTTGACTCTGGTTATGACTCTATCAACACATTTTACTGTCAATCTGGAATATTTCTCTAATGACACAGATTTTCAAACAAAGCCATCTGCATTTCTTTCTACCAGGCTGCATATTTTACAAGAATTATTTTGGTCTTAAATTTAAATAATAGCAGGGCTTAGCATGTGTAGTCTATGAAATTTAAACTAATTTTAAAAATTTAACATATGAGCTGTAATATATGAATTAATAAGATATAAGTTCTAAAGTAATTCCCAGTTCCAAAATTGTTGCATTTTAAAAGTTCAGACTAAAACATAATTTAAACTCTGATATATAATCTAAATCTTATTTTGTGCATTTGTATGTGTCCACAGTGAAACAGAATTTCAGTTATATTTGCAGGACAATTTGACTAACCTCAGTTTATCATCTCTCTGTTATAGTTATTCAAACATTAAACTTTTTGAGATGAATTTTTACTTAAAGTAAAAATAATAATGTTAACTAGGTATATATGTGTGTGTGTGTGTAAACAAGCATTATAATATAATCACTAGTATCTTAAAAGTCACTTGGCCCAAAAATCAGGAATCTGACAGCCACCCTTGCTAGATTTCTATGCACTCCTTAGAATATAATGGGCAATGGGAAAGTCTAAATTTGTGATTATATCTCTCATGACAGAGTGGGTGAGTTGATTCTCTACCTCAGACCTCTACCAGGTTCACTGCTTTAAGGAGTCAGCTCTGGCTGGTTTCCATGGAGCTTTGCAAAAGGTCAACTTCTATATTATTGGTCTTGAAAAAAATGAATCCCTTCTCTCACAATACTGGTTTTAAAATCTTCTATAGTACCAACTATTTGCAGCTTTTCACACTTGCAATTTGTTTAATGATTTTGTGCTTCCATAGTGTCTGTAAAATAAAGCTAATATTATTTCCATCTTAATCTTTACTGTAGCATAAACAATGTTAATGTTTCTATATTGTGTGTACAAGGTATAATTTTTTTTTCATTTTTTAAATTTATTTTCAGCATAACAGTATTCATTGTTTTTTGTACCACACCCAGTGCTCCATGCAGTCCGTGCCCTCTCTAACACCCACCACCTGGTTCCCCAACCTGAGTGAAATAAGTCAAGCAGAGAGAGTCAATTATCATATGGTTTCACTTATTTGTGGAGCATAACAAATAGCATGGAGGACATGGGGAGTTAGGAGAAGGCAGTTGGGGGAAATTGGAAGGGGAGGTGAACAATGTACAAGGTATAATATTACCAGTAGTTTTAATATTTAAAAATTTATCAAGTTATTTCTATATTAGATATTTAGCTAAAAATTTATCAAGTTATTTCTATATTAGATGTTTAGCTTTTCTGATTTTTAATATTACAGAAAATACTGTAGTAAAATATACCGGTTGATTTATTGAATCAACCCTTTAAATAAAACATGGTGTAGTCACAAAGGGAAGATAAGAATAAGCAATAAAATCAAACAAATCTAAGCTAAAATTATGAATCAGTTCTTGACTAGCTGCATGAACTTGGGAGCTTTTTCCTACTTAAAAATATCACTTACGTTCAGAATCTGAAGAACTCTCCTTGTGGTAGTTATTATATTTAAAATATCAAATCACACTTGATGCCTAATGAATGTACTCAATAAATGATATGCATTATAATATCATGGGTTAAATTCCTAGAAGAGGGGTGCCTGGGTGGCTCAGTGGGTTAAAGCCTCTGCCTTCGACTCAGGTAATGGTCTCAGGGTCCTGGGATCAAGCCCTGCATTGGGCTCTCTGCTCAGGGGGGAGCCTGCTTCCCCCCCACCCCCCGCCTGCCTCTCTGCCTACTTGTGATCTCAGTCTGTCAAATAAATAAAATCTTTAAAAAAAAAATTCCTAGAAGAAATTGTATTCAAATTTAAATAAACTATTTACATTCCTTACAGTATTTTTACAAATCACTTTACAAAGAAGCTATAAAATTTTTAATGGCATTGACTATAATGTTTGAATTCTTTTCTTTCTTTTGTTTGCAATTGATGTTACTATTTTTATTTTTCAGAAAGATAGTTGTTTAATTTTCTGTATATATTTGAATCTTTTAAAAGAGAAACAAAATGTAAGAGGACTGTTATTGAATTAAACTGATAGTTATTTTTTTATGGAATTGAAAAAACTCATAAATCTGCATACTGACATAACTTTTATGTGTGTGCAGTCAGTTCCACTGTGATGAGATACACACATTTACGAAAAACTGACATGACTGAAGTGATTTAAAAATAAAGCTAAAGAGGTCACTATAGAGCAACTGCCTTAACCTGCCTGCCTGAACTGGGCCAAAATCTTTGGATTGGGCAATATGGCTATTGTTTGAAGCAATTCTTTGACAAGTCAGCAGAATGGATGTCCTAATCATGAGACTGATGACTGTGGGCTTTCTAAAGACAGAATCAGAAGTCAATCAATGTATGACCCAGAGTAGCTGAGCTTGTTAACACCCATAGAAAACATTTTTTCTTCTTTTCAAATCATATAATTGCACCCCTTCTTTTTCTTCCTAACACCCTCTGCTTTCCCCTACAAGCAGGACACTACTTAGGTTTCTACTAGAATCTGTGTTCCCCGAATTGCAATTCTTTAGTCCCAAATAAATGCTCGTTATTATTATAGCTATTCATTTTCAGGTTAAAATCTATATCTGTAAAAAAAAAAAATGCCATTCCATGCAAAATTGTACAATAAAAATCCAAGAACTATAGGAAAAAATGATGTTAGAACACAGAACAATAACAAACAAAAAACAAATAAAAAACACCACAGGACCAAAAAGCAACACCACCACCAACAACAAACCCACTTCATTAATGACAGACAAAAATAAATACAGAAATTTGGGGCACCTGGGTGGCTGAGTTGGTTAAGCGTCTGCCTTCATCTCAGGTCATGATCCCAGCATCCTGGGATCTAGCCCCACATCAGGCTCCCTGCTCAGTGGGGAGTCTGTTTCTCCTTCACCACTCCCCCTTCTATGCTCTCCTGCTCTGTCAAATAAATAAATAAAATCTTGAGGAAGAAGGGAAGGAAGGAAGAAGGAAAAAAGAAACTAAAGAAGAAAACCAGTTTTACACATAGTAAAAGGTTAAGAAATATATATTTTATATAGCACTAGATCTTGAAGAGTACCTAGTTTGTGTGTGTACGTGGATATCAGAGTTGTTTGCAGAGGGGTAGAGTGTGGGCGATATGAGAATAAAGGAATTTCATTTTAAATGGAAGAAGAAAAATGTCATTATGAGGATTTTTATTTTGAAAAGAGAGAATTGGTACAGTAGCTAGACAGAATATAAGGTCAAGACAGAGTTCTTTAGAAATGGGTTGAAAAATAGCATGTTGTTGCCAAACAAAAACAAATCTAAAATCTAGATGGGGAGAAATTTTAATTGGAATGAAAGACTACTACAAGAGAGTGAACACTCTAATTTCAGAAATCTGCAAGTATCTCAAAATCAAACAAAAAAGAATTTTCTTTTATGAGATAAAGGAGGCAGCAAACAGAGATAAGCAGAAAATTTGGAGGGGAAGCTGGACAAGCATGGGGACCAGTGTTATCTGCCAGGAAAAGGGTCTCACTGTGCTCAGCTGATTCTGACAGGAGAACCTGATTGAGGTGGGCAGCACATGCCACTTTTTTTAAATTTTATTTTTTATTTTTATTTTTTGGTGCTCACTTAGGTTTGGTGAAGAGACATTCGAAAGCCTATAGGAAAGAGAGAAATCTAATTTTTGATCAAGACAAAGCAGTGGGTAAGAAATGGGCAACTGTGAACACTTGGTCAATGTCTTAATTGAAAAAACTGATGCTTCAGGACACATGGAATATTGTTGGAGTGATTCTTGAAAAAAAAGATGACAGAAGATGAGATCTAGTTTACAATAGGAAGGAGTAACTTTTCATAGAAACAAGACCAGTTCATCTACAATAACAGAAAAGGAGGAGGGGTTTTTTGTTGTTGTTGTTGTTGTTTGATTTTTCCTATTAAATTCAGTAGTGACTATCATTATTTCTAAAATCTCTTTTGTTGGGGCACCTGGGTGTCTCAGTCTGCCTTCCACTCAGGTCAAGATCCCAGGGTCCTGGGATCAAGCTCCAATCCCCCCTCCCCATGCCAGGCTTTCTGCTCATCAGGGAGTCTGCTTAGCTCTCTCCCTCTGAATGCCATCCCTCTGCTTGTGCTCTCTCTCTCTCCCCTCTGTCAAATAAATAAATAAAATCTTAAAAAAAAAAAAAACCTTTTATTTAATTATCTAATTTTTTTTCCATGAGAATTAGTACTAAGGAAGTTTCTTGTATAGGGAGAAGTTATTATTTTGCCCTTATTTCTCGAAATAATTTCCAATATTCTTAAGACTTTTTTTTTAAGATTTTATTTATTTATTTGACAGAGATCACAAGTAGGCAGAGAGGCAGGCAGAGAGAGAGGGGGAAGCAGGCTCCCTGCTGAGCAGAGAGCCCCGATGCAGGCTTGATCCCAGGACCCTGGGATCATGACCTGAACTGAAAGCAGAGACTTTAACCCACTGAGCCCACCCAGGTGCCTCTATTCTTAAGAATTTTTTGATGTACTATTTAGTCATTATCCTAGTTTCAAAAAATCCTTTGGATATTTAATTACTGAAGTAAAAAAAAATTACATGCTTATAATATTTAATCTGACTATTTAAGAAAAGGAAATAATGATGATTTATTAAACTTAAGTTCATTTACATATTCACATCTTCTTTTAAATCTCCAATGAGGTCTAATAGTTTACTCTTGCTATTGCTAATAGCTGTCATGTTATTCAGTTTAATTATCTGTTGTTTAGTACTATTAATAAATCATATATGTCAACATCACAAAATGTAAAAATTCTATTATATAGCTCTAGTATTATTATGTTAAAAAAAAGAGGTCCTGTCATCCCACAACGGTTAGGATTGAAATACATGTATGATTGAATAAAGAATAGCTCCTTTTCCTAAAAGCATTACTCTAATTTTTAAATCTATACAAGTTTGTTTCTCTATTACTAAGGATAGTAGAAAGTACTAGCTGATTGATCTCCTCTTATAATACTTATCTCACATAGTAACTGGTTGTTTTCTTTTTCCAGCACATCTCCAATTATGCTAATTTGGGATGGGTTTGACAATCATAATATCCTTATTCTTTGTTCCAGATCGATCTATATAATTCACATATAATTGAATATATTAAATTAGTATTCTGGTCAGAATAAGTGGTGCAAAGGTATGCCTCTCTGGATTATTGTACTTGCAGTTAGTGAAGTGTCTTACCCCTGGAGTAACAAAATGGTGCACATGGGAATCAGTGACTATCTAAGAGTATCTAAATTGCCATGTGGAGAAAGTGGGTTTGCAATAAGAAAATGCAGGCATGACAAAGAAAATTTCAGAGGCAAGAGGTGAAAACTGTTTTTACATTTGGTTTTCTTGGTTATGTTATCAATTTTTTAATTTGCTTAATTTATTTTGAATTTTGATTTTTATTATTTTCGATTGGAAGAGTAATATTAAGCCAACATTTTATAACACATTATTCTTTCTCTTCATGGAACTCCACTTAAACTATAATAAAAGTCTTGTATGCTCACTGACCTTGTTTGAAATAAATGAATAAATGGAAGAAAAATATTATCTCCACCTGTAGGGCTAGGTCATAGTTAAGAAGTCCATTGAAATTTCAATGCTTCAAAGATTACTTAAAAGTTTTTAGGACAGCAAAACTGCTGGATAATCTTTTGTGAATCTTGATAATCTAATCAGATATGTTGACTAAATATTAAATTGGATTTTTTTGTTGTTGTTACTCACGTATTTCTATTTGAAGCTTACTATTTAACTTTCCTTTATTAAAAACAAAACAAAATGTAATACTCACTGGAAAATGCCTGTCAGTCTTTTAATGACATCTTTATTAAAGTAAGTATTGTACTTGGGTTGATTATTTGGCAAAAATTATAAAGGTTGGAAATTGTGAATTCATTCATAACACCCTCTCTATAGCAAAATATTAGTGGTTGTATTTGTTAAAAAAAAAAAAAAAAGAGTACCAGCCTTTTGAAAGTCACATTAACTAAGTGTGGCAATTAAAAATGCTAGTCCAAGTCATTTCAGTTTTCATGATATCATATCATTTTCAATGGTAACACACTGTCAGGTGTGATCAGATCCTTTCTTTTAATGTTGTTAGATCTTACAGAAATACAGCCTGGTAAATATCCTAGTGTGTGTTTCTGTCACATCCGTGTATTCCAACATATTGATCATATTCCAACAACTACAAAAGGTAGCTCAATTCTAGATAGCCTAGAAAATTTGCAGAATTAGCGTACTCATTATTCCTGTGATTTTTCTCTTCTAGAGAGCTTTTAAGGAGACATCTTCACACTAAATCTATGCAGACATTAAAAGTGAATTACCTCAAGACTGAGTTCTGTTTTCAGAGAAAATATACTTATTATATACAGTTGACCCTTGAACACAATTGTAATTACATTCTTTCTCTGACTTGTTGACAGAAAGATTTAATCTCATCTTCCACAAATATTTTACTAAAGGTTAATCTGTCTACTTATGAAGATGAGAGTTTTAGATATTCCCATCCCCATTTGTCCTGTGCTATTTATAGAAAGAGTTCAATCTCTTTAACTTATAAAGCTTTTCTAAAGTTACCCATTTCTAGCTACACTTGTGTCAGATTTTTAATCAGATTAGAGTTACTATTCCAATATTATTTTTCAAAAAAAAAAAAAACTTTCATTTGTCACATATGTTATAGTTCTCTTTGATAGATAGTTCTGGAAGTGAGTTACAACTGGATCAGTTTGGCTCATTACCACCACAGGAAATAACATCAATAAAACATTTATAAACAAAACATTATGAGAAATTAGAGCTATATGATGGTAGTTCTTACACAGTCTTACTAAAGATATACTAGAGATAATCTAGAAACATTCTGAAATTTAAAGCAAGATCTTACCACCTTCTTAATTTCAGTGAGAAAAAAAGGTTGCCTAAAAGATCAATTTTGTTATAAAACAGTTTTTAATGAGTTTAAACCAGCTTAAATCATATGTCCCCTAATTCAGAAATTGGACAATGTGCTATGTCATTTCCAAGAGAATAATTGTAATACATATTTTATTCTACTTATGCTATGCTAACTATATCATGGAGTATAATTAGCCTTCTGCACTACAGTGATTAAGGTGAATCTTTTTCTTTTCTAAAGTCATGTCCTATCTTTTGCTTTTAGCTCACTTTTATATTGCTTCCTTCAGTTATATTTTCCTTCCGATGTAAAAAAAAAAAAAAAAAGTTTCACTGCTTTGAAAGATTCTGCAAAACCTACCTAAATGTGATACTATCACACATCAAATAATGCACCCATGTGATGTGTGATGTGGGAAACAAAGGCAGAAGAAAAATTATTAAATTTCCTTACTACCTACATCCCACAGACAAGTCTTTGAAGCAGGCAGAGTGACCTTCCTCTAGGGACTCAACTGCCTCAATGTTAATCCTTTGCTACGGGCAAAAGGCAACCTTAGCCTGACTCCAGGATCCTGTAAGTCTACCTTAACATACAAAAATTCTTTTAGAAATGTCTTTTATCTCTAAATCCCCCAAGATACATATTGGCAATCATCCCCTAAGCATATGGTCCACCACCGAAAGAAATCTGAAGGGACTCATGACTAAGGTTTTATTAGACAGTAATAAATGACCTTTTCAACAATAGCTAGCCCCCTCAAGGTCCTGGACACCTTGATTCCAAAATTCCTTAGGGACTTAAGTTATCCCTAACCTGCTCCCAACTTGAAACTACATAATGGGCCACTCCTCATGACCCCAGTGCCGTTCCTTCAGCCCAGGAGTCCTGTCCCCATACTTTAATAAAATCACCTTTTTGCACCAAAGACGTCTCAAGAATTCTTTCCTGGCCATCGGCTTCGAACCCTAATGTCTTTCCTACATCAATATGAATAATATCAATTCTGACTACTATAGAACTGCAATATTTACAACACAGTAACTTAATTAACTGTGTATTAATTTATTCTGGAATTTTTATAAACATTGATTTAGCTCTCTTTACATTAACTTTAGGGAAATGATATATCAATTTTCAAGAAAAATAAAGGTCATACTGAACAACTCTAGCTCATTTTAACACACTTTTTAAAAAACTTGTGTCACCTTTCCCTCATGACTTCGCAGTGTACTTTCTAAACAATTTGTCAAACTTTACATTCTGTAGTTTGTTAGGCCAAAATAGTGAGTAAAATGAAAACATTTTAAAAATTTTTCAAACTGCAAATCTCTCTCACTCTTGACTCCTACATCAGGGACAAGGTCTGCTGGCAATCCTTTAAATCTCCTAGGCTTGAGTGCCTCTTAACAATACTGGTCTAATTGTGCCTGTTAGCATACAAATACAGATAAACTGTCTTTGGAAAGATCACTTTTACGTAAAGATGAAGAAAGTTCTTATAGAGAAATGTGGCATCTGAATGGGTCTTAAGGTGTTTATTTTTTTCTCTAGAAATAATTATAGGAGAAAGACATTATATAGAACTATCAACATCAACATTTAGATTTTTAACAATTATTGAGAACTTAATTATGTGCAGAGCAAAGACTAAATCACTTCCATATATTAACTCAAGCATGAGGTCCTTTGAGGTAGGCACCATTATTATCCTGATTGTATAATTAAGATAATTGAGCCACAAAGAAGATAAATTCTGTGCTCAGGTACAGAGAGCTATGAGGTGAAGAGCCAGAATTCTAATTCAAGTGTGTGCCAGAGACTGCACTATTAAGGATAATATATGGTAAACTTTTGAGTTTTTTATAAGTTAGTTTTTATTTTTATCATTGCATATATCTGAAATAGTCTCTTAGTTCTAAAAGACTTTTCAAAGAAAAAGGAAATTAAAAAAAAAAAAATCACCTCTCAGCTTTACTTTTCCTCATCTTACCTCCCTTCCCAGAGGCAAGCAATTACAATTCCTTATGGTAATTTCTCTGATATTGCCTTCATATTTTTAAATAACATATGTATATTGCCATTGACTGCATGTTCAAGAAGTATATCAATTATCTCCCATCATTTTTTCTTCAAATGAACTTCATTATATTTACCACTTTAAAGCAACTTCATCAACATACTCTTTATTTAACATTGTTCTCAAAAGCTAAGGAATGACTGATGTTATTGGATTTGATAATACTGTTCAGAATCCAACGATGTGATCCAAGTATACTTTTAATCTGTTAAAATACAAAGAGATTTCCATTTGTATCTGTCTTTGAAATCAAGTAAGTGTGAAGACAATCAAGGCGTTGGTAGCACTGACTCTATTTTACTATCTAGATTTCTTAGAAACGTAATATCACAGCAGTATTTCCATCTTTGCACATGACCACAGACTATTAAATATATTAATCTCTAGACTTGGAAAACCTGCTCTCCGTATGCCCTCCAGGAAGTGATCCACTAAAAATCGCCTACATTTTGTACATAAAAGGATTTTCTCTTGTTTTCAGGAAATTAAAATGCCTGTTTTGTGACTTCACGGTTATGAAAGGTCTATGCATTTTTATCTGCTTACTGAAGCAGTCAAAATATATTTCATAAATCTCTAAGTAAATTATTTTCATGAAGCTGTGTTAGATGATACTGTCTTTTTTATTTTGGACACCAAATATAGTTTCCATGGTGTAGTGGTAAAACTATTCACAAATACGAATAATTGAACAATTTTCATGACTGCTTTAGCACCATTTGTAGAGAGGATATATTACTTATATTCACTTATGAGCTGAAGAATGATGGCTTCCAAGGTTACTCCATGAGGTATCAGCCATATATGTGAGGACTATAGGAAAGGAAAGATTGTTTCGGGAAGGGCAAGCTGGCCCTGTCACATGAATTAAACCACTCTTTTTTAAAGATGAGATTAACCTATTTATATTTATGAACATGACATATGATCACACCGGAGTATATCATATCATATATTATGCTATTTTTCTCCTATATTATGTTTTCTTTAAATCTTTCTGTCTGAATTGTTCTTTTTGCAGTATAACTTCTGCTACTTAATAAAGTTTGGTTCTTATGGTTATCTTTATTATTACAATTGTATGATACCTTTCATACTATGACACACACTAGACACAATTTGTAATTATCACTAAGGAGCCTTACTTACTCTCTCCTCCATCACCTATGTTTTACAAATACTATGTTTTTTTCTTTTCCTTTCACTATTCTATATGGTAATATAGAATACTGGTCCACTTTATTTATTTATTTATTTATTTATTTATTTATTGTATGTGAAAGGCATGGGTGGATTTCATTTATTACCCTGTATCTACTATTTAATTTGAGGTAAAATATAAGCAACACTGAGAAATGCCTATTTCTGCTATCATTTAATATAATTTTCCATTGTGAATACGGTGATAAAGCTAATGAAAACTCTGTGTCATCACATACTCTAGCTTCTCTGATGGCTGGTATTTTACAACTCTCATTGTGAAATCCCAACACAGGTAAGATTCTCCCACTTATGGTGCAGAGGGGTGCATAATTAGCATTTTGGCACCCTCACCTCCCCACACTGGAGCCTCAGTGTTACCAGTAGAGTTCTAAAATAACAGAAGCAATGAAAACCCCTTGAGTCCGATCCAAGGTGGAATAGTGTTTCAAAGAAATCCACACCACAATGGGTTCCGTGAGAGTGAGGCTTTGGCATCCTTGAGCTTGCCCAGACACTCACACCCGATCTTAAACTTCTGGTACACCATGCCTTTTAATTTGGATGAAAAGTTAATGTGGAAGAGGTTGTTGGTGTTCCTTGTATAAGCTCCACAGTGACATACTGGCTGGTAGGTGATCCAGATGGTGGTATTTAAATTATGATAAAAACCCTATGAACCATTATAGATCGCTTAGGAAAAGGTTTAGTCAAAAATACAGATACTAACTCCTCAGTCATCAGGGAGAGTGTGAACAAAATGATCATTTAAATGATTTTTCAAATAGAAATGAACTATACAGGTGTTTTCTTCACTGCAGGAGCTGAGATGTTTCAATAGGAGAGATCTTCCATTTGTCCAGATTAAATAAATTTTTTGGCATGCAGTTATAAAGTGGACAACTACAAAACTTATATCTCCCAAATTGTTTCCTTCTACCCCATTTTTAAAAATTTTTAGAGCTTAAATATTTGCATGTCTGCTCAGTCACTTTAATTCCCACATTATGTCATCCTTAAATATATTCAGTTAAATATATACAGTAATCAAAACCCATATTTCATTTTTTTAAGATTTTATTTATTTATTTATTTGTCAGAGAGAAAGCGAGATAACAAGTAGGCAGAGGGCAGGCAGAGATAGAGGGGGGAGCAGGCTCCCCGCCAAACAGAGATCCCGACGTGGGGCTCTATCCCAGGACTCTGGGATCATGACCTGAGCCGAAGGCAGAGGGTTTAACCCACTGAGCCACCCAGGCACACCCCCAAAAAACAATATTTCTTGTTATGCCACCTTAGTCATTATTAGTCGCTTGATCTATGTCTGGAGGAATTTGTGCTAGAAAAGTTCATGTACAATATTCTTGGAGTTTTCTCTGGATATATAAATGTAAATTGGAAGCTATTTTCTTTAAGCATTTTAAAGATATAATATCATTGTTTAATAGCTTCCATTATGAGGTAGCTTGGAAAATTATTCTCAATACATTATTTGCCCCCTACAGAGAAAGACCTTTGGCCTGCGATTTTATCATTTCTGCCAACCAGCCAGAGTATACTTTTCCACCTAACTATGCCAGGTGTGCTCTAGACAATCAAATGTTTGTCTAGAAGACTAAAAGTAAGCCTTCAGATGTGCTTGAATGATCTGGCATGGTTTCTTCTGCTACTATGACCCATGTGGGGAAGAACGTGCTTCCTCAGCTAGGCTGTGCCTGACAGGACTCTAGAACGAAGGGAGAAATAAATCTTACCTATCAGAAGTCTGCAGTTCAGACTTGTCTGGCTGATGAACCCTGCTCAGATCAGCTGAACCACAGCTGACCTACAAGAGCCTGTGAAATAGAAAAATACAGAATGGCTGCGATAAGCCACTGAAACTGAAACGTGCACATATACTGCCAAAAAAACGGACTAATACACATTGTTTCTGTAAAACTGTTAACTTTTTCCTTTTCTTTTTGAACTCTTTTCCTCTTGTATGTTACTCATTTCCTCTTATGTGTCTGGAAGCTATTTTCTTTATACTTATCCTCACTAGGCACAGGGGGAATTAGACTGCTGGATCTGCAGATGGATTTTTTTTTTTTTAATGATTTTTAACAGTATTGGAAATTTTCATCCTTAATCTGTTTGGCTATTTGTTCCTTTCCTATTCTCTTCTCTCTATTCTCCCTATTCTGTTCTCTCCCTTTTTAATGGTAGCCCTATACCTCATAATCTTTATTTCCCTTTTAGTATCACTTTATACTTAAAGGACACTCTGGATTTTTTTTCTCCTCTATATTCCACATCATGAATTTCCGTATGATCATTTCTAACTTTTAATATCATTTATAGAATTCTTAATTTCTACTTGAAAAGATCCATTTTACTCTTTAAGTAATCTCCTGTTTTTTGCTTACATTTTTTTTTTTTTTCCCCAAATCCTTGAAACATGGTTATTTAATGTACATTTCTGGGCACCCCATTATCCGCATCTTCCATGTTTTTAAATTTTATACTACTCTAGTGTTTTGGTCAAGTAACTACTCTTTTATATTTACTTGTTTTTCTTTGAATGCTAGACATTTGGAATGAAAATCTGTACAGAAAATCTTAATGCTTGGTCAAGTGTTATCTCCGTTGTTTTGTTGCTCCTCTTCTGTTTCTTTTTCTGCTTCTGCTTTTCCTCCCCCTCTGCTTGCTTTCTCCTTTTTTTTTTTTTTTTCCTCTCCCTCTTCAGCTTCTTCTTCATCTGCTTCTCTTGTCTGGCATTTCATGCATCTCCAAATAGAACAGTACTCTTTACCAACTAGTCCACTGTTGACTGAAATGAAACTTCTCTCTAATCCTATTTAACAATTTCATTTTATCCACGTATTTTTGAGTACTCTTCTCTTTTATAGCTTCATGTCTCTCAAGATTTTCCCATAGTTGTATTCTTCTTTGTCCTTCTTATGTTAGCATCTTGGGGGATTTTTCTCCTTTTTACTTCTACTTAAATCTGTTTTCTCACTTATAATCTGCTTTTGTCTCACTAATTCTTCTCTATATCCATATAGTTCTGCTTTATAATATTCCTTCACAGAGAAAATTACATCACTAACTGTTTTTGAAAACATAGTAACTTATTTTAATAAATTTAAATGTTTATGGCAATATTTCAACATTTTTGTTGTATGTCCATAATCTCTTGATTTTTTTTTTCTGCATTTCCTTACTCAAAAGATCTTACTCAGGTCTTTTGAGTAACCTTTACCAAAATCTGGAGTCTTTGATTTTATCTGTCTTCTAGGGTTACTAAAAATGAAATCTGAAATTTTTCTTTGGTTTCTTTTATCATTCTCTTAATTGTGTTTGTAAAGGTAAAAGACTCAAAGGTCATATTCAAATTAGAAATCCTCTTAATAAATCATTTTATAGTTTTGAGTATTCATTTTAAAAGTTAAATGAGAATTCAAAGTATAGAACTGAAAATTTTAATATGAATTTGAACTAGTTTTTGAATCAAAGACAAAGTAACTTGTCACATTGTTCATAATTTATATTTTTTGTGCCCTCCTGAGACTAGATTTTTGCAATGTCATTCTTTTTTTTTTTTTTTTAAGATTTTATTTAATTATTTGTCAGAGAGAGAGAGGGAGAGAGAGCAAGCACAGGCAGACAGAATGGCAGGCAGAGGCAGAGGGAGAAGCAGGCTCCCCGATGAGCAAGGAGCCCGATGCGGGACTCGATCCCAGGACGCTGGGATCATGACCTGAGCCGAAGGCAGCTGCCTAACCAACTGAGCCACCCAGGCGTCCCTGCAATGTCATTCTTTCAGCTGCATGTAAGAGACATACACTTAGG